>NW_027660865.1:0-352964 GCF_963280865.1 Gymnoscopelus braueri
AAAACTGACACCCACTTTCCTTAAAAAATCGTGGCTCAAAATAGCACTTTTGGGCTGAGATAAGCACTTTGGTGACATTTTCCTGTAACTTGTTCCCAGTACATTCTAAGTGGCTGCTGACTTTGTGAGGTCTCTAAAAGTGGGTTTTTTAGGAGCCCAACACAAAATACATGAGCCCTAATGCCTTCGCTTCAGACAAAACTGACACCCACTTTCCTTAAAAAATCGTGGCTCAAAATAGCACTTTTGGCCTGAGATAAGCACTTTGGTGACATTTTCCTGTAACTTGTTCCCAGTACATTCTAAGTGGCTGCTGACTTTGTGAGGTCTCTAAAAGTGGTTTTAGGAGCCCAACACAAAATACATGAGCCCTAATGCCTTCCTTCAGACAAAACTGACACCCACTTTCCTTAAAAAATCGTGGCTCAAAATAGCACTTTTGGGCTGAGATAAGCACTTTGGTGACATTTTCCTGTAACTTGTTCCCAGTACATTCTAAGTGGCTGCTGACTTTGTGAGGTCTCTAAAAGTGGGTTTTAGGAGCCCAACACAAAATACATGAGCCCTAATGCCTTCCTTCAGACAAAACTGACACCCACTTTCCTTAAAAAATCGTGGCTCAAAATAGCACTTTTGGGCTGAGATAAGCACTTTGGTGACATTTTCCTGTAACTTGTTCCCAGTACATTCTAAGTGGCTGCTGACTTTGTGAGGTCTCTAAAAGTGGGTTTTAGGAGCCCAACACAAAATACATGAGCCCTAATGCCTTCCTTCAGACAAAACTGACACCCACTTTCCTTAAAAAATCGTGGCTCAAAATAGCACTTTTGGGCTGAGATAAGCACTTTGGTGACATTTTCCTGTAACTTGTTCCAGTACATTCTAAGTGGCTGCTGACTTTGTGAGGTCTCTAAAAGTGGGTTTTAGGAGCCCAACACAAAATACATGAGCCCTAATGCCTTCCTTCAGACAAAACTGACACCCACTTTCCTTAAAAAATCGTGGCTCAAAATAGCACTTTTGGGCTGAGATAAGCACTTTGGTGACATTTTCCTGTAACTTGTTCCCAGTACATTCTAAGTGGCTGCTGACTTTGTGAGGTCTCTAAAAGTGGGTTTTAGGAGCCCAACACAAAATACATAAGCCCTAATGCCTTCTTTCAGACAAAACTGACACCCACTTTCTTAAAAAAATCTTGGGTCAAAATAGCATTTTTAGACTGAGATAAGCACTTTGGTGACATTTTCCTGTAACTTGTTCCCAGTACATTGTAAGTGGCTGCTGACTTTGTGAGGTCTCTAAAAGGTGGTTTTAGGAGCCCAACACAAAATACATGAGCCCTAATGCCTTCCTTCAGACAAAACTGACACCCACTTTCCTTAAAAAATCGTGGCTCAAAATAGCACTTTTGGGCTGAGATAAGCACTTTGGTGACATTTTCCTGTAACTTGTTCCCAGTACATTCTAAGTGGCTGCTGACTTTGTGAGGTCTCTAAAAGTGGGTTTTAGGAGCCCAACACAAAATACATGAGCCCTAATGCCTTCCTTCAGACAAAACTGACACCCACTTTCCTTAAAAAATC
The DNA here is from genome assembly GCF_963280865.1 of Gymnoscopelus braueri. Classification (NCBI taxonomy): domain Eukaryota; kingdom Metazoa; phylum Chordata; class Actinopteri; order Myctophiformes; family Myctophidae; genus Gymnoscopelus; species Gymnoscopelus braueri. The sequence continues at coordinate 1,584 of NW_027660865.1, forward strand.
GTGGCTCAAAATAGCACTTTTGGGCTGAGATAAGCACTTTGGTGACATTTTCCTGTAACTTGTTCCCAGTACATTCTAAGTGGCTGCTGACTTTGTGAGGTCTCTAAAAGTGGGTTTTAGGAGCCCAACACAAAATACATGAGCCCTAATGCCTTCCTTCAGACAAAACTGACACCCACTTTCCTTAAAAAATCGTGGCTCAAAATAGCACTTTTGGGCTGAGATAAGCACTTTGGTGACATTTTCCTGTAACTTGTTCCCAGTACATTCTAAGTGGCTGCTGACTTTGTGAGGTCTCTAAAAGTGGGTTTTAGGAGCCCAACACAAAATACATGAGCCCTAATGCCTTCCTTCAGACAAAACTGACACCCACTTTCCTTAAAAAATCGTGGCTCAAAATAGCACTTTTGGGCTGAGATAAGCACTTTGGTGACATTTTCCTGTAACTTGTTCCCAGTACATTCTAAGTGGCTGCTGACTTTGTGAGGTCTCTAAAAGTGGGTTTTAGGAGCCCAACACAAAATACATAAGCCCTAATGCCTTCTTTCAGACAAAACTGACACCCACTTTCTTAAAAAAATCTTGGGTCAAAATAGCATTTTTAGACTGAGATAAGCACTTTGGTGACATTTTCCTGTAACTTGTTCCCAGTACATTGTAAGTGGCTGCTGACTTTGTGAGGTCTCTAAAAGGTGGTTTTAGGAGCCCAACACAAAATACATGAGCCCTAATGCCTTCCTTCAGACAAAACTGACACCCACTTTCCTTAAAAAATCGTGGCTCAAAATAGCACTTTTGGGCTGAGATAAGCACTTTGGTGACATTTTCCTGTAACTTGTTCCCAGTACATTCTAAGTGGCTGCTGACTTTGTGAGGTCTCTAAAAGTGGGTTTTAGGAGCCCAACACAAAATACATGAGCCCTAATGCCTTCCTTCAGACAAAACTGACACCCACTTTCCTTAAAAAATCGTGGCTCAAAATAGCACTTTTGGGCTGAGATAAGCACTTTGGTGACATTTTCCTGTAACTTGTTCCCAGTACATTCTAAGTGGCTGCTGACTTTGTGAGGTCTCTAAAAGTGGGTTTTAGGAGCCCAACACAAAATACATGAGCCCTAATGCCTTCCTTCAGACAAAACTGACACCCACTTTCCTTAAAAAATCGTGGCTCAAAATAGCACTTTTGGGCTGAGATAAGCACTTTGGTGACATTTTCCTGTAACTTGTTCCCAGTACATTCTAAGTGGCTGCTGACTTTGTGAGGTCTCTAAAAGTGGGTTTTAGGAGCCCAACACAAAATACATGAGCCCTAATGCCTTCCTTCAGACAAAACTGACACCCACTTTCCTTAAAAAATCGTGGCTCAAAATAGCACTTTTGGGCTGAGATAAGCACTTTGGTGACATTTTCCTGTAACTTGTTCCCAGTACATTGTAAGTGGCTGCTGACTTTGTGAGGTCTCTAAAAGGTGGTTTTAGGAGCCCAACACAAAATACATGAGCCCTAATGCCTTCCTTCAGACAAAACTGACACCCACTTTCCTTAAAAAATCGTGGCTCAAAATAGCACTTTTGGGCTGAGATAAGCACTTTGGTGACATTTTCCTGTAACTTGTTCCCAGTACATTCTAAGTGGCTGCTGACTTTGTGAGGTCTCTAAAAGTGGGTTTTAGGAGCCCAACACAAAATACATGAGCCCTAATGCCTTCCTTCAGACAAAACTGACACCCACTTTCCTTAAAAAATCGTGGCTCAAAATAGCACTTTTGGGCTGAGATAAGCACTTTGGTGACATTTTCCTGTAACTTGTTCCCAGTACATTCTAAGTGGCTGCTGACTTTGTGAGGTCTCTAAAAGTGGGTTTTAGGAGCCCAACACAAAATACATGAGCCCTAATGCCTTCCTTCAGACAAAACTGACACCCACTTTCCTTAAAAAATCGTGGCTCAAAATAGCACTTTTGGGCTGAGATAAGCACTTTGGTGACATTTTCCTGTAACTTGTTCCCAGTACATTCTAAGTGGCTGCTGACTTTGTGAGGTCTCTAAAAGTGGGTTTTAGGAGCCCAACACAAAATACATAAGCCCTAATGCCTTCTTTCAGACAAAACTGACACCCACTTTCTTAAAAAATCTTGGGTCAAAATAGCATTTTTAGACTGAGATAAGCACTTTGGTGACATTTTCCTGTAACTTGTTCCCAGTACATTGTAAGTGGCTGCTGACTTTGTGAGGTCTCTAAAAGGTGGTTTTAGGAGCCCAACACAAAATACATGAGCCCTAATGCCTTCCTTCAGACAAAACTGACACCCACTTTCCTTAAAAAATCGTGGCTCAAAATAGCACTTTTGGGCTGAGATAAGCACTTTGGTGACATTTTCCTGTAACTTGTTCCCAGTACATTCTAAGTGGCTGCTGACTTTGTGAGGTCTCTAAAAGTGGGTTTTAGGAGCCCAACACAAAATACATGAGCCCTAATGCCTTCCTTCAGACAAAACTGACACCCACTTTCCTTAAAAAATCGTGGCTCAAAATAGCACTTTTGGGCTGAGATAAGCACTTTGGTGACATTTTCCTGTAACTTGTTCCCAGTACATTCTAAGTGGCTGCTGACTTTGTGAGGTCTCTAAAAGTGGGTTTTAGGAGCCCAACACAAAATACATAAGCCCTAATGCCTTCTTTCAGACAAAACTGACACCCACTTTCTTAAAAAAATCTTGGGTCAAAATAGCATTTTTAGACTGAGATAAGCACTTTGGTGACATTTTCCTGTAACTTGTTCCCAGTACATTGTAAGTGGCTGCTGACTTTGTGAGGTCTCTAAAAGGTGGTTTTAGGAGCCCAACACAAAATACATGAGCCCTAATGCCTTCCTTCAGACAAAACTGACACCCACTTTCCTTAAAAAATCGTGGCTCAAAATAGCACTTTTGGGCTGAGATAAGCACTTTGGTGACATTTTCCTGTAACTTGTTCCCAGTACATTCTAAGTGGCTGCTGACTTTGTGAGGTCTCTAAAAGTGGGTTTTAGGAGCCCAACACAAAATACATGAGCCCTAATGCCTTCCTTCAGACCAAAACTGACACCCACTTTCCTTAAAAAATCGTGGCTCAAAATAGCACTTTTGGGCTGAGATAAGCACTTTGGTGACATTTTCCTGTAACTTGTTCCCAGTACATTCTAAGTGGCTGCTGACTTTGTGAGGTCTCTAAAAGTGGGTTTTAGGAGCCCAACACAAAATACATGAGCCCTAATGCCTTCCTTCAGACAAAACTGACACCCACTTTCCTTAAAAAATCGTGGCTCAAAATAGCACTTTTGGGCTGAGATAAGCACTTTGGTGACATTTTCCTGTAACTTGTTCCCAGTACATTCTAAGTGGCTGCTGACTTTGTGAGGTCTCTAAAAGTGGGTTTTAGGAGCCCAACACAAAATACATGAGCCCTAATGCCTTCCTTCAGACAAAACTGACACCCACTTTCCTTAAAAAATCGTGGCTCAAAATAGCACTTTTGGGCTGAGATAAGCACTTTGGTGACATTTTCCTGTAACTTGTTCCCAGTACATTCTAAGTGGCTGCTGACTTTGTGAGGTCTCTAAAAGTGGGTTTTAGGAGCCCAACACAAAATACATAAGCCCTAATGCCTTCTTTCAGACAAAACTGACACCCACTTTCTTAAAAAAATCTTGGGTCAAAATAGCATTTTTAGACTGAGATAAGCACTTGGTGACATTTTCCTGTAACTTGTTCCCAGTACATTGTAAGTGGCTGCTGACTTTGTGAGGTCTCTAAAAGGTGGTTTTAGGAGCCCAACACAAAATACATGAGCCCTAATGCCTTCCTTCAGACAAAACTGACACCCACTTTCCTTAAAAAATCGTGGCTCAAAATAGCACTTTTGGGCTGAGATAAGCACTTTGGTGACATTTTCCTGTAACTTGTTCCCAGTACATTCTAAGTGGCTGCTGACTTTGTGAGATCTCTAAAAGTGGGTTTTAGGAGCCCAACACAAAATACATGAGCCCTAATGCCTTCCTTCAGACAAAACTGACACCCACTTTCCTTAAAAAATCGTGGCTCAAAATAGCACTTTTGGGCTGAGATAAGCACTTTGGTGACATTTTCCTGTAACTTGTTCCCAGTACATTCTAAGTGGCTGCTGACTTTGTGAGGTCTCTAAAAGTGGGTTTTAGGAGCCCAACACAAAATACATGAGCCCTAATGCCTTCCTTCAGACAAAACTGACACCCACTTTCCTTAAAAAATCGTGGCTCAAAATAGCACTTTTGGGCTGAGATAAGCACTTTGGTGACATTTTCCTGTAACTTGTTCCCAGTACATTCTAAGTGGCTGCTGACTTTGTGAGGTCTCTAAAAGTGGGTTTTAGGAGCCCAACACAAAATACATGAGCCCTAATGCCTTCCTTCAGACAAAACTGACACCCACTTTCCTTAAAAAATCGTGGCTCAAAATAGCACTTTTGGGCTGAGATAAGCACTTTGGTGACATTTTCCTGTAACTTGTTCCCAGTACATTCTAAGTGGCTGCTGACTTTGTGAGATCTCTAAAAGTGGGTTTTAGGAGCCCAACACAAAATACATGAGCCCTAATGCCTTCCTTCAGACAAAACTGACACCCACTTTCCTTAAAAAATCGTGGCTCAAAATAGCACTTTTGGGCTGAGATAAGCACTTTGGTGACATTTTCCTGTAACTTGTTCCCAGTACATTCTAAGTGGCTGCTGACTTTGTGAGGTCTCTAAAAGTGGGGTTTAGGAGCCCAACACAAAATACATGAGCCCTAATGCCTTCCTTCAGACAAAACTGACACCCACTTTCCTTAAAAAATCGTGGCTCAAAATAGCACTTTTGGGCTGAGATAAGCACTTTGGTGACATTTTCCTGTAACTTGTTCCCAGTACATTCTAAGTGGCTGCTGACTTTGTGAGGTCTCTAAAAGTGGGTTTTAGGAGCCCAACACAAAATACATGAGCCCTAATGCCTTCCTTCAGACAAAACTGACACCCACTTTCCTTAAAAAATCGTGGCTCAAAATAGCACTTTTGGGCTGAGATAAGCACTTTGGTGACATTTTCCTGTAACTTGTTCCCAGTACATTCTAAGTGGCTGCTGACTTTGTGAGGTCTCTAAAAGTGGGTTTTAGGAGCCCAACACAAAATACATAAGCCCTAATGCCTTCTTTCAGACAAAACTGACACCCACTTTCTTAAAAAAATCTTGGGTCAAAATAGCATTTTTAGACTGAGATAAGCACTTTGGTGACATTTTCCTGTAACTTGTTCCCAGTACATTGTAAGTGGCTGCTGACTTTGTGAGGTCTCTAAAAGGTGGTTTTAGGAGCCCAACACAAAATACATGAGCCCTAATGCCTTCCTTCAGACAAAACTGACACCCACTTTCCTTAAAAAATCGTGGCTCAAAATAGCACTTTTGGGCTGAGATAAGCACTTTGGTGACATTTTCCTGTAACTTGTTCCCAGTACATTCTAAGTGGCTGCTGACTTTGTGAGGTCTCTAAAAGTGGGTTTTAGGAGCCCAACACAAAATACATGAGCCCTAATGCCTTCCTTCAGACAAAACTGACACCCACTTTCCTTAAAAAATCGTGGCTCAAAATAGCACTTTTGGGCTGAGATAAGCACTTTGGTGACATTTTCCTGTAACTTGTTCCCAGTACATTCTAAGTGGCTGCTGACTTTGTGAGGTCTCTAAAAGTGGGTTTTAGGAGCCCAACACAAAATACATGAGCCCTAATGCCTTCCTTCAGACAAAACTGACACCCACTTTCCTTAAAAAATCGTGGCTCAAAATAGCACTTTTGGGCTGAGATAAGCACTTTGGTGACATTTTCCTGTAACTTGTTCCCAGTACATTCTAAGTGGCTGCTGACTTTGTGAGGTCTCTAAAAGTGGGTTTTAGGAGCCCAACACAAAATACATGAGCCCTAATGCCTTCCTTCAGACAAAACTGACACCCACTTTCCTTAAAAAATCGTGGCTCAAAATAGCACTTTTGGGCTGAGATAAGCACTTTGGTGACATTTTCCTGTAACTTGTTCCCAGTACATTCTAAGTGGCTGCTGACTTTGTGAGGTCTCTAAAAGTGGGTTTTAGGAGCCCAACACAAAATACATAAGCCCTAATGCCTTCTTTCAGACAAAACTGACACCCACTTTCTTAAAAAAATCTTGGGTCAAAATAGCATTTTTAGACTGAGATAAGCACTTTGGTGACATTTTCCTGTAACTTGTTCCCAGTACATTGTAAGTGGCTGCTGACTTTGTGAGGTCTCTAAAAGGTGGTTTTAGGAGCCCAACACAAAATACATGAGCCCTAATGCCTTCCTTCAGACAAAACTGACACCCACTTTCCTTAAAAAATCGTGGCTCAAAATAGCACTTTTGGGCTGAGATAAGCACTTTGGTGACATTTTCCTGTAACTTGTTCCCAGTACATTCTAAGTGGCTGCTGACTTTGTGAGGTCTCTAAAAGTGGGTTTTAGGAGCCCAACACAAAATACATAAGCCCTAATGCCTTCTTTCAGACAAAACTGACACCCACTTTCTTAAAAAAATCTTGGGTCAAAATAGCATTTTTAGACTGAGATAAGCACTTTGGTGACATTTTCCTGTAACTTGTTCCCAGTACATTGTAAGTGGCTGCTGACTTTGTGAGGTCTCTAAAAGGTGGTTTTAGGAGCCCAACACAAAATACATGAGCCCTAATGCCTTCCTTCAGACAAAACTGACACCCACTTTCCTTAAAAAATCGTGGCTCAAAATAGCACTTTTGGGCTGAGATAAGCACTTTGGTGACATTTTCCTGTAACTTGTTCCCAGTACATTCTAAGTGGCTGCTGACTTTGTGAGGTCTCTAAAAGTGGGTTTTAGGAGCCCAACACAAAATACATGAGCCCTAATGCCTTCCTTCAGACAAAACTGACACCCACTTTCCTTAAAAAATCGTGGCTCAAAATAGCACTTTTGGGCTGAGATAAGCACTTTGGTGACATTTTCCTGTAACTTGTTCCCAGTACATTCTAAGTGGCTGCTGACTTTGTGAGGTCTCTAAAAGTGGGTTTTAGGAGCCCAACACAAAATACATGAGCCCTAATGCCTTCCTTCAGACAAAACTGACACCCACTTTCCTTAAAAAATCGTGGCTCAAAATAGCACTTTTGGGCTGAGATAAGCACTTTGGTGACATTTTCCTGTAACTTGTTCCCAGTACATTCTAAGTGGCTGCTGACTTTGTGAGGTCTCTAAAAGTGGGTTTTAGGAGCCCAACACAAAATACATGAGCCCTAATGCCTTCCTTCAGACAAAACTGACACCCACTTTCCTTAAAAAATCGTGGCTCAAAATAGCACTTTTGGGCTGAGATAAGCACTTTGGTGACATTTTCCTGTAACTTGTTCCCAGTACATTCTAAGTGGCTGCTGACTTTGTGAGGTCTCTAAAAGTGGGTTTTAGGAGCCCAACACAAAATACATAAGCCCTAATGCCTTCTTTCAGACAAAACTGACACCCACTTTCTTAAAAAAATCTTGGGTCAAAATAGCATTTTTAGACTGAGATAAGCACTTTGGTGACATTTTCCTGTAACTTGTTCCCAGTACATTGTAAGTGGCTGCTGACTTTGTGAGGTCTCTAAAAGGTGGTTTTAGGAGCCCAACACAAAATACATGAGCCCTAATGCCTTCCTTCAGACAAAACTGACACCCACTTTCCTTAAAAAATCGTGGCTCAAAATAGCACTTTTGGGCTGAGATAAGCACTTTGGTGACATTTTCCTGTAACTTGTTCCCAGTACATTCTAAGTGGCTGCTGACTTTGTGAGATCTCTAAAAGTGGGTTTTAGGAGCCCAACACAAAATACATGAGCCCTAATGCCTTCCTTCAGACAAAACTGACACCCACTTTCCTTAAAAAATCGTGGCTCAAAATAGCACTTTTGGGCTGAGATAAGCACTTTGGTGACATTTTCCTGTAACTTGTTCCCAGTACATTCTAAGTGGCTGCTGACTTTGTGAGGTCTCTAAAAGTGGGTTTTAGGAGCCCAACACAAAATACATGAGCCCTAATGCCTTCCTTCAGACAAAACTGACACCCACTTTCCTTAAAAAATCGTGGCTCAAAATAGCACTTTTGGGCTGAGATAAGCACTTTGGTGACATTTTCCTGTAACTTGTTCCCAGTACATTCTAAGTGGCTGCTGACTTTGTGAGGTCTCTAAAAGTGGGTTTTAGGAGCCCAACACAAAATACATGAGCCCTAATGCCTTCCTTCAGACAAAACTGACACCCACTTTCCTTAAAAAATCGTGGCTCAAAATAGCACTTTTGGGCTGAGATAAGCACTTTGGTGACATTTTCCTGTAACTTGTTCCCAGTACATTCTAAGTGGCTGCTGACTTTGTGAGGTCTCTAAAAGTGGGTTTTAGGAGCCCAACACAAAATACATAAGCCCTAATGCCTTCTTTCAGACAAAACTGACACCCACTTTCTTAAAAAAATCTTGGGTCAAAATAGCATTTTTAGACTGAGATAAGCACTTTGGTGACATTTTCCTGTAACTTGTTCCCAGTACATTGTAAGTGGCTGCTGACTTTGTGAGGTCTCTAAAAGGTGGTTTTAGGAGCCCAACACAAAATACATGAGCCCTAATGCCTTCCTTCAGACAAAACTGACACCCACTTTCCTTAAAAAATCGTGGCTCAAAATAGCACTTTTGGGCTGAGATAAGCACTTTGGTGACATTTTCCTGTAACTTGTTCCCAGTACATTCTAAGTGGCTGCTGACTTTGTGAGGTCTCTAAAAGTGGGTTTTAGGAGCCCAACACAAAATACATGAGCCCTAATGCCTTCCTTCAGACAAAACTGACACCCACTTTCCTTAAAAAATCGTGGCTCAAAATAGCACTTTTGGGCTGAGATAAGCACTTTGGTGACATTTTCCTGTAACTTGTTCCCAGTACATTCTAAGTGGCTGCTGACTTTGTGAGGTCTCTAAAAGTGGGTTTTAGGAGCCCAACACAAAATACATGAGCCCTAATGCCTTCCTTCAGACAAAACTGACACCCACTTTCCTTAAAAAATCGTGGCTCAAAATAGCACTTTTGGGCTGAGATAAGCACTTTGGTGACATTTTCCTGTAACTTGTTCCCAGTACATTCTAAGTGGCTGCTGACTTTGTGAGGTCTCTAAAAGTGGGTTTTAGGAGCCCAACACAAAATACATGAGCCCTAATGCCTTCCTTCAGACAAAACTGACACCCACTTTCCTTAAAAAATCGTGGCTCAAAATAGCACTTTTGGGCTGAGATAAGCACTTTGGTGACATTTTCCTGTAACTTGTTCCCAGTACATTCTAAGTGGCTGCTGACTTTGTGAGGTCTCTAAAAGTGGGTTTTAGGAGCCCAACACAAAATACATAAGCCCTAATGCCTTCTTTCAGACAAAACTGACACCCACTTTCTTAAAAAAATCTTGGGTCAAAATAGCATTTTTAGACTGAGATAAGCACTTTGGTGACATTTTCCTGTAACTTGTTCCCAGTACATTGTAAGTGGCTGCTGACTTTGTGAGGTCTCTAAAAGGTGGTTTTAGGAGCCCAACACAAAATACATGAGCCCTAATGCCTTCCTTCAGACAAAACTGACACCCACTTTCCTTAAAAAATCGTGGCTCAAAATAGCACTTTTGGGCTGAGATAAGCACTTTGGTGACATTTTCCTGTAACTTGTTCCCAGTACATTCTAAGTGGCTGCTGACTTTGTGAGGTCTCTAAAAGTGGGTTTTAGGAGCCCAACACAAAATACATGAGCCCTAATGCCTTCCTTCAGAGAAAACTGACACCCACTTTCCTTAAAAAATCGTGGCTCAAAATAGCACTTTTGGGCTGAGATAAGCACTTTGGTGACATTTTCCTGTAACTTGTTCCCAGTACATTCTAAGTGGCTGCTGACTTTGTGAGGTCTCTAAAAGTGGGTTTTAGGAGCCCAACACAAAATACATGAGCCCTAATGCCTTCCTTCAGACAAAACTGACACCCACTTTCCTTAAAAAATCGTGGCTCAAAATAGCACTTTTGGGCTGAGATAAGCACTTTGGTGACATTTTCCTGTAACTTGTTCCCAGTACATTCTAAGTGGCTGCTGACTTTGTGAGGTCTCTAAAAGTGGGTTTTAGGAGCCCAACACAAAATACATGAGCCCTAATGCCTTCCTTCAGACAAAACTGACACCCACTTTCCTTAAAAAATCGTGGCTCAAAATAGCACTTTTGGGCTGAGATAAGCACTTTGGTGACATTTTCCTGTAACTTGTTCCCAGTACATTCTAAGTGGCTGCTGACTTTGTGAGGTCTCTAAAAGTGGGTTTTAGGAGCCCAACACAAAATACATGAGCCCTAATGCCTTCCTTCAGACAAAACTGACACCCACTTTCCTTAAAAAATCGTGGCTCAAAATAGCACTTTTGGGCTGAGATAAGCACTTTGGTGACATTTTCCTGTAACTTGTTCCCAGTACATTCTAAGTGGCTGCTGACTTTGTGAGGTCTCTAAAAGTGGGTTTTAGGAGCCCAACACAAAATACATAAGCCCTAATGCCTTCTTTCAGACAAAACTGACACCCACTTTCTTAAAAAAATCTTGGGTCAAAATAGCATTTTTAGACTGAGATAAGCACTTTGGTGACATTTTCCTGTAACTTGTTCCCAGTACATTGTAAGTGGCTGCTGACTTTGTGAGGTCTCTAAAAGGTGGTTTTAGGAGCCCAACACAAAATACATGAGCCCTAATGCCTTCCTTCAGACAAAACTGACACCCACTTTCCTTAAAAAATCGTGGCTCAAAATAGCACTTTTGGGCTGAGATAAGCACTTTGGTGACATTTTCCTGTAACTTGTTCCCAGTACATTCTAAGTGGCTGCTGACTTTGTGAGGTCTCTAAAAGTGGGTTTTAGGAGCCCAACACAAAATACATGAGCCCTAATGCCTTCCTTCAGACAAAACTGACACCCACTTTCCTTAAAAAATCGTGGCTCAAAATAGCACTTTTGGGCTGAGATAAGCACTTTGGTGACATTTTCCTGTAACTTGTTCCCAGTACATTCTAAGTGGCTGCTGACTTTGTGAGGTCTCTAAAAGTGGGTTTTAGGAGCCCAACACAAAATACATGAGCCCTAATGCCTTCCTTCAGACAAAACTGACACCCACTTTCCTTAAAAAATCGTGGCTCAAAATAGCACTTTTGGGCTGAGATAAGCACTTTGGTGACATTTTCCTGTAACTTGTTCCCAGTACATTCTAAGTGGCTGCTGACTTTGTGAGGTCTCTAAAAGTGGGTTTTAGGAGCCCAACACAAAATACATAAGCCCTAATGCCTTCTTTCAGACAAAACTGACACCCACTTTCTTAAAAAAATCTTGGGTCAAAATAGCATTTTTAGACTGAGATAAGCACTTTGGTGACATTTTCCTGTAACTTGTTCCCAGTACATTGTAAGTGGCTGCTGACTTTGTGAGGTCTCTAAAAGGTGGTTTTAGGAGCCCAACACAAAATACATGAGCCCTAATGCCTTCCTTCAGACAAAACTGACACCCACTTTCCTTAAAAAATCGTGGCTCAAAATAGCACTTTTGGGCTGAGATAAGCACTTTGGTGACATTTTCCTGTAACTTGTTCCCAGTACATTCTAAGTGGCTGCTGACTTTGTGAGGTCTCTAAAAGTGGGTTTTAGGAGCCCAACACAAAATACATGAGCCCTAATGCCTTCCTTCAGACAAAACTGACACCCACTTTCCTTAAAAAATCGTGGCTCAAAATAGCACTTTTGGGCTGAGATAAGCACTTTGGTGACATTTTCCTGTAACTTGTTCCCAGTACATTCTAAGTGGCTGCTGACTTTGTGAGGTCTCTAAAAGTAGGTTTTAGGAGCCCAACACAAAATACATGAGCCCTAATGCCTTCCTTCAGACAAAACTGACACCCACTTTCCTTAAAAAATCGTGGCTCAAAATAGCACTTTTGGGCTGAGATAAGCACTTTGGTGACATTTTCCTGTAACTTGTTCCCAGTACATTCTAAGTGGCTGCTGACTTTGTGAGGTCTCTAAAAGTGGGTTTTAGGAGCCCAACACAAAATACATGAGCCCTAATGCCTTCCTTCAGACAAAACTGACACCCACTTTCCTTAAAAAATCGTGGCTCAAAATAGCACTTTTGGGCTGAGATAAGCACTTTGGTGACATTTTCCTGTAACTTGTTCCCAGTACATTCTAAGTGGCTGCTGACTTTGTGAGGTCTCTAAAAGTGGGTTTTAGGAGCCCAACACAAAATACATAAGCCCTAATGCCTTCTTTCAGACAAAACTGACACCCACTTTCTTAAAAAAATCTTGGGTCAAAATAGCATTTTTAGACTGAGATAAGCACTTTGGTGACATTTTCCTGTAACTTGTTCCCAGTACATTGTAAGTGGCTGCTGACTTTGTGAGGTCTCTAAAAGGTGGTTTTAGGAGCCCAACACAAAATACATGAGCCCTAATGCCTTCCTTCAGACAAAACTGACACCCACTTTCCTTAAAAAATCGTGGCTCAAAATAGCACTTTTGGGCTGAGATAAGCACTTTGGTGACATTTTCCTGTAACTTGTTCCCAGTACATTCTAAGTGGCTGCTGACTTTGTGAGGTCTCTAAAAGTGGGTTTTAGGAGCCCAACACAAAATACATGAGCCCTAATGCCTTCCTTCAGACAAAACTGACACCCACTTTCCTTAAAAAATCGTGGCTCAAAATAGCACTTTTGGGCTGAGATAAGCACTTTGGTGACATTTTCCTGTAACTTGTTCCCAGTACATTCTAAGTGGCTGCTGACTTTGTGAGGTCTCTAAAAGTGGGTTTTAGGAGCCCAACACAAAATACATGAGCCCTAATGCCTTCCTTCAGACAAAACTGACACCCACTTTCCTTAAAAAATCGTGGCTCAAAATAGCACTTTTGGGCTGAGATAAGCACTTTGGTGACATTTTCCTGTAACTTGTTCCCAGTACATTCTAAGTGGCTGCTGACTTTGTGAGGTCTCTAAAAGTGGGTTTTAGGAGCCCAACACAAAATACATGAGCCCTAATGCCTTCCTTCAGACAAAACTGACACCCACTTTCCTTAAAAAATCGTGGCTCAAAATAGCACTTTTGGGCTGAGATAAGCACTTTGGTGACATTTTCCTGTAACTTGTTCCCAGTACATTCTAAGTGGCTGCTGACTTTGTGAGGTCTCTAAAAGTGGGTTTTAGGAGCCCAACACAAAATACATAAGCCCTAATGCCTTCTTTCAGACAAAACTGACACCCACTTTCTTAAAAAAATCTTGGGTCAAAATAGCATTTTTAGACTGAGATAAGCACTTTGGTGACATTTTCCTGTAACTTGTTCCCAGTACATTGTAAGTGGCTGCTGACTTTGTGAGGTCTCTAAAAGGTGGTTTTAGGAGCCCAACACAAAATACATGAGCCCTAATGCCTTCCTTCAGACAAAACTGACACCCACTTTCCTTAAAAAATCGTGGCTCAAAATAGCACTTTTGGGCTGAGATAAGCACTTTGGTGACATTTTCCTGTAACTTGTTCCCAGTACATTCTAAGTGGCTGCTGACTTTGTGAGGTCTCTAAAAGTGGGTTTTAGGAGCCCAACACAAAATACATGAGCCCTAATGCCTTCCTTCAGACAAAACTGACACCCACTTTCCTTAAAAAATCGTGGCTCAAAATAGCACTTTTGGGCTGAGATAAGCACTTTGGTGACATTTTCCTGTAACTTGTTCCCAGTACATTCTAAGTGGCTGCTGACTTTGTGAGGTCTCTAAAAGTGGGTTTTAGGAGCCCAACACAAAATACATGAGCCCTAATGCCTTCCTTCAGACAAAACTGACACCCACTTTCCTTAAAAAATCGTGGCTCAAAATAGCACTTTTGGGCTGAGATAAGCACTTTGGTGACATTTTCCTGTAACTTGTTCCCAGTACATTCTAAGTGGCTGCTGACTTTGTGAGGTCTCTAAAAGTGGGTTTTAGGAGCCCAACACAAAATACATAAGCCCTAATGCCTTCCTTCAGACAAAACTGACACCCACTTTCCTTAAAAAATCGTGGCTCAAAATAGCACTTTTGGGCTGAGATAAGCACTTTGGTGACATTTTCCTGTAACTTGTTCCCAGTACATTCTAAGTGGCTGCTGACTTTGTGAGGTCTCTAAAAGTGGGTTTTAGGAGCCCAACACAAAATACATGAGCCCCAATGCCTTCCTTCATACAAAACTGACACCCACTTTCCTTAAAAAATCGTGGCTCAAAATGGCATTTTTGGGCTGAGATAAGCACTTTGGTGACATTTTCCTGTAACTTGTTCCCAGTACATTCTAAGTGGCTGCTGACTTTGTGAGGTCTCTAAAAGTGGGTTTTAGGAGCCCAACACAAAATACATGAGCCCTAATGCCTTCTTTCAGACAAAACTGACACCCACTTTCCTTAAAAAATCGTGGCTCAAAATGGCATTTTTGGGCTGAGATAAGCACTTTGGTGACATTTTCCTGTAACTTGTTCCCAGTACATTCTAAGTGGCTGCTGACTTTGTGAGGTCTCTAAAAGTGGGTTTTAGGAGCCCAACACAAAATACATGAGCCCTAATGCCTTCCTTCAGACAAAACTGACACCCACTTTCCTTAAAAAATCGTGGCTCAAAATAGCACTTTTGGGCTGAGATAAGCACTTTGGTGACATTTTCCTGTAACTTGTTCCCAGTACATTCTAAGTGGCTGCTGACTTTGTGAGGTCTCTAAAAGTGGGTTTTAGGAGCCCAACACAAAATACATGAGCCCCAATGCCTTCCTTCATACAAAACTGACACCCACTTTCCTTAAAAAATCGTGGCTCAAAATGGCATTTTTGGGCTGAGATAAGCACTTTGGTGACATTTTCCTGTAACTTGTTCCCAGTACATTCTAAGTGGCTGCTGACTTTGTGAGGTCTCTAAAAGTGGGTTTTAGGAGCCCAACACAAAATACATGAGCCCTAATGCCTTCTTTCAGACAAAACTGACACCCACTTTCCTTAAAAAATCGTGGCTCAAAATGGCATTTTTGGGCTGAGATAAGCACTTTGGTGACATTTTCCTGTAACTTGTTCCCAGTACATTCTAAGTGGCTGCTGACTTTGTGAGGTCTCTAAAAGTGGGTTTTAGGAGCCCAACACAAAATACATGAGCCCCAATGCCTTCCTTCATACAAAACTGACACCCACTTTCCTTAAAAAAATCGTGGCTCAAAATGGCATTTTTGGGCTGAGATAAGCACTTTGGTGACATTTTCCTGTAACTTGTTCCCAGTACATTCTAAGTGGCTGCTGACTTTGTGAGGTCTCTAAAAGTGGGTTTTAGGAGCCCAACACAAAATACATGAGCCCCAATGCCTTCCTTCATACAAAACTGACACCCACTTTCCTTAAAAAATCGTGGCTCAAAATGGCATTTTTGGGCTGAGATAAGCACTTTGGTGACATTTTCCTGTAACTTGTTCCCAGTACATTCTAAGTGGCTGCTGACTTTGTGAGGTCTCTAAAAGTGGGTTTTAGGAGCCCAACACAAAATACATGAGCCCTAATGCCTTCTTTCAGACAAAACTGACTTCCACTTTCTTAAAAAAATCTTGGGTCAAAATAGCATTATTAGACTGAGATAAGCACTTTGGTGACATTTTCCTGTAACTTGTTCCCAGTACATTCTAAGTGGCTGCTGACTTTGTGAGGTCTCTAAAAGTGGGTTTTAGGAGCCCAACACAAAATACATGAGCCCCAATGCCTTCCTTCATACAAAACTGACACCCACTTTCCTTAAAAAATCGTGGCTCAAAATGGCATTTTTGGGCTGAGATAAGCACTTTGGTGACATTTTCCTGTAACTTGTTCCCAGTACATTCTAAGTGGCTGCTGACTTTGTGAGGTCTCTAAAAGTGGGTTTTAGGAGCCCAACACAAAATACATGAGCCCTAATGCCTTCTTTCAGACAAAACTGACTTCCACTTTCTTAAAAAAATCTTGGGTCAAAATAGCATTATTAGACTGAGATAAGCACTTTGGTGACATTTTCCTGTAACTTGTTCCCAGTACATTCTAAGTGGCTGCTGACTTTGTGAGGTCTCTAAAAGTGGGTTTTAGGAGCCCAACACAAAATACATGAGCCCCAATGCCTTCCTTCATACAAAACTGACACCCACTTTCCTTAAAAAATCGTGGCTCAAAATGGCATTTTTGGGCTGAGATAAGCACTTTGGTGACATTTTCCTGTAACTTGTTCCCAGTACATTCTAAGTGGCTGCTGACTTTGTGAGGTCTCTAAAAGTGGGTTTTAGGAGCCCAACACAAAATACATGAGCCCTAATGCCTTCTTTCAGACAAAACTGACTTCCACTTTCTTAAAAAAATCTTGGGTCAAAATAGCATTATTAGACTGAGATAAGCACTTTGGTGACATTTTCCTGTAACTTGTTCCCAGTACATTCTAAGTGGCTGCTGACTTTGTGAGGTCTCTAAAAGTGGGTTTTAGGAGCCCAACACAAAATACATGAGCCCCAATGCCTTCCTTCATACAAAACTGACACCCACTTTCCTTAAAAAATCGTGGCTCAAAATGGCATTTTTGGGCTGAGATAAGCACTTTGGTGACATTTTCCTGTAACTTGTTCCCAGTACATTCTAAGTGGCTGCTGACTTTGTGAGGTCTCTAAAAGTGGGTTTTAGGAGCCCAACACAAAATACATGAGCCCTAATGCCTTCCTTCAGACAGAACTGACACCCACTTTCTTTAAAAAATCGTGGTTCAAAATAGCATTTTTGGGCTGAGATAAGCACTTTGGTGACATTTTCCTGTAACTTGTTCCCAGTACATTTTAAGTGGCTGCTGACTTTGTGAGGTCTGTAAAATTGGGTTTTAGGAGCCCAACACAAAATACATGAGCCCTAATGCCTTCTTTCAGACAAAACTGACTTCCACTTTCTTAAAAAAATCTTGGGTCAAAATAGCATTATTAGACTGAGATAAGCACTTTGGTGACATTTTCCTGTAACTTGTTCCCAGTACATTCTAAGTGGCTGCTGACTTTGTGAGGTCTCTAAAAGTGGGTTTTAGGAGCCCAACACAAAATACATGAGCCCCAATGCCTTCCTTCATACAAAACTGACACCCACTTTCCTTAAAAAATCGTGGCTCAAAATGGCATTTTTGGGCTGAGATAAGCACTTTGGTGACATTTTCCTGTAACTTGTTCCCAGTACATTCTAAGTGACTGCTGACTTTGTGAGGTCTCTAAAAGTGGGTTTTAGGAGCCCAACACAAAATACATGAGCCCTAATGCCTTCTTTCAGACAAAACTGACTTCCACTTTCTTAAAAAAATCTTGGGTCAAAATAGCATTATTAGACTGAGATAAGCACTTTGGTGACATTTTCCTGTAACTTGTTCCCAGTACATTCTAAGTGGCTGCTGACTTTGTGAGGTCTCTAAAAGTGGGTTTTAGGAGCCCAACACAAAATACATGAGCCCCAATGCCTTCCTTCATACAAAACTGACACCCACTTTCCTTAAAAAATCGTGGCTCAAAATGGCATTTTTGGGCTGAGATAAGCACTTTGGTGACATTTTCCTGTAACTTGTTCCCAGTACATTCTAAGTGGCTGCTGACTTTGTGAGGTCTCTAAAAGTGGGTTTTAGGAGCCCAACACAAAATACATGAGCCCTAATGCCTTCTTTCAGACAAAACTGACTTCCACTTTCTTAAAAAAATCTTGGGTCAAAATAGCATTATTAGACTGAGATAAGCACTTTGGTGACATTTTCCTGTAACTTGTTCCCAGTACATTCTAAGTGGCTGCTGACTTTGTGAGGTCTCTAAAAGTGGGTTTTAGGAGCCCAACACAAAATACATGAGCCCCAATGCCTTCCTTCATACAAAACTGACACCCACTTTCCTTAAAAAATCGTGGCTCAAAATGGCATTTTTGGGCTGAGATAAGCACTTTGGTGACATTTTCCTGTAACTTGTTCCCAGTACATTCTAAGTGGCTGCTGACTTTGTGAGGTCTCTAAAAGTGGGTTTTAGGAGCCCAACACAAAATACATGAGCCCCAATGCCTTCCTTCATACAAAACTGACACCCACTTTCCTTAAAAAATCGTGGCTCAAAATGGCATTTTTGGGCTGAGATAAGCACTTTGGTGACATTTTCCTGTAACTTGTTCCCAGTACATTCTAAGTGGCTGCTGACTTTGTGAGGTCTCTAAAAGTGGGTTTTAGGAGCCCAACACAAAATACATGAGCCCTAATGCCTTCTTTCAGACAAAACTGACTTCCACTTTCTTAAAAAAATCTTGGGTCAAAATAGCATTATTAGACT
The DNA here is from genome assembly GCF_963280865.1 of Gymnoscopelus braueri. Taxonomy (NCBI): domain Eukaryota; kingdom Metazoa; phylum Chordata; class Actinopteri; order Myctophiformes; family Myctophidae; genus Gymnoscopelus; species Gymnoscopelus braueri. The sequence goes on from NW_027660865.1 coordinate 20,040, forward strand.
GAGATAAGCACTTTGGTGACATTTTCCTGTAACTTGTTCCCAGTACATTCTAAGTGGCTGCTGACTTTGTGAGGTCTCTAAAAGTGGGTTTTAGGAGCCCAACACAAAATACATGAGCCCTAATGCCTTCTTTCAGACAAAACTGACTTCCACTTTCTTAAAAAAATCTTGGGTCAAAATAGCATTATTAGACTGAGATAAGCACTTTGGTGACATTTTCCTGTAACTTGTTCCCAGTACATTCTAAGTGGCTGCTGACTTTGTGAGGTCTCTAAAAGTGGGTTTTAGGAGCCCAACACAAAATACATGAGCCCCAATGCCTTCCTTCATACAAAACTGACACCCACTTTCCTTAAAAAATCGTGGCTCAAAATGGCATTTTTGGGCTGAGATAAGCACTTTGGTGACATTTTCCTGTAACTTGTTCCCAGTACATTCTAAGTGGCTGCTGACTTTGTGAGGTCTCTAAAAGTGGGTTTTAGGAGCCCAACACAAAATACATGAGCCCTAATGCCTTCTTTCAGACAAAACTGACTTCCACTTTCTTAAAAAAATCTTGGGTCAAAATAGCATTATTAGACTGAGATAAGCACTTTGGTGACATTTTCCTGTAACTTGTTCCCAGTACATTCTAAGTGGCTGCTGACTTTGTGAGGTCTCTAAAAGTGGGTTTTAGGAGCCCAACACAAAATACATGAGCCCTAATGCCTTCCTTCAGACAAAACTGACACCCACTTTCCTTAAAAAATCGTGGCTCAAAATAGCACTTTTGGGCTGAGATAAGCACTTTGGTGACATTTTCCTGTAACTTGTTCCCAGTACATTCTAAGTGGCTGCTGACTTTGTGAGGTCTCTAAAAGTGGGTTTTAGGAGCCCAACACAAAATACATGAGCCCTAATGCCTTCCTTCAGACAAAACTGACACCCACTTTCCTTAAAAAATCGTGGCTCAAAATAGCACTTTTGGGCTGAGATAAGCACTTTGGTGACATTTTCCTGTAACTTGTTCCCAGTACATTGTAAGTGGCTGCTGACTTTGTGAGGTCTCTAAAAGGTGGTTTTAGGAGCCCAACACAAAATACATGAGCCCTAATGCCTTCCTTCAGACAAAACTGACACCCACTTTCCTTAAAAAATCGTGGCTCAAAATAGCACTTTTGGGCTGAGATAAGCACTTTGGTGACATTTTCCTGTAACTTGTTCCCAGTACATTCTAAGTGGCTGCTGACTTTGTGAGGTCTCTAAAAGTGGGTTTTAGGAGCCCAACACAAAATACATGAGCCCCAATGCCTTCCTTCATACAAAACTGACACCCACTTTCCTTAAAAAATCGTAGCTCAAAATGGCATTTTTGGGCTGAGATAAGCACTTTGGTGACATTTTCCTGTAACTTGTTCCCAGTACATTCTAAGTGACTGCTGACTTTGTGAGGTCTCTAAAAGTGGGTTTTAGGAGCCCAACACAAAATACATGAGCCCTAATGCCTTCTTTCAGACAAAACTGACTTCCACTTTCTTAAAAAAATCTTGGGTCAAAATAGCATTATTAGACTGAGATAAGCACTTTGGTGACATTTTCCTGTAACTTGTTCCCAGTACATTCTAAGTGGCTGCTGACTTTGTGAGGTCTCTAAAAGTGGGTTTTAGGAGCCCAACACAAAATACATGAGCCCCAATGCCTTCCTTCATACAAAACTGACACCCACTTTCCTTAAAAAATCGTGGCTCAAAATGGCATTTTTGGGCTGAGATAAGCACTTTGGTGACATTTTCCTGTAACTTGTTCCCAGTACATTCTAAGTGGCTGCTGACTTTGTGAGGTCTCTAAAAGTGGGTTTTAGGAGCCCAACACAAAATACATGAGCCCTAATGCCTTCTTTCAGACAAAACTGACTTCCACTTTCTTAAAAAAATCTTGGGTCAAAATAGCATTATTAGACTGAGATAAGCACTTTGGTGACATTTTCCTGTAACTTGTTCCCAGTACATTCTAAGTGGCTGCTGACTTTGTGAGGTCTCTAAAAGTGGGTTTTAGGAGCCCAACACAAAATACATGAGCCCTAATGCCTTCCTTCAGACAGAACTGACACCCACTTTCTTTAAAAAATCGTGGTTCAAAATAGCATTTTTGGGCTGAGATAAGCACTTTGGTGACATTTTCCTGTAACTTGTTCCCAGTACATTTTAAGTGGCTGCTGACTTTGTGAGGTCTGTAAAATTGGGTTTTAGGAGCCCAACACAAAATACATGAGCCCTAATGCCTTCTTTCAGACAAAACTGACTTCCACTTTCTTAAAAAAATCTCGGGTCAAAATAGCATTATTAGACTGAGATAAGCACTTTGGTGACATTTTCCTGTAACTTGTTCCCAGTACATTCTAAGTGGCTGCTGACTTTGTGAGGTCTCTAAAAGTGGGTTTTAGGAGCCCAACACAAAATACATGAGCCCCAATGCCTTCCTTCATACAAAACTGACACCCACTTTCCTTAAAAAATCGTGGCTCAAAATGGCATTTTTGGGCTGAGATAAGCACTTTGGTGACATTTTCCTGTAACTTGTTCCCAGTACATTCTAAGTGGCTGCTGACTTTGTGAGGTCTCTAAAAGTGGGTTTTAGGAGCCCAACACAAAATACATGAGCCCCAATGCCTTCCTTCATACAAAACTGACACCCACTTTCCTTAAAAAATCGTGGCTCAAAATGGCATTTTTGGGCTGAGATAAGCACTTTGGTGACATTTTCCTGTAACTTGTTCCCAGTACATTCTAAGTGGCTGCTGACTTTGTGAGGTCTCTAAAAGTGGGTTTTAGGAGCCCAACACAAAATACATGAGCCCTAATGCCTTCTTTCAGACAAAACTGACTTCCACTTTCTTAAAAAAATCTTGGGTCAAAATAGCATTATTAGACTGAGATAAGCACTTTGGTGACATTTTCCTGTAACTTGTTCCCAGTACATTCTAAGTGGCTGCTGACTTTGTGAGGTCTCTAAAAGTGGGTTTTAGGAGCCCAACACAAAATACATGAGCCCCAATGCCTTCCTTCATACAAAACTGACACCCACTTTCCTTAAAAAATCGTGGCTCAAAATGGCATTTTTGGGCTGAGATAAGCACTTTGGTGACATTTTCCTGTAACTTGTTCCCAGTACATTCTAAGTGGCTGCTGACTTTGTGAGGTCTCTAAAAGTGGGTTTTAGGAGCCCAACACAAAATACATGAGCCCCAATGCCTTCCTTCATACAAAACTGACACCCACTTTCCTTAAAAAATCGTGGCTCAAAATGGCATTTTTGGGCTGAGATAAGCACTTTGGTGACATTTTCCTGTAACTTGTTCCCAGTACATTCTAAGTGGCTGCTGACTTTGTGAGGTCTCTAAAAGTGGGTTTTAGGAGCCCAACACAAAATACATGAGCCCTAATGCCTTCTTTCAGACAAAACTGACTTCCACTTTCTTAAAAAAATCTTGGGTCAAAATAGCATTATTAGACTGAGATAAGCACTTTGGTGACATTTTCCTGTAACTTGTTCCCAGTACATTCTAAGTGGCTGCTGACTTTGTGAGGTCTCTAAAAGTGGGTTTTAGGAGCCCAACACAAAATACATGAGCCCCAATGCCTTCCTTCATACAAAACTGACTCCCACTTTCCTTAAAAAATCGTGGCTCAAAATGGCATTTTTGGGCTGAGATAAGCACTTTGGTGACATTTTCCTGTAACTTGTTCCCAGTACATTCTAAGTGGCTGCTGACTTTGTGAGGTCTCTAAAAGTGGGTTTTAGGAGCCCAACACAAAATACATGAGCCCTAATGCCTTCTTTCAGACAAAACTGACTTCCACTTTCTTAAAAAAATCTTGGGTCAAAATAGCATTATTAGACTGAGATAAGCACTTTGGTGACATTTTCCTGTAACTTGTTCCCAGTACATTCTAAGTGGCTGCTGACTTTGTGAGGTCTCTAAAAGTGGGTTTTAGGAGCCCAACACAAAATACATGAGCCCCAATGCCTTCCTTCATACAAAACTGACACCCACTTTCCTTAAAAAATCGTGGCTCAAAATGGCATTTTTGGGCTGAGATAAGCACTTTGGTGACATTTTCCTGTAACTTGTTCCCAGTACATTCTAAGTGGCTGCTGACTTTGTGAGGTCTCTAAAAGTGGGTTTTAGGAGCCCAACACAAAATACATGAGCCCTAATGCCTTCTTTCAGACAAAACTGACTTCCACTTTCTTAAAAAAATCTTGGGTCAAAATAGCATTATTAGACTGAGATAAGCACTTTGGTGACATTTTCCTGTAACTTGTTCCCAGTACATTCTAAGTGGCTGCTGACTTTGTGAGGTCTCTAAAAGTGGGTTTTAGGAGCCCAACACAAAATACATGAGCCCCAATGCCTTCCTTCATACAAAACTGACACCCACTTTCCTTAAAAAATCGTGGCTCAAAATGGCATTTTTGGGCTGAGATAAGCACTTTGGTGACATTTTCCTGTAACTTGTTCCCAGTACATTCTAAGTGGCTGCTGACTTTGTGAGGTCTCTAAAAGTGGGTTTTAGGAGCCCAACACAAAATACATGAGCCCCAATGCCTTCCTTCATACAAAACTGACACCCACTTTCCTTAAAAAATCGTGGCTCAAAATGGCATTTTTGGGCTGAGATAAGCACTTTGGTGACATTTTCCTGTAACTTGTTCCCAGTACATTCTAAGTGGCTGCTGACTTTGTGAGGTCTCTAAAAGTGGGTTTTAGGAGCCCAACACAAAATACATGAGCCCTAATGCCTTCTTTCAGACAAAACTGACTTCCACTTTCTTAAAAAAATCTTGGGTCAAAATAGCATTATTAGACTGAGATAAGCACTTTGGTGACATTTTCCTGTAACTTGTTCCCAGTACATTCTAAGTGGCTGCTGACTTTGTGAGGTCTCTAAAAGTGGGTTTTAGGAGCCCAACACAAAATACATGAGCCCCAATGCCTTCCTTCATACAAAACTGACTCCCACTTTCCTTAAAAAATCGTGGCTCAAAATGGCATTTTTGGGCTGAGATAAGCACTTTGGTGACATTTTCCTGTAACTTGTTCCCAGTACATTCTAAGTGGCTGCTGACTTTGTGAGGTCTCTAAAAGTGGGTTTTAGGAGCCCAACACAAAATACATGAGCCCTAATGCCTTCTTTCAGACAAAACTGACTTCCACTTTCTTAAAAAAATCTTGGGTCAAAATAGCATTATTAGACTGAGATAAGCACTTTGGTGACATTTTCCTGTAACTTGTTCCCAGTACATTCTAAGTGGCTGCTGACTTTGTGAGGTCTCTAAAAGTGGGTTTTAGGAGCCCAACACAAAATACATGAGCCCCAATGCCTTCCTTCATACAAAACTGACACCCACTTTCCTTAAAAAATCGTGGCTCAAAATGGCATTTTTGGGCTGAGATAAGCACTTTGGTGACATTTTCCTGTAACTTGTTCCCAGTACATTCTAAGTGGCTGCTGACTTTGTGAGGTCTCTAAAAGTGGGTTTTAGGAGCCCAACACAAAATACATGAGCCCTAATGCCTTCTTTCAGACAAAACTGACTTCCACTTTCTTAAAAAAATCTTGGGTCAAAATAGCATTATTAGACTGAGATAAGCACTTTGGTGACATTTTCCTGTAACTTGTTCCCAGTACATTCTAAGTGGCTGCTGACTTTGTGAGGTCTCTAAAAGTGGGTTTTAGGAGCCCAACACAAAATACATGAGCCCCAATGCCTTCCTTCATACAAAACTGACACCCACTTTCCTTAAAAAATCGTGGCTCAAAATGGCATTTTTGGGCTGAGATAAGCACTTTGGTGACATTTTCCTGTAACTTGTTCCCAGTACATTCTAAGTGGCTGCTGACTTTGTGAGGTCTCTAAAAGTGGGTTTTAGGAGCCCAACACAAAATACATGAGCCCCAATGCCTTCCTTCATACAAAACTGACACCCACTTTCCTTAAAAAATCGTGGCTCAAAATGGCATTTTTGGGCTGAGATAAGCACTTTGGTGACATTTTCCTGTAACTTGTTCCCAGTACATTCTAAGTGGCTGCTGACTTTGTGAGGTCTCTAAAAGTGGGTTTTAGGAGCCCAACACAAAATACATGAGCCCTAATGCCTTCTTTCAGACAAAACTGACTTCCACTTTCTTAAAAAAATCTTGGGTCAAAATAGCATTATTAGACTGAGATAAGCACTTTGGTGACATTTTCCTGTAACTTGTTCCCAGTACATTCTAAGTGGCTGCTGACTTTGTGAGGTCTCTAAAAGTGGGTTTTAGGAGCCCAACACAAAATACATGAGCCCCAATGCCTTCCTTCATACAAAACTGACTCCCACTTTCCTTAAAAAATCGTGGCTCAAAATGGCATTTTTGGGCTGAGATAAGCACTTTGGTGACATTTTCCTGTAACTTGTTCCCAGTACATTCTAAGTGGCTGCTGACTTTGTGAGGTCTCTAAAAGTGGGTTTTAGGAGCCCAACACAAAATACATGAGCCCTAATGCCTTCTTTCAGACAAAACTGACTTCCACTTTCTTAAAAAAATCTTGGGTCAAAATAGCATTATTAGACTGAGATAAGCACTTTGGTGACATTTTCCTGTAACTTGTTCCCAGTACATTCTAAGTGGCTGCTGACTTTGTGAGGTCTCTAAAAGTGGGTTTTAGGAGCCCAACACAAAATACATGAGCCCCAATGCCTTCCTTCATACAAAACTGACACCCACTTTCCTTAAAAAATCGTGGCTCAAAATGGCATTTTTGGGCTGAGATAAGCACTTTGGTGACATTTTCCTGTAACTTGTTCCCAGTACATTCTAAGTGGCTGCTGACTTTGTGAGGTCTCTAAAAGTGGGTTTTAGGAGCCCAACACAAAATACATGAGCCCTAATGCCTTCTTTCAGACAAAACTGACTTCCACTTTCTTAAAAAAATCTTGGGTCAAAATAGCATTATTAGACTGAGATAAGCACTTTGGTGACATTTTCCTGTAACTTGTTCCCAGTACATTCTAAGTGGCTGCTGACTTTGTGAGGTCTCTAAAAGTGGGTTTTAGGAGCCCAACACAAAATACATGAGCCCCAATGCCTTCCTTCATACAAAACTGACACCCACTTTCCTTAAAAAATCGTGGCTCAAAATGGCATTTTTGGGCTGAGATAAGCACTTTGGTGACATTTTCCTGTAACTTGTTCCCAGTACATTCTAAGTGGCTGCTGACTTTGTGAGGTCTCTAAAAGTGGGTTTTAGGAGCCCAACACAAAATACATGAGCCCTAATGCCTTCCTTCAGACAAAACTGACACCCACTTTCCTTAAAAAATCGTGGCTCAAAATAGCACTTTTGGGCTGAGATAAGCACTTTGGTGACATTTTCCTGTAACTTGTTCCCAGTACATTGTAAGTGGCTGCTGACTTTGTGAGGTCTCTAAAAGGTGGTTTTAGGAGCCCAACACAAAATACATGAGCCCTAATGCCTTCCTTCAGACAAAACTGACACCCACTTTCCTTAAAAAATCGTGGCTCAAAATAGCACTTTTGGGCTGAGATAAGCACTTTGGTGACATTTTCCTGTAACTTGTTCCCAGTACATTCTAAGTGGCTGCTGACTTTGTGAGGTCTCTAAAAGTGGGTTTTAGGAGCCCAACACAAAATACATGAGCCCTAATGCCTTCCTTCAGACAAAACTGACACCCACTTTCCTTAAAAAATCGTGGCTCAAAATAGCACTTTTGGGCTGAGATAAGCACTTTGGTGACATTTTCCTGTAACTTGTTCCCAGTACATTCTAAGTGGCTGCTGACTTTGTGAGGTCTCTAAAAGTGGGTTTTAGGAGCCCAACACAAAATACATGAGCCCTAATGCCTTCCTTCAGACAAAACTGACACCCACTTTCCTTAAAAAATCGTGGCTCAAAATAGCACTTTTGGGCTGAGATAAGCACTTTGGTGACATTTTCCTGTAACTTGTTCCCAGTACATTCTAAGTGGCTGCTGACTTTGTGAGGTCTCTAAAAGTGGGTTTTAGGAGCCCAACACAAAATACATGAGCCCTAATGCCTTCCTTCAGACAAAACTGACACCCACTTTCCTTAAAAAATCGTGGCTCAAAATAGCACTTTTGGGCTGAGATAAGCACTTTGGTGACATTTTCCTGTAACTTGTTCCCAGTACATTCTAAGTGGCTGCTGACTTTGTGAGGTCTCTAAAAGTGGGTTTTAGGAGCCCAACACAAAATACATAAGCCCTAATGCCTTCTTTCAGACAAAACTGACACCCACTTTCTTAAAAAAATCTTGGGTCAAAATAGCATTTTTAGACTGAGATAAGCACTTTGGTGACATTTTCCTGTAACTTGTTCCCAGTACATTGTAAGTGGCTGCTGACTTTGTGAGGTCTCTAAAAGGTGGTTTTAGGAGCCCAACACAAAATACATGAGCCCTAATGCCTTCCTTCAGACAAAACTGACACCCACTTTCCTTAAAAAATCGTGGCTCAAAATAGCACTTTTGGGCTGAGATAAGCACTTTGGTGACATTTTCCTGTAACTTGTTCCCAGTACATTCTAAGTGGCTGCTGACTTTGTGAGGTCTCTAAAAGTGGGTTTTAGGAGCCCAACACAAAATACATGAGCCCTAATGCCTTCCTTCAGACAAAACTGACACCCACTTTCCTTAAAAAATCGTGGCTCAAAATAGCACTTTTGGGCTGAGATAAGCACTTTGGTGACATTTTCCTGTAACTTGTTCCCAGTACATTCTAAGTGGCTGCTGACTTTGTGAGGTCTCTAAAAGTGGGTTTTAGGAGCCCAACACAAAATACATGAGCCCTAATGCCTTCCTTCAGACAAAACTGACACCCACTTTCCTTAAAAAATCGTGGCTCAAAATAGCACTTTTGGGCTGAGATAAGCACTTTGGTGACATTTTCCTGTAACTTGTTCCCAGTACATTCTAAGTGGCTGCTGACTTTGTGAGGTCTCTAAAAGTGGGTTTTAGGAGCCCAACACAAAATACATGAGCCCTAATGCCTTCCTTCAGACAAAACTGACACCCACTTTCCTTAAAAAATCGTGGCTCAAAATAGCACTTTTGGGCTGAGATAAGCACTTTGGTGACATTTTCCTGTAACTTGTTCCCAGTACATTCTAAGTGGCTGCTGACTTTGTGAGGTCTCTAAAAGTGGGTTTTAGGAGCCCAACACAAAATACATAAGCCCTAATGCCTTCTTTCAGACAAAACTGACACCCACTTTCTTAAAAAAATCTTGGGTCAAAATAGCATTTTTAGACTGAGATAAGCACTTTGGTGACATTTTCCTGTAACTTGTTCCCAGTACATTGTAAGTGGCTGCTGACTTTGTGAGGTCTCTAAAAGGTGGTTTTAGGAGCCCAACACAAAATACATGAGCCCTAATGCCTTCCTTCAGACAAAACTGACACCCACTTTCCTTAAAAAATCGTGGCTCAAAATAGCACTTTTGGGCTGAGATAAGCACTTTGGTGACATTTTCCTGTAACTTGTTCCCAGTACATTCTAAGTGGCTGCTGACTTTGTGAGATCTCTAAAAGTGGGTTTTAGGAGCCCAACACAAAATACATGAGCCCTAATGCCTTCCTTCAGACAAAACTGACACCCACTTTCCTTAAAAAATCGCGGCTCAAAATAGCACTTTTGGGCTGAGATAAGCACTTTGGTGACATTTTCCTGTAACTTGTTCCCAGTACATTCTAAGTGGCTGCTGACTTTGTGAGGTCTCTAAAAGTGGGTTTTAGGAGCCCAACACAAAATACATGAGCCCTAATGCCTTCCTTCAGACAAAACTGACACCCACTTTCCTTAAAAAATCGTGGCTCAAAATAGCACTTTTGGGCTGAGATAAGCACTTTGGTGACATTTTCCTGTAACTTGTTCCCAGTACATTCTAAGTGGCTGCTGACTTTGTGAGGTCTCTAAAAGTGGGTTTTAGGAGCCCAACACAAAATACATGAGCCCTAATGCCTTCCTTCAGACAAAACTGACACCCACTTTCCTTAAAAAATCGTGGCTCAAAATAGCACTTTTGGGCTGAGATAAGCACTTTGGTGACATTTTCCTGTAACTTGTTCCCAGTACATTCTAAGTGGCTGCTGACTTTGTGAGGTCTCTAAAAGTGGGTTTTAGGAGCCCAACACAAAATACATAAGCCCTAATGCCTTCTTTCAGACAAAACTGACACCCACTTTCTTAAAAAAATCTTGGGTCAAAATAGCATTTTTAGACTGAGATAAGCACTTTGGTGACATTTTCCTGTAACTTGTTCCCAGTACATTGTAAGTGGCTGCTGACTTTGTGAGGTCTCTAAAAGGTGGTTTTAGGAGCCCAACACAAAATACATGAGCCCTAATGCCTTCCTTCAGACAAAACTGACACCCACTTTCCTTAAAAAATCGTGGCTCAAAATAGCACTTTTGGGCTGAGATAAGCACTTTGGTGACATTTTCCTGTAACTTGTTCCCAGTACATTCTAAGTGGCTGCTGACTTTGTGAGGTCTCTAAAAGTGGGTTTTAGGAGCCCAACACAAAATACATGAGCCCTAATGCCTTCCTTCAGACAAAACTGACACCCACTTTCCTTAAAAAATCGTGGCTCAAAATAGCACTTTTGGGCTGAGATAAGCACTTTGGTGACATTTTCCTGTAACTTGTTCCCAGTACATTCTAAGTGGCTGCTGACTTTGTGAGGTCTCTAAAAGTGGGTTTTAGGAGCCCAACACAAAATACATGAGCCCTAATGCCTTCCTTCAGACAAAACTGACACCCACTTTCCTTAAAAAATCGTGGCTCAAAATAGCACTTTTGGGCTGAGATAAGCACTTTGGTGACATTTTCCTGTAACTTGTTCCCAGTACATTCTAAGTGGCTGCTGACTTTGTGAGGTCTCTAAAAGTGGGTTTTAGGAGCCCAACACAAAATACATGAGCCCTAATGCCTTCCTTCAGACAAAACTGACACCCACTTTCCTTAAAAAATCGTGGCTCAAAATAGCACTTTTGGGCTGAGATAAGCACTTTGGTGACATTTTCCTGTAACTTGTTCCCAGTACATTCTAAGTGGCTGCTGACTTTGTGAGGTCTCTAAAAGTGGGTTTTAGGAGCCCAACACAAAATACATAAGCCCTAATGCCTTCTTTCAGACAAAACTGACACCCACTTTCTTAAAAAAATCTTGGGTCAAAATAGCATTTTTAGACTGAGATAAGCACTTTGGTGACATTTTCCTGTAACTTGTTCCCAGTACATTGTAAGTGGCTGCTGACTTTGTGAGGTCTCTAAAAGGTGGTTTTAGGAGCCCAACACAAAATACATGAGCCCTAATGCCTTCCTTCAGACAAAACTGACACCCACTTTCCTTAAAAAATCGTGGCTCAAAATAGCACTTTTGGGCTGAGATAAGCACTTTGGTGACATTTTCCTGTAACTTGTTCCCAGTACATTCTAAGTGGCTGCTGACTTTGTGAGGTCTCTAAAAGTGGGTTTTAGGAGCCCAACACAAAATACATGAGCCCTAATGCCTTCTTTCAGACAAAACTGACTTCCACTTTCTTAAAAAAATCTTGGGTCAAAATAGCATTATTAGACTGAGATAAGCACTTTGGTGACATTTTCCTGTAACTTGTTCCCAGTACATTCTAAGTGGCTGCTGACTTTGTGAGGTCTCTAAAAGTGGGTTTTAGGAGCCCAACACAAAATACATGAGCCCCAATGCCTTCCTTCATACAAAACTGACACCCACTTTCCTTAAAAAATCGTGGCTCAAAATGGCATTTTTGGGCTGAGATAAGCACTTTGGTGACATTTTCCTGTAACTTGTTCCCAGTACATTCTAAGTGGCTGCTGACTTTGTGAGGTCTCTAAAAGTGGGTTTTAGGAGCCCAACACAAAATACATGAGCCCTAATGCCTTCCTTCAGACAGAACTGACACCCACTTTCTTTAAAAAATCGTGGTTCAAAATAGCATTTTTGGGCTGAGATAAGCACTTTGGTGACATTTTCCTGTAACTTGTTCCCAGTACATTCTAAGTGGCTGCTGACTTTGTGAGGTCTCTAAAAGTGGGTTTTAGGAGCCCAACACAAAATACATGAGCCCTAATGCCTTCTTTCAGACAAAACTGACTTCCACTTTCTTAAAAAAATCTTGGGTCAAAATAGCATTATTAGACTGAGATAAGCACTTTGGTGACATTTTCCTGTAACTTGTTCCCAGTACATTCTAAGTGGCTGCTGACTTTGTGAGGTCTCTAAAAGTGGGTTTTAGGAGCCCAACACAAAATACATGAGCCCCAATGCCTTCCTTCATACAAAACTGACACCCACTTTCCTTAAAAAATCGTGGCTCAAAATGGCATTTTTGGGCTGAGATAAGCACTTTGGTGACATTTTCCTGTAACTTGTTCCCAGTACATTCTAAGTGGCTGCTGACTTTGTGAGGTCTCTAAAAGTGGGTTTTAGGAGCCCAACACAAAATACATGAGCCCTAATGCCTTCTTTCAGACAAAACTGACTTCCACTTTCTTAAAAAAATCTTGGGTCAAAATAGCATTATTAGACTGAGATAAGCACTTTGGTGACATTTTCCTGTAACTTGTTCCCAGTACATTCTAAGTGGCTGCTGACTTTGTGAGGTCTCTAAAAGTGGGTTTTAGGAGCCCAACACAAAATACATGAGCCCCAATGCCTTCCTTCATACAAAACTGACACCCACTTTCCTTAAAAAATCGTGGCTCAAAATGGCATTTTTGGGCTGAGATAAGCACTTTGGTGACATTTTCCTGTAACTTGTTCCCAGTACATTCTAAGTGGCTGCTGACTTTGTGAGGTCTCTAAAAGTGGGTTTTAGGAGCCCAACACAAAATACATGAGCCCTAATGCCTTCTTTCAGACAAAACTGACTTCCACTTTCTTAAAAAAATCTTGGGTCAAAATAGCATTATTAGACTGAGATAAGCACTTTGGTGACATTTTCCTGTAACTTGTTCCCAGTACATTCTAAGTGGCTGCTGACTTTGTGAGGTCTCTAAAAGTGGGTTTTAGGAGCCCAACACAAAATACATGAGCCCCAATGCCTTCCTTCATACAAAACTGACACCCACTTTCCTTAAAAAATCGTGGCTCAAAATGGCATTTTTGGGCTGAGATAAGCACTTTGGTGACATTTTCCTGTAACTTGTTCCCAGTACATTCTAAGTGGCTGCTGACTTTGTGAGGTCTCTAAAAGTGGGTTTTAGGAGCCCAACACAAAATACATGAGCCCCAATGCCTTCCTTCATACAAAACTGACACCCACTTTCCTTAAAAAATCGTGGCTCAAAATGGCATTTTTGGGCTGAGATAAGCACTTTGGTGACATTTTCCTGTAACTTGTTCCCAGTACATTCTAAGTGGCTGCTGACTTTGTGAGGTCTCTAAAAGTGGGTTTTAGGAGCCCAACACAAAATACATGAGCCCTAATGCCTTCTTTCAGACAAAACTGACTTCCACTTTCTTAAAAAAATCTTGGGTCAAAATAGCATTATTAGACTGAGATAAGCACTTTGGTGACATTTTCCTGTAACTTGTTCCCAGTACATTCTAAGTGGCTGCTGACTTTGTGAGGTCTCTAAAAGTGGGTTTTAGGAGCCCAACACAAAATACATGAGCCCCAATGCCTTCCTTCATACAAAACTGACACCCACTTTCCTTAAAAAATCGTGGCTCAAAATGGCATTTTTGGGCTGAGATAAGCACTTTGGTGACATTTTCCTGTAACTTGTTCCCAGTACATTCTAAGTGGCTGCTGACTTTGTGAGGTCTCTAAAAGTGGGTTTTAGGAGCCCAACACAAAATACATGAGCCCTAATGCCTTCCTTCAGACAGAACTGACACCCACTTTCTTTAAAAAATCGTGGTTCAAAATAGCATTTTTGGGCTGAGATAAGCACTTTGGTGACATTTTCCTGTAACTTGTTCCCAGTACATTTTAAGTGGCTGCTGACTTTGTGAGGTCTGTAAAATTGGGTTTTAGGAGCCCAACACAAAATACATGAGCCCTAATGCCTTCTTTCAGACAAAACTGACTTCCACTTTCTTAAAAAAATCTTGGGTCAAAATAGCATTATTAGACTGAGATAAGCACTTTGGTGACATTTTCCTGTAACTTGTTCCCAGTACATTCTAAGTGGCTGCTGACTTTGTGAGGTCTCTAAAAGTGGGTTTTAGGAGCCCAACACAAAATACATGAGCCCCAATGCCTTCCTTCATACAAAACTGACACCCACTTTCCTTAAAAAATCGTGGCTCAAAATGGCATTTTTGGGCTGAGATAAGCACTTTGGTGACATTTTCCTGTAACTTGTTCCCAGTACATTCTAAGTGGCTGCTGACTTTGTGAGGTCTCTAAAAGTGGGTTTTAGGAGCCCAACACAAAATACATGAGCCCTAATGCCTTCTTTCAGACAAAACTGACTTCCACTTTCTTAAAAAAATCTTGGGTCAAAATAGCATTATTAGACTGAGATAAGCACTTTGGTGACATTTTCCTGTAACTTGTTCCCAGTACATTCTAAGTGGCTGCTGACTTTGTGAGGTCTCTAAAAGTGGGTTTTAGGAGCCCAACACAAAATACATGAGCCCCAATGCCTTCCTTCATACAAAACTGACACCCACTTTCCTTAAAAAATCGTGGCTCAAAATGGCATTTTTGGGCTGAGATAAGCACTTTGGTGACATTTTCCTGTAACTTGTTCCCAGTACATTCTAAGTGGCTGCTGACTTTGTGAGGTCTCTAAAAGTGGGTTTTAGGAGCCCAACACAAAATACATGAGCCCTAATGCCTTCTTTCAGACAAAACTGACTTCCACTTTCTTAAAAAAATCTTGGGTCAAAATAGCATTATTAGACTGAGATAAGCACTTTGGTGACATTTTCCTGTAACTTGTTCCCAGTACATTCTAAGTGGCTGCTGACTTTGTGAGGTCTCTAAAAGTGGGTTTTAGGAGCCCAACACAAAATACATGAGCCCCAATGCCTTCCTTCATACAAAACTGACACCCACTTTCCTTAAAAAATCGTGGCTCAAAATGGCATTTTTGGGCTGAGATAAGCACTTTGGTGACATTTTCCTGTAACTTGTTCCCAGTACATTCTAAGTGGCTGCTGACTTTGTGAGGTCTCTAAAAGTGGGTTTTAGGAGCCCAACACAAAATACATGAGCCCTAATGCCTTCTTTCAGACAAAACTGACTTCCACTTTCTTAAAAAAATCTTGGGTCAAAATAGCATTATTAGACTGAGATAAGCACTTTGGTGACATTTTCCTGTAACTTGTTCCCAGTACATTCTAAGTGGCTGCTGACTTTGTGAGGTCTCTAAAAGTGGGTTTTAGGAGCCCAACACAAAAAACATGAGCCCCAATGCCTTCCTTCATACAAAACTGACACCCACTTTCCTTAAAAAATCGTGGCTCAAAATGGCATTTTTGGGCTGAGATAAGCACTTTGGTGACATTTTCCTGTAACTTGTTCCCAGTACATTCTAAGTGGCTGCTGACTTTGTGAGGTCTCTAAAAGTGGGTTTTAGGAGCCCAACACAAAATACATGAGCCCTAATGCCTTCTTTCAGACAAAACTGACTTCCACTTTCTTAAAAAAATCTTGGGTCAAAATAGCATTATTAGACTGAGATAAGCACTTTGGTGACATTTTCCTGTAACTTGTTCCCAGTACATTCTAAGTGGCTGCTGACTTTGTGAGGTCTCTAAAAGTGGGTTTTAGGAGCCCAACACAAAATACATGAGCCCCAATGCCTTCTTTCAGACAAAACTGACTTCCACTTTCTTAAAAAAATCTTGGGTCAAAATAGCATTATTAGACTGAGATAAGCACTTTGGTGACATTTTCCTGTAACTTGTTCCCAGTACATTCTAAGTGGCTGCTGACTTTGTGAGGTCTCTAAAAGTGGGTTTTAGGAGCCCAACACAAAATACATGAGCCCCAATGCCTTCCTTCATACAAAACTGACACCCACTTTCCTTAAAAAATCGTGGCTCAAAATGGCATTTTTGGGCTGAGATAAGCACTTTGGTGACATTTTCCTGTAACTTGTTCCCAGTACATTCTAAGTGGCTGCTGACTTTGTGAGGTCTCTAAAAGTGGGTTTTAGGAGCCCAACACAAAATACATGAGCCCTAATGCCTTCTTTCAGACAAAACTGACTTCCACTTTCTTAAAAAAATCTTGGGTCAAAATAGCATTATTAGACTGAGATAAGCACTTTGGTGACATTTTCCTGTAACTTGTTCCCAGTACATTCTAAGTGGCTGCTGACTTTGTGAGGTCTCTAAAAGTGGGTTTTAGGAGCCCAACACAAAATACATGAGCCCCAATGCCTTCCTTCATACAAAACTGACACCCACTTTCCTTAAAAAATCGTGGCTCAAAATGGCATTTTTGGGCTGAGATAAGCACTTTGGTGACATTTTCCTGTAACTTGTTCCCAGTACATTCTAAGTGGCTGCTGACTTTGTGAGGTCTCTAAAAGTGGGTTTTAGGAGCCCAACACAAAATACATGAGCCCTAATGCCTTCTTTCAGACAAAACTGACTTCCACTTTCTTAAAAAAATCTTGGGTCAAAATAGCATTATTAGACTGAGATAAGCACTTTGGTGACATTTTCCTGTAACTTGTTCCCAGTACATTCTAAGTGGCTGCTGACTTTGTGAGGTCTCTAAAAGTGGGTTTTAGGAGCCCAACACAAAATACATGAGCCCCAATGCCTTCCTTCATACAAAACTGACACCCACTTTCCTTAAAAAATCGTGGCTCAAAATGGCATTTTTGGGCTGAGATAAATTTTCCTGTAACTTGTTCCCAGTACATTCTAAGTGGCTGCTGACTTTGTGAGGTCTCTAAAAGTGGGTTTTAGGAGCCCAACACAAAATACATGAGCCCCAATGCCTTCCTTCATACAAAACTGACACCCACTTTCCTTAAAAAATCGTGGCTCAAAATGGCATTTTTGGGCTGAGATAAGCACTTTGGTGACATTTTCCTGTAACTTGTTCCCAGTACATTCTAAGTGGCTGCTGACTTTGTGAGGTCTCTAAAAGTGGGTTTTAGGAGCCCAACACAAAATACATGAGCCCTAATGCCTTCTTTCAGACAAAACTGACTTCCACTTTCTTAAAAAAATCTTGGGTCAAAATAGCATTATTAGACTGAGATAAGCACTTTGGTGACATTTTCCTGTAACTTGTTCCCAGTACATTCTAAGTGGCTGCTGACTTTGTGAGGTCTCTAAAAGTGGGTTTTAGGAGCCCAACACAAAATACATGAGCCCCAATGCCTTCCTTCATACAAAACTGACACCCACTTTCCTTAAAAAATCGTGGCTCAAAATGGCATTTTTGGGCTGAGATAAGCACTTTGGTGACATTTTCCTGTAACTTGTTCCCAGTACATTCTAAGTGGCTGCTGACTTTGTGAGGTCTCTAAAAGTGGGTTTTAGGAGCCCAACACAAAATACATGAGCCCTAATGCCTTCTTTCAGACAAAACTGACTTCCACTTTCTTAAAAAAATCTTGGGTCAAAATAGCATTATTAGACTGAGATAAGCACTTTGGTGACATTTTCCTGTAACTTGTTCCCAGTACATTCTAAGTGGCTGCTGACTTTGTGAGGTCTCTAAAAGTGGGTTTTAGGAGCCCAACACAAAATACATGAGCCCCAATGCCTTCCTTCATACAAAACTGACACCCACTTTCCTTAAAAAATCGTGGCTCAAAATGGCATTTTTGGGCTGAGATAAGCACTTTGGTGACATTTTCCTGTAACTTGTTCCCAGTACATTCTAAGTGGCTGCTGACTTTGTGAGGTCTCTAAAAGTGGGTTTTAGGAGCCCAACACAAAATACATGAGCCCTAATGCCTTCTTTCAGACAAAACTGACTTCCACTTTCTTAAAAAAATCTTGGGTCAAAATAGCATTATTAGACTGAGATAAGCACTTTGGTGACATTTTCCTGTAACTTGTTCCCAGTACATTCTAAGTGGCTGCTGACTTTGTGAGGTCTCTAAAAGTGGGTTTTAGGAGCCCAACACAAAATACATGAGCCCCAATGCCTTCCTTCATACAAAACTGACACCCACTTTCCTTAAAAAATCGTGGCTCAAAATGGCATTTTTGGGCTGAGATAAGCACTTTGGTGACATTTTCCTGTAACTTGTTCCCAGTACATTCTAAGTGGCTGCTGACTTTGTGAGGTCTCTAAAAGTGGGTTTTAGGAGCCCAACACAAAATACATGAGCCCTAATGCCTTCCTTCAGACAGAACTGACACCCACTTTCTTTAAAAAATCGTGGTTCAAAATAGCATTTTTGGGCTGAGATAAGCACTTTGGTGACATTTTCCTGTAACTTGTTCCCAGTACATTTTAAGTGGCTGCTGACTTTGTGAGGTCTGTAAAATTGGGTTTTAGGAGCCCAACACAAAATACATGAGCCCTAATGCCTTCTTTCAGACAAAACTGACTTCCACTTTCTTAAAAAAATCTTGGGTCAAAATAGCATTATTAGACTGAGATAAGCACTTTGGTGACATTTTCCTGTAACTTGTTCCCAGTACATTCTAAGTGGCTGCTGACTTTGTGAGGTCTCTAAAAGTGGGTTTTAGGAGCCCAACACAAAATACATGAGCCCCAATGCCTTCCTTCATACAAAACTGACACCCACTTTCCTTAAAAAATCGTGGCTCAAAATGGCATTTTTGGGCTGAGATAAGCACTTTGGTGACATTTTCCTGTAACTTGTTCCCAGTACATTCTAAGTGACTGCTGACTTTGTGAGGTCTCTAAAAGTGGGTTTTAGGAGCCCAACACAAAATACATGAGCCCTAATGCCTTCTTTCAGACAAAACTGACTTCCACTTTCTTAAAAAAATCTTGGGTCAAAATAGCATTATTAGACTGAGATAAGCACTTTGGTGACATTTTCCTGTAACTTGTTCCCAGTACATTCTAAGTGGCTGCTGACTTTGTGAGGTCTCTAAAAGTGGGTTTTAGGAGCCCAACACAAAATACATGAGCCCCAATGCCTTCCTTCATACAAAACTGACACCCACTTTCCTTAAAAAATCGTGGCTCAAAATGGCATTTTTGGGCTGAGATAAGCACTTTGGTGACATTTTCCTGTAACTTGTTCCCAGTACATTCTAAGTGGCTGCTGACTTTGTGAGGTCTCTAAAAGTGGGTTTTAGGAGCCCAACACAAAATACATGAGCCCTAATGCCTTCTTTCAGACAAAACTGACTTCCACTTTCTTAAAAAAATCTTGGGTCAAAATAGCATTATTAGACTGAGATAAGCACTTTGGTGACATTTTCCTGTAACTTGTTCCCAGTACATTCTAAGTGGCTGCTGACTTTGTGAGGTCTCTAAAAGTGGGTTTTAGGAGCCCAACACAAAATACATGAGCCCCAATGCCTTCCTTCATACAAAACTGACACCCACTTTCCTTAAAAAATCGTGGCTCAAAATGGCATTTTTGGGCTGAGATAAGCACTTTGGTGACATTTTCCTGTAACTTGTTCCCAGTACATTCTAAGTGGCTGCTGACTTTGTGAGGTCTCTAAAAGTGGGTTTTAGGAGCCCAACACAAAATACATGAGCCCTAATGCCTTCTTTCAGACAAAACTGACTTCCACTTTCTTAAAAAAATCTTGGGTCAAAATAGCATTATTAGACTGAGATAAGCACTTTGGTGACATTTTCCTGTAACTTGTTCCCAGTACATTCTAAGTGGCTGCTGACTTTGTGAGGTCTCTAAAAGTGGGTTTTAGGAGCCCAACACAAAATACATGAGCCCTAATGCCTTCTTTCAGACAAAACTGACTTCCACTTTCTTAAAAAAATCTTGGGTCAAAATAGCATTATTAGACTGAGATAAGCACTTTGGTGACATTTTCCTGTAACTTGTTCCCAGTACATTCTAAGTGGCTGCTGACTTTGTGAGGTCTCTAAAAGTGGGTTTTAGGAGCCCAACACAAAATACATGAGCCCCAATGCCTTCCTTCATACAAAACTGACACCCACTTTCCTTAAAAAATCGTGGCTCAAAATGGCATTTTTGGGCTGAGATAAGCACTTTGGTGACATTTTCCTGTAACTTGTTCCCAGTACATTCTAAGTGGCTGCTGACTTTGTGAGGTCTCTAAAAGTGGGTTTTAGGAGCCCAACACAAAATACATGAGCCCTAATGCCTTCTTTCAGACAAAACTGACTTCCACTTTCTTAAAAAAATCTTGGGTCAAAATAGCATTATTAGACTGAGATAAGCACTTTGGTGACATTTTCCTGTAACTTGTTCCCAGTACATTCTAAGTGGCTGCTGACTTTGTGAGGTCTCTAAAAGTGGGTTTTAGGAGCCCAACACAAAATACATGAGCCCCAATGCCTTCCTTCATACAAAACTGACACCCACTTTCCTTAAAAAATCGTGGCTCAAAATGGCATTTTTGGGCTGAGATAAGCACTTTGGTGACATTTTCCTGTAACTTGTTCCCAGTACATTCTAAGTGGCTGCTGACTTTGTGAGGTCTCTAAAAGTGGGTTTTAGGAGCCCAACACAAAATACATGAGCCCCAATGCCTTCCTTCATACAAAACTGACACCCACTTTCCTTAAAAAATCGTGGCTCAAAATGGCATTTTTGGGCTGAGATAAGCACTTTGGTGACATTTTCCTGTAACTTGTTCCCAGTACATTCTAAGTGGCTGCTGACTTTGTGAGGTCTCTAAAAGTGGGTTTTAGGAGCCCAACACAAAATACATGAGCCCCAATGCCTTCCTTCATACAAAACTGACACCCACTTTCCTTAAAAAATCGTGGCTCAAAATGGCATTTTTGGGCTGAGATAAGCACTTTGGTGACATTTTCCTGTAACTTGTTCCCAGTACATTCTAAGTGGCTGCTGACTTTGTGAGGTCTCTAAAAGTGGGTTTTAGGAGCCCAACACAAAATACATGAGCCCCAATGCCTTCCTTCATACAAAACTGACACCCACTTTCCTTAAAAAATCGTGGCTCAAAATGGCATTTTTGGGCTGAGATAAGCACTTTGGTGACATTTTCCTGTAACTTGTTCCCAGTACATTCTAAGTGGCTGCTGACTTTGTGAGGTCTCTAAAAGTGGGTTTTAGGAGCCCAACACAAAATACATGAGCCCTAATGCCTTCTTTCAGACAAAACTGACTTCCACTTTCTTAAAAAAATCTTGGGTCAAAATAGCATTATTAGACTGAGATAAGCACTTTGGTGACATTTTCCTGTAACTTGTTCCCAGTACATTCTAAGTGGCTGCTGACTTTGTGAGGTCTCTAAAAGTGGGTTTTAGGAGCCCAACACAAAATACATGAGCCCCAATGCCTTCCTTCATACAAAACTGACACCCACTTTCCTTAAAAAATCGTGGCTCAAAATGGCATTTTTGGGCTGAGATAAGCACTTTGGTGACATTTTCCTGTAACTTGTTCCCAGTACATTCTAAGTGGCTGCTGACTTTGTGAGGTCTCTAAAAGTGGGTTTTAGGAGCCCAACACAAAATACATGAGCCCCAATGCCTTCCTTCATACAAAACTGACACCCACTTTCCTTAAAAAATCGTGGCTCAAAATGGCATTTTTGGGCTGAGATAAGCACTTTGGTGACATTTTCCTGTAACTTGTTCCCAGTACATTCTAAGTGGCTGCTGACTTTGTGAGGTCTCTAAAAGTGGGTTTTAGGAGCCCAACACAAAATACATGAGCCCTAATGCCTTCTTTCAGACAAAACTGACTTCCACTTTCTTAAAAAAATCTTGGGTCAAAATAGCATTATTAGACTGAGATAAGCACTTTGGTGACATTTTCCTGTAACTTGTTCCCAGTACATTCTAAGTGGCTGCTGACTTTGTGAGGTCTCTAAAAGTGGGTTTTAGGAGCCCAACACAAAATACATGAGCCCTAATGCCTTCTTTCAGACAAAACTGACTTCCACTTTCTTAAAAAAATCTTGGGTCAAAATAGCATTATTAGACTGAGATAAGCACTTTGGTGACATTTTCCTGTAACTTGTTCCCAGTACATTCTAAGTGGCTGCTGACTTTGTGAGGTCTCTAAAAGTGGGTTTTAGGAGCCCAACACAAAATACATGAGCCCCAATGCCTTCCTTCATACAAAACTGACACCCACTTTCCTTAAAAAATCGTGGCTCAAAATGGCATTTTTGGGCTGAGATAAGCACTTTGGTGACATTTTCCTGTAACTTGTTCCCAGTACATTCTAAGTGGCTGCTGACTTTGTGAGGTCTCTAAAAGTGGGTTTTAGGAGCCCAACACAAAATACATGAGCCCTAATGCCTTCTTTCAGACAAAACTGACTTCCACTTTCTTAAAAAAATCTTGGGTCAAAATAGCATTATTAGACTGAGATAAGCACTTTGGTGACATTTTCCTGTAACTTGTTCCCAGTACATTCTAAGTGGCTGCTGACTTTGTGAGGTCTCTAAAAGTGGGTTTTAGGAGCCCAACACAAAATACATGAGCCCCAATGCCTTCCTTCATACAAAACTGACACCCACTTTCCTTAAAAAATCGTGGCTCAAAATGGCATTTTTGGGCTGAGATAAGCACTTTGGTGACATTTTCCTGTAACTTGTTCCCAGTACATTCTAAGTGGCTGCTGACTTTGTGAGGTCTCTAAAAGTGGGTTTTAGGAGCCCAACACAAAATACATGAGCCCCAATGCCTTCCTTCATACAAAACTGACACCCACTTTCCTTAAAAAATCGTGGCTCAAAATGGCATTTTTGGGCTGAGATAAGCACTTTGGTGACATTTTCCTGTAACTTGTTCCCAGTACATTCTAAGTGGCTGCTGACTTTGTGAGGTCTCTAAAAGTGGGTTTTAGGAGCCCAACACAAAATACATGAGCCCCAATGCCTTCCTTCATACAAAACTGACACCCACTTTCCTTAAAAAATCGTGGCTCAAAATGGCATTTTTGGGCTGAGATAAGCACTTTGGTGACATTTTCCTGTAACTTGTTCCCAGTACATTCTAAGTGGCTGCTGACTTTGTGAGGTCTCTAAAAGTGGGTTTTAGGAGCCCAACACAAAATACATGAGCCCCAATGCCTTCCTTCATACAAAACTGACACCCACTTTCCTTAAAAAATCGTGGCTCAAAATGGCATTTTTGGGCTGAGATAAGCACTTTGGTGACATTTTCCTGTAACTTGTTCCCAGTACATTCTAAGTGGCTGCTGACTTTGTGAGGTCTCTAAAAGTGGGTTTTAGGAGCCCAACACAAAATACATGAGCCCTAATGCCTTCTTTCAGACAAAACTGACTTCCACTTTCTTAAAAAAATCTTGGGTCAAAATAGCATTATTAGACTGAGATAAGCACTTTGGTGACATTTTCCTGTAACTTGTTCCCAGTACATTCTAAGTGGCTGCTGACTTTGTGAGGTCTCTAAAAGTGGGTTTTAGGAGCCCAACACAAAATACATGAGCCCCAATGCCTTCCTTCATACAAAACTGACACCCACTTTCCTTAAAAAATCGTGGCTCAAAATGGCATTTTTGGGCTGAGATAAGCACTTTGGTGACATTTTCCTGTAACTTGTTCCCAGTACATTCTAAGTGGCTGCTGACTTTGTGAGGTCTCTAAAAGTGGGTTTTAGGAGCCCAACACAAAATACATGAGCCCTAATGCCTTCTTTCAGACAAAACTGACTTCCACTTTCTTAAAAAAATCTTGGGTCAAAATAGCATTATTAGACTGAGATAAGCACTTTGGTGACATTTTCCTGTAACTTGTTCCCAGTACATTCTAAGTGGCTGCTGACTTTGTGAGGTCTCTAAAAGTGGGTTTTAGGAGCCCAACACAAAATACATGAGCCCCAATGCCTTCCTTCATACAAAACTGACACCCACTTTCCTTAAAAAATCGTGGCTCAAAATGGCATTTTTGGGCTGAGATAAGCACTTTGGTGACATTTTCCTGTAACTTGTTCCCAGTACATTCTAAGTGGCTGCTGACTTTGTGAGGTCTCTAAAAGTGGGTTTTAGGAGCCCAACACAAAATACATGAGCCCCAATGCCTTCCTTCATACAAAACTGACACCCACTTTCCTTAAAAAATCGTGGCTCAAAATGGCATTTTTGGGCTGAGATAAGCACTTTGGTGACATTTTCCTGTAACTTGTTCCCAGTACATTCTAAGTGGCTGCTGACTTTGTGAGGTCTCTAAAAGTGGGTTTTAGGAGCCCAACACAAAATACATGAGCCCTAATGCCTTCTTTCAGACAAAACTGACTTCCACTTTCTTAAAAAAATCTTGGGTCAAAATAGCATTATTAGACTGAGATAAGCACTTTGGTGACATTTTCCTGTAACTTGTTCCCAGTACATTCTAAGTGGCTGCTGACTTTGTGAGGTCTCTAAAAGTGGGTTTTAGGAGCCCAACACAAAATACATGAGCCCCAATGCCTTCCTTCATACAAAACTGACACCCACTTTCCTTAAAAAATCGTGGCTCAAAATGGCATTTTTGGGCTGAGATAAGCACTTTGGTGACATTTTCCTGTAACTTGTTCCCAGTACATTCTAAGTGGCTGCTGACTTTGTGAGGTCTCTAAAAGTGGGTTTTAGGAGCCCAACACAAAATACATGAGCCCTAATGCCTTCCTTCAGACAGAACTGACACCCACTTTCTTTAAAAAATCGTGGTTCAAAATAGCATTTTTGGGCTGAGATAAGCACTTTGGTGACATTTTCCTGTAACTTGTTCCCAGTACATTCTAAGTGGCTGCTGACTTTGTGAGGTCTCTAAAAGTGGGTTTTAGGAGCCCAACACAAAATACATGAGCCCTAATGCCTTCTTTCAGACAAAACTGACTTCCACTTTCTTAAAAAAATCTTGGGTCAAAATAGCATTATTAGACTGAGATAAGCACTTTGGTGACATTTTCCTGTAACTTGTTCCCAGTACATTCTAAGTGGCTGCTGACTTTGTGAGGTCTCTAAAAGTGGGTTTTAGGAGCCCAACACAAAATACATGAGCCCCAATGCCTTCCTTCATACAAAACTGACACCCACTTTCCTTAAAAAATCGTGGCTCAAAATGGCATTTTTGGGCTGAGATAAGCACTTTGGTGACATTTTCCTGTAACTTGTTCCCAGTACATTCTAAGTGGCTGCTGACTTTGTGAGGTCTCTAAAAGTGGGTTTTAGGAGCCCAACACAAAATACATGAGCCCTAATGCCTTCTTTCAGACAAAACTGACTTCCACTTTCTTAAAAAAATCTTGGGTCAAAATAGCATTATTAGACTGAGATAAGCACTTTGGTGACATTTTCCTGTAACTTGTTCCCAGTACATTCTAAGTGGCTGCTGACTTTGTGAGGTCTCTAAAAGTGGGTTTTAGGAGCCCAACACAAAATACATGAGCCCCAATGCCTTCCTTCATACAAAACTGACACCCACTTTCCTTAAAAAATCGTGGCTCAAAATGGCATTTTTGGGCTGAGATAAGCACTTTGGTGACATTTTCCTGTAACTTGTTCCCAGTACATTCTAAGTGGCTGCTGACTTTGTGAGGTCTCTAAAAGTGGGTTTTAGGAGCCCAACACAAAATACATGAGCCCCAATGCCTTCCTTCAGACAGAACTGACACCCACTTTCTTTAAAAAATCGTGGTTCAAAATAGCATTTTTGGGCTGAGATAAGCACTTTGGTGACATTTTCCTGTAACTTGTTCCCAGTACATTTTAAGTGGCTGCTGACTTTGTGAGGTCTGTAAAATTGGGTTTTAGGAGCCCAACACAAAATACATGAGCCCTAATGCCTTCTTTCAGACAAAACTGACTTCCACTTTCTTAAAAAAATCTTGGGTCAAAATAGCATTATTAGACTGAGATAAGCACTTTGGTGACATTTTCCTGTAACTTGTTCCCAGTACATTCTAAGTGGCTGCTGACTTTGTGAGGTCTCTAAAAGTGGGTTTTAGGAGCCCAACACAAAATACATGAGCCCCAATGCCTTCCTTCATACAAAACTGACACCCACTTTCCTTAAAAAATCGTGGCTCAAAATGGCATTTTTGGGCTGAGATAAGCACTTTGGTGACATTTTCCTGTAACTTGTTCCCAGTACATTCTAAGTGGCTGCTGACTTTGTGAGGTCTCTAAAAGTGGGTTTTAGGAGCCCAACACAAAATACATGAGCCCTAATGCCTTCTTTCAGACAAAACTGACTTCCACTTTCTTAAAAAAATCTTGGGTCAAAATAGCATTATTAGACTGAGATAAGCACTTTGGTGACATTTTCCTGTAACTTGTTCCCAGTACATTCTAAGTGGCTGCTGACTTTGTGAGGTCTCTAAAAGTGGGTTTTAGGAGCCCAACACAAAATACATGAGCCCCAATGCCTTCCTTCATACAAAACTGACACCCACTTTCCTTAAAAAATCGTGGCTCAAAATGGCATTTTTGGGCTGAGATAAGCACTTTGGTGACATTTTCCTGTAACTTGTTCCCAGTACATTCTAAGTGGCTGCTGACTTTGTGAGGTCTCTAAAAGTGGGTTTTAGGAGCCCAACACAAAATACATGAGCCCTAATGCCTTCTTTCAGACAAAACTGACTTCCACTTTCTTAAAAAAATCTTGGGTCAAAATAGCATTATTAGACTGAGATAAGCACTTTGGTGACATTTTCCTGTAACTTGTTCCCAGTACATTCTAAGTGGCTGCTGACTTTGTGAGGTCTCTAAAAGTGGGTTTTAGGAGCCCAACACAAAATACATGAGCCCCAATGCCTTCCTTCATACAAAACTGACACCCACTTTCCTTAAAAAATCGTGGCTCAAAATGGCATTTTTGGGCTGAGATAAGCACTTTGGTGACATTTTCCTGTAACTTGTTCCCAGTACATTCTAAGTGGCTGCTGACTTTGTGAGGTCTCTAAAAGTGGGTTTTAGGAGCCCAACACAAAATACATGAGCCCCAATGCCTTCCTTCATACAAAACTGACACCCACTTTCCTTAAAAAATCGTGGCTCAAAATGGCATTTTTGGGCTGAGATAAGCACTTTGGTGACATTTTCCTGTAACTTGTTCCCAGTACATTCTAAGTGGCTGCTGACTTTGTGAGGTCTCTAAAAGTGGGTTTTAGGAGCCCAACACAAAATACATGAGCCCTAATGCCTTCTTTCAGACAAAACTGACTTCCACTTTCTTAAAAAAATCTTGGGTCAAAATAGCATTATTAGACTGAGATAAGCACTTTGGTGACATTTTCCTGTAACTTGTTCCCAGTACATTCTAAGTGGCTGCTGACTTTGTGAGGTCTCTAAAAGTGGGTTTTAGGAGCCCAACACAAAATACATGAGCCCCAATGCCTTCCTTCATACAAAACTGACACCCACTTTCCTTAAAAAATCGTGGCTCAAAATGGCATTTTTGGGCTGAGATAAGCACTTTGGTGACATTTTCCTGTAACTTGTTCCCAGTACATTCTAAGTGGCTGCTGACTTTGTGAGGTCTCTAAAAGTGGGTTTTAGGAGCCCAACACAAAATACATGAGCCCTAATGCCTTCTTTCAGACAAAACTGACTTCCACTTTCTTAAAAAAATCTTGGGTCAAAATAGCATTATTAGACTGAGATAAGCACTTTGGTGACATTTTCCTGTAACTTGTTCCCAGTACATTCTAAGTGGCTGCTGACTTTGTGAGGTCTCTAAAAGTGGGTTTTAGGAGCCCAACACAAAATACATGAGCCCCAATGCCTTCCTTCATACAAAACTGACACCCACTTTCCTTAAAAAATCGTGGCTCAAAATGGCATTTTTGGGCTGAGATAAGCACTTTGGTGACATTTTCCTGTAACTTGTTCCCAGTACATTCTAAGTGGCTGCTGACTTTGTGAGGTCTCTAAAAGTGGGTTTTAGGAGCCCAACACAAAATACATGAGCCCTAATGCCTTCTTTCAGACAAAACTGACTTCCACTTTCTTAAAAAAATCTTGGGTCAAAATAGCATTATTAGACTGAGATAAGCACTTTGGTGACATTTTCCTGTAACTTGTTCCCAGTACATTCTAAGTGGCTGCTGACTTTGTGAGGTCTCTAAAAGTGGGTTTTAGGAGCCCAACACAAAATACATGAGCCCCAATGCCTTCCTTCATACAAAACTGACACCCACTTTCCTTAAAAAATCGTGGCTCAAAATGGCATTTTTGGGCTGAGATAAGCACTTTGGTGACATTTTCCTGTAACTTGTTCCCAGTACATTCTAAGTGGCTGCTGACTTTGTGAGGTCTCTAAAAGTGGGTTTTAGGAGCCCAACACAAAATACATGAGCCCTAATGCCTTCCTTCAGACAGAACTGACACCCACTTTCTTTAAAAAATCGTGGTTCAAAATAGCATTTTTGGGCTGAGATAAGCACTTTGGTGACATTTTCCTGTAACTTGTTCCCAGTACATTTTAAGTGGCTGCTGACTTTGTGAGGTCTGTAAAATTGGGTTTTAGGAGCCCAACACAAAATACATGAGCCCTAATGCCTTCTTTCAGACAAAACTGACTTCCACTTTCTTAAAAAAATCTTGGGTCAAAATAGCATTATTAGACTGAGATAAGCACTTTGGTGACATTTTCCTGTAACTTGTTCCCAGTACATTCTAAGTGGCTGCTGACTTTGTGAGGTCTCTAAAAGTGGGTTTTAGGAGCCCAACACAAAATACATGAGCCCCAATGCCTTCCTTCATACAAAACTGACACCCACTTTCCTTAAAAAATCGTGGCTCAAAATGGCATTTTTGGGCTGAGATAAGCACTTTGGTGACATTTTCCTGTAACTTGTTCCCAGTACATTCTAAGTGGCTGCTGACTTTGTGAGGTCTCTAAAAGTGGGTTTTAGGAGCCCAACACAAAATACATGAGCCCTAATGCCTTCTTTCAGACAAAACTGACTTCCACTTTCTTAAAAAAATCTTGGGTCAAAATAGCATTATTAGACTGAGATAAGCACTTTGGTGACATTTTCCTGTAACTTGTTCCCAGTACATTCTAAGTGGCTGCTGACTTTGTGAGGTCTCTAAAAGTGGGTTTTAGGAGCCCAACACAAAATACATGAGCCCCAATGCCTTCCTTCATACAAAACTGACACCCACTTTCCTTAAAAATCGTGGCTCAAAATGGCATTTTTGGGCTGAGATAAGCACTTTGGTGACATTTTCCTGTAACTTGTTCCCAGTACATTCTAAGTGGCTGCTGACTTTGTGAGGTCTCTAAAAGTGGGTTTTAGGAGCCCAACACAAAATACATGAGCCCTAATGCCTTCTTTCAGACAAAACTGACTTCCACTTTCTTAAAAAAATCTTGGGTCAAAATAGCATTATTAGACTGAGATAAGCACTTTGGTGACATTTTCCTGTAACTTGTTCCCAGTACATTCTAAGTGGCTGCTGACTTTGTGAGGTCTCTAAAAGTGGGTTTTAGGAGCCCAACACAAAATACATGAGCCCCAATGCCTTCCTTCATACAAAACTGACACCCACTTTCCTTAAAAAATCGTGGCTCAAAATGGCATTTTTGGGCTGAGATAAGCACTTTGGTGACATTTTCCTGTAACTTGTTCCCAGTACATTCTAAGTGGCTGCTGACTTTGTGAGGTCTCTAAAAGTGGGTTTTAGGAGCCCAACACAAAATACATGAGCCCCAATGCCTTCCTTCATACAAAACTGACACCCACTTTCCTTAAAAAATCGTGGCTCAAAATGGCATTTTTGGGCTGAGATAAGCACTTTGGTGACATTTTCCTGTAACTTGTTCCCAGTACATTCTAAGTGGCTGCTGACTTTGTGAGGTCTCTAAAAGTGGGTTTTAGGAGCCCAACACAAAATACATGAGCCCTAATGCCTTCTTTCAGACAAAACTGACTTCCACTTTCTTAAAAAAATCTTGGGTCAAAATAGCATTATTAGACTGAGATAAGCACTTTGGTGACATTTTCCTGTAACTTGTTCCCAGTACATTCTAAGTGGCTGCTGACTTTGTGAGGTCTCTAAAAGTGGGTTTTAGGAGCCCAACACAAAATACATGAGCCCCAATGCCTTCCTTCATACAAAACTGACACCCACTTTCCTTAAAAAATCGTGGCTCAAAATGGCATTTTTGGGCTGAGATAAGCACTTTGGTGACATTTTCCTGTAACTTGTTCCCAGTACATTCTAAGTGGCTGCTGACTTTGTGAGGTCTCTAAAAGTGGGTTTTAGGAGCCCAACACAAAATACATGAGCCCTAATGCCTTCTTTCAGACAAAACTGACTTCCACTTTCTTAAAAAAATCTTGGGTCAAAATAGCATTATTAGACTGAGATAAGCACTTTGGTGACATTTTCCTGTAACTTGTTCCCAGTACATTCTAAGTGGCTGCTGACTTTGTGAGGTCTCTAAAAGTGGGTTTTAGGAGCCCAACACAAAATACATGAGCCCCAATGCCTTCCTTCATACAAAACTGACACCCACTTTCCTTAAAAAATCGTGGCTCAAAATGGCATTTTTGGGCTGAGATAAGCACTTTGGTGACATTTTCCTGTAACTTGTTCCCAGTACATTCTAAGTGGCTGCTGACTTTGTGAGGTCTCTAAAAGTGGGTTTTAGGAGCCCAACACAAAATACATGAGCCCTAATGCCTTCTTTCAGACAAAACTGACTTCCACTTTCTTAAAAAAATCTTGGGTCAAAATAGCATTATTAGACTGAGATAAGCACTTTGGTGACATTTTCCTGTAACTTGTTCCCAGTACATTCTAAGTGGCTGCTGACTTTGTGAGGTCTCTAAAAGTGGGTTTTAGGAGCCCAACACAAAATACATGAGCCCCAATGCCTTCCTTCATACAAAACTGACACCCACTTTCCTTAAAAAATCGTGGCTCAAAATGGCATTTTTGGGCTGAGATAAGCACTTTGGTGACATTTTCCTGTAACTTGTTCCCAGTACATTCTAAGTGGCTGCTGACTTTGTGAGGTCTCTAAAAGTGGGTTTTAGGAGCCCAACACAAAATACATGAGCCCTAATGCCTTCCTTCAGACAGAACTGACACCCACTTTCTTTAAAAAATCGTGGTTCAAAATAGCATTTTTGGGCTGAGATAAGCACTTTGGTGACATTTTCCTGTAACTTGTTCCCAGTACATTTTAAGTGGCTGCTGACTTTGTGAGGTCTGTAAAATTGGGTTTTAGGAGCCCAACACAAAATACATGAGCCCTAATGCCTTCTTTCAGACAAAACTGACTTCCACTTTCTTAAAAAAATCTTGGGTCAAAATAGCATTATTAGACTGAGATAAGCACTTTGGTGACATTTTCCTGTAACTTGTTCCCAGTACATTCTAAGTGGCTGCTGACTTTGTGAGGTCTCTAAAAGTGGGTTTTAGGAGCCCAACACAAAATACATGAGCCCCAATGCCTTCCTTCATACAAAACTGACACCCACTTTCCTTAAAAAATCGTGGCTCAAAATGGCATTTTTGGGCTGAGATAAGCACTTTGGTGACATTTTCCTGTAACTTGTTCCCAGTACATTCTAAGTGGCTGCTGACTTTGTGAGGTCTCTAAAAGTGGGTTTTAGGAGCCCAACACAAAATACATGAGCCCTAATGCCTTCTTTCAGACAAAACTGACTTCCACTTTCTTAAAAAAATCTTGGGTCAAAATAGCATTATTAGACTGAGATAAGCACTTTGGTGACATTTTCCTGTAACTTGTTCCCAGTACATTCTAAGTGGCTGCTGACTTTGTGAGGTCTCTAAAAGTGGGTTTTAGGAGCCCAACACAAAATACATGAGCCCCAATGCCTTCCTTCATACAAAACTGACACCCACTTTCCTTAAAAAATCGTGGCTCAAAATGGCATTTTTGGGCTGAGATAAGCACTTTGGTGACATTTTCCTGTAACTTGTTCCCAGTACATTCTAAGTGGCTGCTGACTTTGTGAGGTCTCTAAAAGTGGGTTTTAGGAGCCCAACACAAAATACATGAGCCCTAATGCCTTCTTTCAGACAAAACTGACTTCCACTTTCTTAAAAAAATCTTGGGTCAAAATAGCATTATTAGACTGAGATAAGCACTTTGGTGACATTTTCCTGTAACTTGTTCCCAGTACATTCTAAGTGGCTGCTGACTTTGTGAGGTCTCTAAAAGTGGGTTTTAGGAGCCCAACACAAAATACATGAGCCCCAATGCCTTCCTTCATACAAAACTGACACCCACTTTCCTTAAAAAATCGTGGCTCAAAATGGCATTTTTGGGCTGAGATAAGCACTTTGGTGACATTTTCCTGTAACTTGTTCCCAGTACATTCTAAGTGGCTGCTGACTTTGTGAGGTCTCTAAAAGTGGGTTTTAGGAGCCCAACACAAAATACATGAGCCCTAATGCCTTTCTTCAGACAGAACTGACACCCACTTTCTTTAAAAAATCGTGGTTCAAAATAGCATTTTTGGGCTGAGATAAGCACTTTGGTGACATTTTCCTGTAACTTGTTCCCAGTACATTTTAAGTGGCTGCTGACTTTGTGAGGTCTGTAAAATTGGGTTTTAGGAGCCCAACACAAAATACATGAGCCCTAATGCCTTCTTTCAGACAAAACTGACTTCCACTTTCTTAAAAAAATCTTGGGTCAAAATAGCATTATTAGACTGAGATAAGCACTTTGGTGACATTTTCCTGTAACTTGTTCCCAGTACATTCTAAGTGGCTGCTGACTTTGTGAGGTCTCTAAAAGTGGGTTTTAGGAGCCCAACACAAAATACATGAGCCCCAATGCCTTCCTTCATACAAAACTGACACCCACTTTCCTTAAAAAATCGTGGCTCAAAATGGCATTTTTGGGCTGAGATAAGCACTTTGGTGACATTTTCCTGTAACTTGTTCCCAGTACATTCTAAGTGGCTGCTGACTTTGTGAGGTCTCTAAAAGTGGGTTTTAGGAGCCCAACACAAAATACATGAGCCCTAATGCCTTCTTTCAGACAAAACTGACTTCCACTTTCTTAAAAAAATCTTGGGTCAAAATAGCATTATTAGACTGAGATAAGCACTTTGGTGACATTTTCCTGTAACTTGTTCCCAGTACATTCTAAGTGGCTGCTGACTTTGTGAGGTCTCTAAAAGTGGGTTTTAGGAGCCCAACACAAAATACATGAGCCCCAATGCCTTCCTTCATACAAAACTGACACCCACTTTCCTTAAAAAATCGTGGCTCAAAATGGCATTTTTGGGCTGAGATAAGCACTTTGGTGACATTTTCCTGTAACTTGTTCCCAGTACATTCTAAGTGGCTGCTGACTTTGTGAGGTCTCTAAAAGTGGGTTTTAGGAGCCCAACACAAAATACATGAGCCCTAATGCCTTCTTTCAGACAAAACTGACTTCCACTTTCTTAAAAAAATCTTGGGTCAAAATAGCATTATTAGACTGAGATAAGCACTTTGGTGACATTTTCCTGTAACTTGTTCCCAGTACATTCTAAGTGGCTGCTGACTTTGTGAGGTCTCTAAAAGTGGGTTTTAGGAGCCCAACACAAAATACATGAGCCCCAATGCCTTCCTTCATACAAAACTGACACCCACTTTCCTTAAAAAATCGTGGCTCAAAATGGCATTTTTGGGCTGAGATAAGCACTTTGGTGACATTTTCCTGTAACTTGTTCCCAGTACATTCTAAGTGGCTGCTGACTTTGTGAGGTCTCTAAAAGTGGGTTTTAGGAGCCCAACACAAAATACATGAGCCCTAATGCCTTCCTTCAGACAGAACTGACACCCACTTTCTTTAAAAAATCGTGGTTCAAAATAGCATTTTTGGGCTGAGATAAGCACTTTGGTGACATTTTCCTGTAACTTGTTCCCAGTACATTTTAAGTGGCTGCTGACTTTGTGAGGTCTGTAAAATTGGGTTTTAGGAGCCCAACACAAAATACATGAGCCCTAATGCCTTCTTTCAGACAAAACTGACTTCCACTTTCTTAAAAAAATCTTGGGTCAAAATAGCATTATTAGACTGAGATAAGCACTTTGGTGACATTTTCCTGTAACTTGTTCCCAGTACATTCTAAGTGGCTGCTGACTTTGTGAGGTCTCTAAAAGTGGGTTTTAGGAGCCCAACACAAAATACATGAGCCCCAATGCCTTCCTTCATACAAAACTGACACCCACTTTCCTTAAAAAATCGTGGCTCAAAATGGCATTTTTGGGCTGAGATAAGCACTTTGGTGACATTTTCCTGTAACTTGTTCCCAGTACATTCTAAGTGGCTGCTGACTTTGTGAGGTCTCTAAAAGTGGGTTTTAGGAGCCCAACACAAAATACATGAGCCCTAATGCCTTCTTTCAGACAAAACTGACTTCCACTTTCTTAAAAAAATCTTGGGTCAAAATAGCATTATTAGACTGAGATAAGCACTTTGGTGACATTTTCCTGTAACTTGTTCCCAGTACATTCTAAGTGGCTGCTGACTTTGTGAGGTCTCTAAAAGTGGGTTTTAGGAGCCCAACACAAAATACATGAGCCCCAATGCCTTCCTTCATACAAAACTGACACCCACTTTCCTTAAAAAATCGTGGCTCAAAATGGCATTTTTGGGCTGAGATAAGCACTTTGGTGACATTTTCCTGTAACTTGTTCCCAGTACATTCTAAGTGGCTGCTGACTTTGTGAGGTCTCTAAAAGTGGGTTTTAGGAGCCCAACACAAAATACATGAGCCCTAATGCCTTCTTTCAGACAAAACTGACTTCCACTTTCTTAAAAAAATCTTGGGTCAAAATAGCATTATTAGACTGAGATAAGCACTTTGGTGACATTTTCCTGTAACTTGTTCCCAGTACATTCTAAGTGGCTGCTGACTTTGTGAGGTCTCTAAAAGTGGGTTTTAGGAGCCCAACACAAAATACATGAGCCCCAATGCCTTCCTTCATACAAAACTGACACCCACTTTCCTTAAAAAATCGTGGCTCAAAATGGCATTTTTGGGCTGAGATAAGCACTTTGGTGACATTTTCCTGTAACTTGTTCCCAGTACATTCTAAGTGGCTGCTGACTTTGTGAGGTCTCTAAAAGTGGGTTTTAGGAGCCCAACACAAAATACATGAGCCCCAATGCCTTCCTTCATACAAAACTGACACCCACTTTCCTTAAAAAATCGTGGCTCAAAATGTTATTTTTGGGCTGAGATAAGCACTTTGGTGACATTTTCCTGTAACTTGTTCCCAGTACATTCTAAGTGGCTGCTGACTTTGTGAGGTCTCTAAAAGTGGGTTTTAGGAGCCCAACACAAAATACATGAGCCCTAATGCCTTCTTTCAGACAAAACTGACTTCCACTTTCTTAAAAAAATCTTGGGTCAAAATAGCATTATTAGACTGAGATAAGCACTTTGGTGACATTTTCCTGTAACTTGTTCCCAGTACATTCTAAGTGGCTGCTGACTTTGTGAGGTCTCTAAAAGTGGGTTTTAGGAGCCCAACACAAAATACATGAGCCCCAATGCCTTCCTTCATACAAAACTGACACCCACTTTCCTTAAAAAATCGTGGCTCAAAATGGCATTTTTGGGCTGAGATAAGCACTTTGGTGACATTTTCCTGTAACTTGTTCCCAGTACATTCTAAGTGGCTGCTGACTTTGTGAGGTCTCTAAAAGTGGGTTTTAGGAGCCCAACACAAAATACATGAGCCCTAATGCCTTCTTTCAGACAAAACTGACTTCCACTTTCTTAAAAAAATCTTGGGTCAAAATAGCATTATTAGACTGAGATAAGCACTTTGGTGACATTTTCCTGTAACTTGTTCCCAGTACATTCTAAGTGGCTGCTGACTTTGTGAGGTCTCTAAAAGTGGGTTTTAGGAGCCCAACACAAAATACATGAGCCCCAATGCCTTCCTTCATACAAAACTGACACCCACTTTCCTTAAAAAATCGTGGCTCAAAATGGCATTTTTGGGCTGAGATAAGCACTTTGGTGACATTTTCCTGTAACTTGTTCCCAGTACATTCTAAGTGGCTGCTGACTTTGTGAGGTCTCTAAAAGTGGGTTTTAGGAGCCCAACACAAAATACATGAGCCCTAATGCCTTCTTTCAGACAAAACTGACTTCCACTTTCTTAAAAAAATCTTGGGTCAAAATAGCATTATTAGACTGAGATAAGCACTTTGGTGACATTTTCCTGTAACTTGTTCCCAGTACATTCTAAGTGGCTGCTGACTTTGTGAGGTCTCTAAAAGTGGGTTTTAGGAGCCCAACACAAAATACATGAGCCCCAATGCCTTCCTTCATACAAAACTGACACCCACTTTCCTTAAAAAATCGTGGCTCAAAATGGCATTTTTGGGCTGAGATAAGCACTTTGGTGACATTTTCCTGTAACTTGTTCCCAGTACATTCTAAGTGGCTGCTGACTTTGTGAGGTCTCTAAAAGTGGGTTTTAGGAGCCCAACACAAAATACATGAGCCCTAATGCCTTCTTTCAGACAAAACTGACTTCCACTTTCTTAAAAAAATCTTGGGTCAAAATAGCATTATTAGACTGAGATAAGCACTTTGGTGACATTTTCCTGTAACTTGTTCCCAGTACATTCTAAGTGGCTGCTGACTTTGTGAGGTCTCTAAAAGTGGGTTTTAGGAGCCCAACACAAAATACATGAGCCCCAATGCCTTCCTTCATACAAAACTGACACCCACTTTCCTTAAAAAATCGTGGCTCAAAATGGCATTTTTGGGCTGAGATAAGCACTTTGGTGACATTTTCCTGTAACTTGTTCCCAGTACATTCTAAGTGGCTGCTGACTTTGTGAGGTCTCTAAAAGTGGGTTTTAGGAGCCCAACACAAAATACATGAGCCCTAATGCCTTCCTTCAGACAGAACTGACACCCACTTTCTTTAAAAAATCGTGGTTCAAAATAGCATTTTTGGGCTGAGATAAGCACTTTGGTGACATTTTCCTGTAACTTGTTCCCAGTACATTTTAAGTGGCTGCTGACTTTGTGAGGTCTGTAAAATTGGGTTTTAGGAGCCCAACACAAAATACATGAGCCCTAATGCCTTCTTTCAGACAAAACTGACTTCCACTTTCTTAAAAAAATCTTGGGTCAAAATAGCATTATTAGACTGAGATAAGCACTTTGGTGACATTTTCCTGTAACTTGTTCCCAGTACATTCTAAGTGGCTGCTGACTTTGTGAGGTCTCTAAAAGTGGGTTTTAGGAGCCCAACACAAAATACATGAGCCCCAATGCCTTCCTTCATACAAAACTGACACCCACTTTCCTTAAAAAATCGTGGCTCAAAATGGCATTTTTGGGCTGAGATAAGCACTTTGGTGACATTTTCCTGTAACTTGTTCCCAGTACATTCTAAGTGGCTGCTGACTTTGTGAGGTCTCTAAAAGTGGGTTTTAGGAGCCCAACACAAAATACATGAGCCCTAATGCCTTCTTTCAGACAAAACTGACTTCCACTTTCTTAAAAAAATCTTGGGTCAAAATAGCATTATTAGACTGAGATAAGCACTTTGGTGACATTTTCCTGTAACTTGTTCCCAGTACATTCTAAGTGGCTGCTGACTTTGTGAGGTCTCTAAAAGTGGGTTTTAGGAGCCCAACACAAAATACATGAGCCCCAATGCCTTCCTTCATACAAAACTGACACCCACTTTCCTTAAAAAATCGTGGCTCAAAATGGCATTTTTGGGCTGAGATAAGCACTTTGGTGACATTTTCCTGTAACTTGTTCCCAGTACATTCTAAGTGGCTGCTGACTTTGTGAGGTCTCTAAAAGTGGGTTTTAGGAGCCCAACACAAAATACATGAGCCCTAATGCCTTCTTTCAGACAAAACTGACTTCCACTTTCTTAAAAAAAATCTTGGGTCAAAATAGCATTATTAGACTGAGATAAGCACTTTGGTGACATTTTCCTGTAACTTGTTCCCAGTACATTCTAAGTGGCTGCTGACTTTGTGAGGTCTCTAAAAGTGGGTTTTAGGAGCCCAACACAAAATACATGAGCCCCAATGCCTTCCTTCATACAAAACTGACACCCACTTTCCTTAAAAAATCGTGGCTCAAAATGGCATTTTTGGGCTGAGATAAGCACTTTGGTGACATTTTCCTGTAACTTGTTCCCAGTACATTCTAAGTGGCTGCTGACTTTGTGAGGTCTCTAAAAGTGGGTTTTAGGAGCCCAACACAAAATACATGAGCCCCAATGCCTTCCTTCATACAAAACTGACACCCACTTTCCTTAAAAAATCGTGGCTCAAAATGGCATTTTTGGGCTGAGATAAGCACTTTGGTGACATTTTCCTGTAACTTGTTCCCAGTACATTCTAAGTGGCTGCTGACTTTGTGAGGTCTCTAAAAGTGGGTTTTAGGAGCCCAACACAAAATACATGAGCCCTAATGCCTTCTTTCAGACAAAACTGACTTCCACTTTCTTAAAAAAATCTTGGGTCAAAATAGCATTATTAGACTGAGATAAGCACTTTGGTGACATTTTCCTGTAACTTGTTCCCAGTACATTCTAAGTGGCTGCTGACTTTGTGAGGTCTCTAAAAGTGGGTTTTAGGAGCCCAACACAAAATACATGAGCCCTAATGCCTTCTTTCAGACAAAACTGACTTCCACTTTCTTAAAAAAATCTTGGGTCAAAATAGCATTATTAGACTGAGATAAGCACTTTGGTGACATTTTCCTGTAACTTGTTCCCAGTACATTCTAAGTGGCTGCTGACTTTGTGAGGTCTCTAAAAGTGGGTTTTAGGAGCCCAACACAAAATACATGAGCCCCAATGCCTTCCTTCATACAAAACTGACACCCACTTTCCTTAAAAAATCGTGGCTCAAAATGGCATTTTTGGGCTGAGATAAGCACTTTGGTGACATTTTCCTGTAACTTGTTCCCAGTACATTCTAAGTGGCTGCTGACTTTGTGAGGTCTCTAAAAGTGGGTTTTAGGAGCCCAACACAAAATACATGAGCCCTAATGCCTTCTTTCAGACAAAACTGACTTCCACTTTCTTAAAAAAATCTTGGGTCAAAATAGCATTATTAGACTGAGATAAGCACTTTGGTGACATTTTCCTGTAACTTGTTCCCAGTACATTCTAAGTGGCTGCTGACTTTGTGAGGTCTCTAAAAGTGGGTTTTAGGAGCCCAACACAAAATACATGAGCCCCAATGCCTTCCTTCATACAAAACTGACACCCACTTTCCTTAACAAATCGTGGCTCAAAATGGCATTTTTGGGCTGAGATAAGCACTTTGGTGACATTTTCCTGTAACTTGTTCCCAGTACATTCTAAGTGGCTGCTGACTTTGTGAGGTCTCTAAAAGTGGGTTTTAGGAGCCCAACACAAAATACATGAGCCCCAATGCCTTCCTTCATACAAAACTGACACCCACTTTCCTTAAAAAATCGTGGCTCAAAATGGCATTTTTGGGCTGAGATAAGCACTTTGGTGACATTTTCCTGTAACTTGTTCCCAGTACATTCTAAGTGGCTGCTGACTTTGTGAGGTCTCTAAAAGTGGGTTTTAGGAGCCCAACACAAAATACATGAGCCCTAATGCCTTCTTTCAGACAAAACTGACTTCCACTTTCTTAAAAAAATCTTGGGTCAAAATAGCATTATTAGACTGAGATAAGCACTTTGGTGACATTTTCCTGTAACTTGTTCCCAGTACATTCTAAGTGGCTGCTGACTTTGTGAGGTCTCTAAAAGTGGGTTTTAGGAGCCCAACACAAAATACATGAGCCCCAATGCCTTCCTTCATACAAAACTGACACCCACTTTCCTTAAAAAATCGTGGCTCAAAATGGCATTTTTGGGCTGAGATAAGCACTTTGGTGACATTTTCCTGTAACTTGTTCCCAGTACATTCTAAGTGGCTGCTGACTTTGTGAGGTCTCTAAAAGTGGGTTTTAGGAGCCCAACACAAAATACATGAGCCCCAATGCCTTCCTTCATACAAAACTGACACCCACTTTCCTTAAAAAATCGTGGCTCAAAATGGCATTTTTGGGCTGAGATAAGCACTTTGGTGACATTTTCCTGTAACTTGTTCCCAGTACATTCTAAGTGGCTGCTGACTTTGTGAGGTCTCTAAAAGTGGGTTTTAGGAGCCCAACACAAAATACATGAGCCCTAATGCCTTCTTTCAGACAAAACTGACTTCCACTTTCTTAAAAAAATCTTGGGTCAAAATAGCATTATTAGACTGAGATAAGCACTTTGGTGACATTTTCCTGTAACTTGTTCCCAGTACATTCTAAGTGGCTGCTGACTTTGTGAGGTCTCTAAAAGTGGGTTTTAGGAGCCCAACACAAAATACATGAGCCCCAATGCCTTCCTTCATACAAAACTGACACCCACTTTCCTTAAAAAATCGTGGCTCAAAATGGCATTTTTGGGCTGAGATAAGCACTTTGGTGACATTTTCCTGTAACTTGTTCCCAGTACATTCTAAGTGGCTGCTGACTTTGTGAGGTCTCTAAAAGTGGGTTTTAGGAGCCCAACACAAAATACATGAGCCCCAATGCCTTCCTTCATACAAAACTGACACCCACTTTCCTTAAAAAATCGTGGCTCAAAATGGCATTTTTGGGCTGAGATAAGCACTTTGGTGACATTTTCCTGTAACTTGTTCCCAGTACATTCTAAGTGGCTGCTGACTTTGTGAGGTCTCTAAAAGTGGGTTTTAGGAGCCCAACACAAAATACATGAGCCCTAATGCCTTCTTTCAGACAAAACTGACTTCCACTTTCTTAAAAAAATCTTGGGTCAAAATAGCATTATTAGACTGAGATAAGCACTTTGGTGACATTTTCCTGTAACTTGTTCCCAGTACATTCTAAGTGGCTGCTGACTTTGTGAGGTCTCTAAAAGTGGGTTTTAGGAGCCCAACACAAAATACATGAGCCCCAATGCCTTCCTTCATACAAAACTGACACCCACTTTCCTTAAAAAATCGTGGCTCAAAATGGCATTTTTGGGCTGAGATAAGCACTTTGGTGACATTTTCCTGTAACTTGTTCCCAGTACATTCTAAGTGGCTGCTGACTTTGTGAGGTCTCTAAAAGTGGGTTTTAGGAGCCCAACACAAAATACATGAGCCCTAATGCCTTCCTTCAGACAGAACTGACACCCACTTTCTTTAAAAAATCGTGGTTCAAAATAGCATTTTTGGGCTGAGATAAGCACTTTGGTGACATTTTCCTGTAACTTGTTCCCAGTACATTTTAAGAGGCTGCTGACTTTGTGAGGTCTGTAAAATTGGGTTTTAGGAGCCCAACACAAAATACATGAGCCCTAATGCCTTCTTTCAGACAAAACTGACTTCCACTTTCTTAAAAAAATCTTGGGTCAAAATAGCATTATTAGACTGAGATAAGCACTTTGGTGACATTTTCCTGTAACTTGTTCCCAGTACATTCTAAGTGGCTGCTGACTTTGTGAGGTCTCTAAAAGTGGGTTTTAGGAGCCCAACACAAAATACATGAGCCCCAATGCCTTCCTTCATACAAAACTGACACCCACTTTCCTTAAAAAATCGTGGCTCAAAATGGCATTTTTGGGCTGAGATAAGCACTTTGGTGACATTTTCCTGTAACTTGTTCCCAGTACATTCTAAGTGGCTGCTGACTTTGTGAGGTCTCTAAAAGTGGGTTTTAGGAGCCCAACACAAAATACATGAGCCCCAATGCCTTCCTTCATACAAAACTGACACCCACTTTCCTTAAAAAATCGTGGCTCAAAATGGCATTTTTGGGCTGAGATAAGCACTTTGGTGACATTTTCCTGTAACTTGTTCCCAGTACATTCTAAGTGGCTGCTGACTTTGTGAGGTCTCTAAAAGTGGGTTTTAGGAGCCCAACACAAAATACATGAGCCCTAATGCCTTCCTTCAGACAGAACTGACACCCACTTTCTTTAAAAAATCGTGGTTCAAAATAGCATTTTTGGGCTGAGATAAGCACTTTGGTGACATTTTCCTGTAACTTGTTCCCAGTACATTTTAAGTGGCTGCTGACTTTGTGAGGTCTGTAAAATTGGGTTTTAGGAGCCCAACACAAAATACATGAGCCCTAATGCCTTCTTTCAGACAAAACTGACTTCCACTTTCTTAAAAAAATCTTGGGTCAAAATAGCATTATTAGACTGAGATAAGCACTTTGGTGACATTTTCCTGTAACTTGTTCCCAGTACATTCTAAGTGGCTGCTGACTTTGTGAGGTCTCTAAAAGTGGGTTTTAGGAGCCCAACACAAAATACATGAGCCCCAATGCCTTCCTTCATACAAAACTGACACCCACTTTCCTTAAAAAATCGTGGCTCAAAATGGCATTTTTGGGCTGAGATAAGCACTTTGGTGACATTTTCCTGTAACTTGTTCCCAGTACATTCTAAGTGGCTGCTGACTTTGTGAGGTCTCTAAAAGTGGGTTTTAGGAGCCCAACACAAAATACATGAGCCCTAATGCCTTCTTTCAGACAAAACTGACTTCCACTTTCTTAAAAAAATCTTGGGTCAAAATAGCATTATTAGACTGAGATAAGCACTTTGGTGACATTTTCCTGTAACTTGTTCCCAGTACATTCTAAGTGGCTGCTGACTTTGTGAGGTCTCTAAAAGTGGGTTTTAGGAGCCCAACACAAAATACATGAGCCCCAATGCCTTCCTTCATACAAAACTGACACCCACTTTCCTTAAAAAATCGTGGCTCAAAATGGCATTTTTGGGCTGAGATAAGCACTTTGGTGACATTTTCCTGTAACTTGTTCCCAGTACATTCTAAGTGGCTGCTGACTTTGTGAGGTCTCTAAAAGTGGGTTTTAGGAGCCCAACACAAAATACATGAGCCCCAATGCCTTCCTTCATACAAAACTGACACCCACTTTCCTTAAAAAATCGTGGCTCAAAATGGCATTTTTGGGCTGAGATAAGCACTTTGGTGACATTTTCCTGTAACTTGTTCCCAGTACATTCTAAGTGGCTGCTGACTTTGTGAGGTCTCTAAAAGTGGGTTTTAGGAGCCCAACACAAAATACATGAGCCCTAATGCCTTCTTTCAGACAAAACTGACTTCCACTTTCTTAAAAAAATCTTGGGTCAAAATAGCATTATTAGACTGAGATAAGCACTTTGGTGACATTTTCCTGTAACTTGTTCCCAGTACATTCTAAGTGGCTGCTGACTTTGTGAGGTCTCTAAAAGTGGGTTTTAGGAGCCCAACACAAAATACATGAGCCCTAATGCCTTCTTTCAGACAAAACTGACTTCCACTTTCTTAAAAAAATCGTGGCTCAAAATGGCATTATTAGACTGAGATAAGCACTTTGGTGACATTTTCCTGTAACTTGTTCCCAGTACATTCTAAGTGGCTGCTGACTTTGTGAGGTCTCTAAAAGTGGGTTTTAGGAGCCCAACACAAAATACATGAGCCCTAATGCCTTCTTTCAGACAAAACTGACTTCCACTTTCTTAAAAAAATCTTGGGTCAAAATAGCATTATTAGACTGAGATAAGCACTTTGGTGACATTTTCCTGTAACTTGTTCCCAGTACATTCTAAGTGGCTGCTGACTTTGTGAGGTCTCTAAAAGTGGGTTTTAGGAGCCCAACACAAAATACATGAGCCCCAATGCCTTCCTTCATACAAAACTGACACCCACTTTCCTTAAAAAATCGTGGCTCAAAATGGCATTTTTGGGCTGAGATAAGCACTTTGGTGACATTTTCCTGTAACTTGTTCCCAGTACATTCTAAGTGGCTGCTGACTTTGTGAGGTCTCTAAAAGTGGGTTTTAGGAGCCCAACACAAAATACATGAGCCCTAA
Source organism: Gymnoscopelus braueri (assembly GCF_963280865.1). Lineage (NCBI taxonomy): Eukaryota > Metazoa > Chordata > Actinopteri > Myctophiformes > Myctophidae > Gymnoscopelus > Gymnoscopelus braueri. Next base: position 63,994 of record NW_027660865.1, read on the forward strand.
TGCCTTCTTTCAGACAAAACTGACTTCCACTTTCTTAAAAAAATCTTGGGTCAAAATAGCATTATTAGACTGAGATAAGCACTTTGGTGACATTTTCCTGTAACTTGTTCCCAGTACATTCTAAGTGGCTGCTGACTTTGTGAGGTCTCTAAAAGTGGGTTTTAGGAGCCCAACACAAAATACATGAGCCCCAATGCCTTCCTTCATACAAAACTGACACCCACTTTCCTTAAAAAATCGTGGCTCAAAATGGCATTTTTGGGCTGAGATAAGCACTTTGGTGACATTTTCCTGTAACTTGTTCCCAGTACATTCTAAGTGGCTGCTGACTTTGTGAGGTCTCTAAAAGTGGGTTTTAGGAGCCCAACACAAAATACATGAGCCCCAATGCCTTCCTTCATACAAAACTGACACCCACTTTCCTTAAAAAATCGTGGCTCAAAATGGCATTTTTGGGCTGAGATAAGCACTTTGGTGACATTTTCCTGTAACTTGTTCCCAGTACATTCTAAGTGGCTGCTGACTTTGTGAGGTCTCTAAAAGTGGGTTTTAGGAGCCCAACACAAAATACATGAGCCCTAATGCCTTCTTTCAGACAAAACTGACTTCCACTTTCTTAAAAAAATCTTGGGTCAAAATAGCATTATTAGACTGAGATAAGCACTTTGGTGACATTTTCCTGTAACTTGTTCCCAGTACATTCTAAGTGGCTGCTGACTTTGTGAGGTCTCTAAAAGTGGGTTTTAGGAGCCCAACACAAAATACATGAGCCCCAATGCCTTCCTTCATACAAAACTGACACCCACTTTCCTTAAAAAATCGTGGCTCAAAATGGCATTTTTGGGCTGAGATAAGCACTTTGGTGACATTTTCCTGTAACTTGTTCCCAGTACATTCTAAGTGGCTGCTGACTTTGTGAGGTCTCTAAAAGTGGGTTTTAGGAGCCCAACACAAAATACATGAGCCCTAATGCCTTCTTTCAGACAAAACTGACTTCCACTTTCTTAAAAAAATCTTGGGTCAAAATAGCATTATTAGACTGAGATAAGCACTTTGGTGACATTTTCCTGTAACTTGTTCCCAGTACATTCTAAGTGGCTGCTGACTTTGTGAGGTCTCTAAAAGTGGGTTTTAGGAGCCCAACACAAAATACATGAGCCCCAATGCCTTCCTTCATACAAAACTGACACCCACTTTCCTTAAAAAATCGTGGCTCAAAATGGCATTTTTGGGCTGAGATAAGCACTTTGGTGACATTTTCCTGTAACTTGTTCCCAGTACATTCTAAGTGGCTGCTGACTTTGTGAGGTCTCTAAAAGTGGGTTTTAGGAGCCCAACACAAAATACATGAGCCCTAATGCCTTCCTTCAGACAGAACTGACACCCACTTTCTTTAAAAAATCGTGGTTCAAAATAGCATTTTTGGGCTGAGATAAGCACTTTGGTGACATTTTCCTGTAACTTGTTCCCAGTACATTTTAAGTGGCTGCTGACTTTGTGAGGTCTGTAAAATTGGGTTTTAGGAGCCCAACACAAAATACATGAGCCCTAATGCCTTCTTTCAGACAAAACTGACTTCCACTTTCTTAAAAAAATCTTGGGTCAAAATAGCATTATTAGACTGAGATAAGCACTTTGGTGACATTTTCCTGTAACTTGTTCCCAGTACATTCTAAGTGGCTGCTGACTTTGTGAGGTCTCTAAAAGTGGGTTTTAGGAGCCCAACACAAAATACATGAGCCCCAATGCCTTCCTTCATACAAAACTGACACCCACTTTCCTTAAAAAATCGTGGCTCAAAATGGCATTTTTGGGCTGAGATAAGCACTTTGGTGACATTTTCCTGTAACTTGTTCCCAGTACATTCTAAGTGGCTGCTGACTTTGTGAGGTCTCTAAAAGTGGGTTTTAGGAGCCCAACACAAAATACATGAGCCCCAATGCCTTCCTTCATACAAAACTGACACCCACTTTCCTTAAAAAATCGTGGCTCAAAATGGCATTTTTGGGCTGAGATAAGCACTTTGGTGACATTTTCCTGTAACTTGTTCCCAGTACATTCTAAGTGGCTGCTGACTTTGTGAGGTCTCTAAAAGTGGGTTTTAGGAGCCCAACACAAAATACATGAGCCCTAATGCCTTCCTTCAGACAGAACTGACACCCACTTTCTTTAAAAAATCGTGGTTCAAAATAGCATTTTTGGGCTGAGATAAGCACTTTGGTGACATTTTCCTGTAACTTGTTCCCAGTACATTTTAAGTGGCTGCTGACTTTGTGAGGTCTGTAAAATTGGGTTTTAGGAGCCCAACACAAAATACATGAGCCCTAATGCCTTCTTTCAGACAAAACTGATTTCCACTTTCTTAAAAAAATCTTGGGTCAAAATAGCATTATTAGACTGAGATAAGCACTTTGGTGACATTTTCCTGTAACTTGTTCCCAGTACATTCTAAGTGGCTGCTGACTTTGTGAGGTCTCTAAAAGTGGGTTTTAGGAGCCCAACACAAAATACATGAGCCCCAATGCCTTCCTTCATACAAAACTGACACCCACTTTCCTTAAAAAATCGTGGCTCAAAATGGCATTTTTGGGCTGAGATAAGCACTTTGGTGACATTTTCCTGTAACTTGTTCCCAGTACATTCTAAGTGGCTGCTGACTTTGTGAGGTCTCTAAAAGTGGGTTTTAGGAGCCCAACACAAAATACATGAGCCCTAATGCCTTCTTTCAGACAAAACTGACTTCCACTTTCTTAAAAAAATCTTGGGTCAAAATAGCATTATTAGACTGAGATAAGCACTTTGGTGACATTTTCCTGTAACTTGTTCCCAGTACATTCTAAGTGGCTGCTGACTTTGTGAGGTCTCTAAAAGTGGGTTTTAGGAGCCCAACACAAAATACATGAGCCCCAATGCCTTCCTTCATACAAAACTGACACCCACTTTCCTTAAAAAATCGTGGCTCAAAATGGCATTTTTGGGCTGAGATAAGCACTTTGGTGACATTTTCCTGTAACTTGTTCCCAGTACATTCTAAGTGGCTGCTGACTTTGTGAGGTCTCTAAAAGTGGGTTTTAGGAGCCCAACACAAAATACATGAGCCCTAATGCCTTCTTTCAGACAAAACTGACTTCCACTTTCTTAAAAAAATCTTGGGTCAAAATAGCATTATTAGACTGAGATAAGCACTTTGGTGACATTTTCCTGTAACTTGTTCCCAGTACATTCTAAGTGGCTGCTGACTTTGTGAGGTCTCTAAAAGTGGGTTTTAGGAGCCCAACACAAAATACATGAGCCCCAATGCCTTCCTTCATACAAAACTGACATCCACTTTCCTTAAAAAATCGTGGCTCAAAATGGCATTTTTGGGCTGAGATAAGCACTTTGGTGACATTTTCCTGTAACTTGTTCCCAGTACATTCTAAGTGGCTGCTGACTTTGTGAGGTCTCTAAAAGTGGGTTTTAGGAGCCCAACACAAAATACATGAGCCCCAATGCCTTCCTTCATACAAAACTGACACCCACTTTCCTTAAAAAATCGTGGCTCAAAATGGCATTTTTGGGCTGAGATAAGCACTTTGGTGACATTTTCCTGTAACTTGTTCCCAGTACATTCTAAGTGGCTGCTGACTTTGTGAGGTCTCTAAAAGTGGGTTTTAGGAGCCCAACACAAAATACATGAGCCCTAATGCCTTCTTTCAGACAAAACTGACTTCCACTTTCTTAAAAAAATCTTGGGTCAAAATAGCATTATTAGACTGAGATAAGCACTTTGGTGACATTTTCCTGTAACTTGTTCCCAGTACATTCTAAGTGGCTGCTGACTTTGTGAGGTCTCTAAAAGTGGGTTTTAGGAGCCCAACACAAAATACATGAGCCCTAATGCCTTCTTTCAGACAAAACTGACTTCCACTTTCTTAAAAAAATCTTGGGTCAAAATAGCATTATTAGACTGAGATAAGCACTTTGGTGACATTTTCCTGTAACTTGTTCCCAGTACATTCTAAGTGGCTGCTGACTTTGTGAGGTCTCTAAAAGTGGGTTTTAGGAGCCCAACACAAAATACATGAGCCCCAATGCCTTCCTTCATACAAAACTGACACCCACTTTCCTTAAAAAATCGTGGCTCAAAATGGCATTTTTGGGCTGAGATAAGCACTTTGGTGACATTTTCCTGTAACTTGTTCCCAGTACATTCTAAGTGGCTGCTGACTTTGTGAGGTCTCTAAAAGTGGGTTTTAGGAGCCCAACACAAAATACATGAGCCCTAATGCCTTCTTTCAGACAAAACTGACTTCCACTTTCTTAAAAAAATCTTGGGTCAAAATAGCATTATTAGACTGAGATAAGCACTTTGGTGACATTTTCCTGTAACTTGTTCCCAGTACATTCTAAGTGGCTGCTGACTTTGTGAGGTCTCTAAAAGTGGGTTTTAGGAGCCCAACACAAAATACATGAGCCCCAATGCCTTCCTTCATACAAAACTGACACCCACTTTCCTTAAAAAATCGTGGCTCAAAATGGCATTTTTGGGCTGAGATAAGCACTTTGGTGACATTTTCCTGTAACTTGTTCCCAGTACATTCTAAGTGGCTGCTGACTTTGTGAGGTCTCTAAAAGTGGGTTTTAGGAGCCCAACACAAAATACATGAGCCCCAATGCCTTCCTTCATACAAAACTGACACCCACTTTCCTTAAAAAATCGTGGCTCAAAATGGCATTTTTGGGCTGAGATAAGCACTTTGGTGACATTTTCCTGTAACTTGTTCCCAGTACATTCTAAGTGGCTGCTGACTTTGTGAGGTCTCTAAAAGTGGGTTTTAGGAGCCCAACACAAAATACATGAGCCCTAATGCCTTCTTTCAGACAAAACTGACTTCCACTTTCTTAAAAAAATCTTGGGTCAAAATAGCATTATTAGACTGAGATAAGCACTTTGGTGACATTTTCCTGTAACTTGTTCCCAGTACATTCTAAGTGGCTGCTGACTTTGTGAGGTCTCTAAAAGTGGGTTTTAGGAGCCCAACACAAAATACATGAGCCCCAATGCCTTCCTTCATACAAAACTGACACCCACTTTCCTTAAAAAATCGTGGCTCAAAATGGCATTTTTGGGCTGAGATAAGCACTTTGGTGACATTTTCCTGTAACTTGTTCCCAGTACATTCTAAGTGGCTGCTGACTTTGTGAGGTCTCTAAAAGTGGGTTTTAGGAGCCCAACACAAAATACATGAGCCCTAATGCCTTCTTTCAGACAAAACTGACTTCCACTTTCTTAAAAAAATCTTGGGTCAAAATAGCATTATTAGACTGAGATAAGCACTTTGGTGACATTTTCCTGTAACTTGTTCCCAGTACATTCTAAGTGGCTGCTGACTTTGTGAGGTCTCTAAAAGTGGGTTTTAGGAGCCCAACACAAAATACATGAGCCCCAATGCCTTCCTTCATACAAAACTGACACCCACTTTCCTTAAAAAATCGTGGCTCAAAATGGCATTTTTGGGCTGAGATAAGCACTTTGGTGACATTTTCCTGTAACTTGTTCCCAGTACATTCTAAGTGGCTGCTGACTTTGTGAGGTCTCTAAAAGTGGGTTTTAGGAGCCCAACACAAAATACATGAGCCCCAATGCCTTCCTTCATACAAAACTGACACCCACTTTCCTTAAAAAATCGTGGCTCAAAATGGCATTTTTGGGCTGAGATAAGCACTTTGGTGACATTTTCCTGTAACTTGTTCCCAGTACATTCTAAGTGGCTGCTGACTTTGTGAGGTCTCTAAAAGTGGGTTTTAGGAGCCCAACACAAAATACATGAGCCCTAATGCCTTCTTTCAGACAAAACTGACTTCCACTTTCTTAAAAAAATCTTGGGTCAAAATAGCATTATTAGACTGAGATAAGCACTTTGGTGACATTTTCCTGTAACTTGTTCCCAGTACATTCTAAGTGGCTGCTGACTTTGTGAGGTCTCTAAAAGTGGGTTTTAGGAGCCCAACACAAAATACATGAGCCCCAATGCCTTCCTTCATACAAAACTGACACCCACTTTCCTTAAAAAATCGTGGCTCAAAATGGCATTTTTGGGCTGAGATAAGCACTTTGGTGACATTTTCCTGTAACTTGTTCCCAGTACATTCTAAGTGGCTGCTGACTTTGTGAGGTCTCTAAAAGTGGGTTTTAGGAGCCCAACACAAAATACATGAGCCCTAATGCCTTCCTTCAGACAGAACTGACACCCACTTTCTTTAAAAAATCGTGGTTCAAAATAGCATTTTTGGGCTGAGATAAGCACTTTGGTGACATTTTCCTGTAACTTGTTCCCAGTACATTTTAAGTGGCTGCTGACTTTGTGAGGTCTGTAAAATTGGGTTTTAGGAGCCCAACACAAAATACATGAGCCCTAATGCCTTCTTTCAGACAAAACTGACTTCCACTTTCTTAAAAAAATCTTGGGTCAAAATAGCATTATTAGACTGAGATAAGCACTTTGGTGACATTTTCCTGTAACTTGTTCCCAGTACATTCTAAGTGGCTGCTGACTTTGTGAGGTCTCTAAAAGTGGGTTTTAGGAGCCCAACACAAAATACATGAGCCCCAATGCCTTCCTTCATACAAAACTGACACCCACTTTCCTTAAAAAATCGTGGCTCAAAATGGCATTTTTGGGCTGAGATAAGCACTTTGGTGACATTTTCCTGTAACTTGTTCCCAGTACATTCTAAGTGGCTGCTGACTTTGTGAGGTCTCTAAAAGTGGGTTTTAGGAGCCCAACACAAAATACATGAGCCCTAATGCCTTCTTTCAGACAAAACTGACTTCCACTTTCTTAAAAAAATCTTGGGTCAAAATAGCATTATTAGACTGAGATAAGCACTTTGGTGACATTTTCCTGTAACTTGTTCCCAGTACATTCTAAGTGGCTGCTGACTTTGTGAGGTCTCTAAAAGTGGGTTTTAGGAGCCCAACACAAAATACATGAGCCCCAATGCCTTCCTTCATACAAAACTGACACCCACTTTCCTTAAAAAATCGTGGCTCAAAATGGCATTTTTGGGCTGAGATAAGCACTTTGGTGACATTTTCCTGTAACTTGTTCCCAGTACATTCTAAGTGGCTGCTGACTTTGTGAGGTCTCTAAAAGTGGGTTTTAGGAGCCCAACACAAAATACATGAGCCCCAATGCCTTCCTTCATACAAAACTGACACCCACTTTCCTTAAAAAATCGTGGCTCAAAATGGCATTTTTGGGCTGAGATAAGCACTTTGGTGACATTTTCCTGTAACTTGTTCCCAGTACATTCTAAGTGGCTGCTGACTTTGTGAGGTCTCTAAAAGTGGGTTTTAGGAGCCCAACACAAAATACATGAGCCCTAATGCCTTCTTTCAGACAAAACTGACTTCCACTTTCTTAAAAAAATCTTGGGTCAAAATAGCATTATTAGACTGAGATAAGCACTTTGGTGACATTTTCCTGTAACTTGTTCCCAGTACATTCTAAGTGGCTGCTGACTTTGTGAGGTCTCTAAAAGTGGGTTTTAGGAGCCCAACACAAAATACATGAGCCCCAATGCCTTCCTTCATACAAAACTGACACCCACTTTCCTTAAAAAATCGTGGCTCAAAATGGCATTTTTGGGCTGAGATAAGCACTTTGGTGACATTTTCCTGTAACTTGTTCCCAGTACATTCTAAGTGGCTGCTGATTTTGTGAGGTCTCTAAAAGTGGGTTTTAGGAGCCCAACACAAAATACATGAGCCCTAATGCCTTCTTTCAGACAAAACTGACTTCCACTTTCTTAAAAAAATCTTGGGTCAAAATAGCATTATTAGACTGAGATAAGCACTTTGGTGACATTTTCCTGTAACTTGTTCCCAGTACATTCTAAGTGGCTGCTGACTTTGTGAGGTCTCTAAAAGTGGGTTTTAGGAGCCCAACACAAAATACATGAGCCCCAATGCCTTCCTTCATACAAAACTGACACCCACTTTCCTTAAAAAATCGTGGCTCAAAATGGCATTTTTGGGCTGAGATAAGCACTTTGGTGACATTTTCCTGTAACTTGTTCCCAGTACATTCTAAGTGGCTGCTGACTTTGTGAGGTCTCTAAAAGTGGGTTTTAGGAGCCCAACACAAAATACATGAGCCCTAATGCCTTCTTTCAGACAAAACTGACTTCCACTTTCTTAAAAAAATCTTGGGTCAAAATAGCATTATTAGACTGAGATAAGCACTTTGGTGACATTTTCCTGTAACTTGTTCCCAGTACATTCTAAGTGGCTGCTGACTTTGTGAGGTCTCTAAAAGTGGGTTTTAGGAGCCCAACACAAAATACATGAGCCCCAATGCCTTCCTTCATACAAAACTGACACCCACTTTCCTTAAAAAATCGTGGCTCAAAATGGCATTTTTGGGCTGAGATAAGCACTTTGGTGACATTTTCCTGTAACTTGTTCCCAGTACATTCTAAGTGGCTGCTGACTTTGTGAGGTCTCTAAAAGTGGGTTTTAGGAGCCCAACACAAAATACATGAGCCCCAATGCCTTCCTTCATACAAAACTGACACCCACTTTCCTTAAAAAATCGTGGCTCAAAATGGCATTTTTGGGCTGAGATAAGCACTTTGGTGACATTTTCCTGTAACTTGTTCCCAGTACATTCTAAGTGGCTGCTGACTTTGTGAGGTCTCTAAAAGTGGGTTTTAGGAGCCCAACACAAAATACATGAGCCCTAATGCCTTCTTTCAGACAAAACTGACTTCCACTTTCTTAAAAAAATCTTGGGTCAAAATAGCATTATTAGACTGAGATAAGCACTTTGGTGACATTTTCCTGTAACTTGTTCCCAGTACATTCTAAGTGGCTGCTGACTTTGTGAGGTCTCTAAAAGTGGGTTTTAGGAGCCCAACACAAAATACATGAGCCCCAATGCCTTCCTTCATACAAAACTGACACCCACTTTCCTTAAAAAATCGTGGCTCAAAATGGCATTTTTGGGCTGAGATAAGCACTTTGGTGACATTTTCCTGTAACTTGTTCCCAGTACATTCTAAGTGGCTGCTGACTTTGTGAGGTCTCTAAAAGTGGGTTTTAGGAGCCCAACACAAAATACATGAGCCCTAATGCCTTCTTTCAGACAAAACTGACTTCCACTTTCTTAAAAAAATCTTGGGTCAAAATAGCATTATTAGACTGAGATAAGCACTTTGGTGACATTTTCCTGTAACTTGTTCCCAGTACATTCTAAGTGGCTGCTGACTTTGTGAGGTCTCTAAAAGTGGGTTTTAGGAGCCCAACACAAAATACATGAGCCCCAATGCCTTCCTTCATACAAAACTGACACCCACTTTCCTTAAAAAATCGTGGCTCAAAATGGCATTTTTGGGCTGAGATAAGCACTTTGGTGACATTTTCCTGTAACTTGTTCCCAGTACATTCTAAGTGGCTGCTGACTTTGTGAGGTCTCTAAAAGTGGGTTTTAGGAGCCCAACACAAAATACATGAGCCCCAATGCCTTCCTTCATACAAAACTGACACCCACTTTCCTTAAAAAATCGTGGCTCAAAATGGCATTTTTGGGCTGAGATAAGCACTTTGGTGACATTTTCCTGTAACTTGTTCCCAGTACATTCTAAGTGGCTGCTGACTTTGTGAGGTCTCTAAAAGTGGGTTTTAGGAGCCCAACACAAAATACATGAGCCCCAATGCCTTCCTTCATACAAAACTGACACCCACTTTCCTTAAAAAATCGTGGCTCAAAATGGCATTTTTGGGCTGAGATAAGCACTTTGGTGACATTTTCCTGTAACTTGTTCCCAGTACATTCTAAGTGGCTGCTGACTTTGTGAGGTCTCTAAAAGTGGGTTTTAGGAGCCCAACACAAAATACATGAGCCCTAATGCCTTCTTTCAGACAAAACTGACTTCCACTTTCTTAAAAAAATCTTGGGTCAAAATAGCATTATTAGACTGAGATAAGCACTTTGGTGACATTTTCCTGTAACTTGTTCCCAGTACATTCTAAGTGGCTGCTGACTTTGTGAGGTCTCTAAAAGTGGGTTTTAGGAGCCCAACACAAAATACATGAGCCCCAATGCCTTCCTTCATACAAAACTGACACCCACTTTCCTTAAAAAATCGTGGCTCAAAATGGCATTTTTGGGCTGAGATAAGCACTTTGGTGACATTTTCCTGTAACTTGTTCCCAGTACATTCTAAGTGGCTGCTGACTTTGTGAGGTCTCTAAAAGTGGGTTTTAGGAGCCCAACACAAAATACATGAGCCCTAATGCCTTCTTTCAGACAAAACTGACTTCCACTTTCTTAAAAAAATCTTGGGTCAAAATAGCATTATTAGACTGAGATAAGCACTTTGGTGACATTTTCCTGTAACTTGTTCCCAGTACATTCTAAGTGGCTGCTGACTTTGTGAGGTCTCTAAAAGTGGGTTTTAGGAGCCCAACACAAAATACATGAGCCCCAATGCCTTCCTTCATACAAAACTGACACCCACTTTCCTTAAAAAATCGTGGCTCAAAATGGCATTTTTGGGCTGAGATAAGCACTTTGGTGACATTTTCCTGTAACTTGTTCCCAGTACATTCTAAGTGGCTGCTGACTTTGTGAGGTCTCTAAAAGTGGGTTTTAGGAGCCCAACACAAAATACATGAGCCCTAATGCCTTCTTTCAGACAAAACTGACTTCCACTTTCTTAAAAAAATCTTGGGTCAAAATAGCATTATTAGACTGAGATAAGCACTTTGGTGACATTTTCCTGTAACTTGTTCCCAGTACATTCTAAGTGGCTGCTGACTTTGTGAGGTCTCTAAAAGTGGGTTTTAGGAGCCCAACACAAAATACATGAGCCCCAATGCCTTCCTTCATACAAAACTGACACCCACTTTCCTTAAAAAATCGTGGCTCAAAATGGCATTTTTGGGCTGAGATAAGCACTTTGGTGACATTTTCCTGTAACTTGTTCCCAGTACATTCTAAGTGGCTGCTGACTTTGTGAGGTCTCTAAAAGTGGGTTTTAGGAGCCCAACACAAAATACATGAGCCCTAATGCCTTCCTTCAGACAGAACTGACACCCACTTTCTTTAAAAAATCGTGGTTCAAAATAGCATTTTTGGGCTGAGATAAGCACTTTGGTGACATTTTCCTGTAACTTGTTCCCAGTACATTTTAAGTGGCTGCTGACTTTGTGAGGTCTGTAAAATTGGGTTTTAGGAGCCCAACACAAAATACATGAGCCCTAATGCCTTCTTTCAGACAAAACTGACTTCCACTTTCTTAAAAAAATCTTGGGTCAAAATAGCATTATTAGACTGAGATAAGCACTTTGGTGACATTTTCCTGTAACTTGTTCCCAGTACATTCTAAGTGGCTGCTGACTTTGTGAGGTCTCTAAAAGTGGGTTTTAGGAGCCCAACACAAAATACATGAGCCCCAATGCCTTCCTTCATACAAAACTGACACCCACTTTCCTTAAAAAATCGTGGCTCAAAATGGCATTTTTGGGCTGAGATAAGCACTTTGGTGACATTTTCCTGTAACTTGTTCCCAGTACATTCTAAGTGGCTGCTGACTTTGTGAGGTCTCTAAAAGTGGGTTTTAGGAGCCCAACACAAAATACATGAGCCCTAATGCCTTCTTTCAGACAAAACTGACTTCCACTTTCTTAAAAAAATCTTGGGTCAAAATAGCATTATTAGACTGAGATAAGCACTTTGGTGACATTTTCCTGTAACTTGTTCCCAGTACATTCTAAGTGGCTGCTGACTTTGTGAGGTCTCTAAAAGTGGGTTTTAGGAGCCCAACACAAAATACATGAGCCCCAATGCCTTCCTTCATACAAAACTGACACCCACTTTCCTTAAAAAATCGTGGCTCAAAATGGCATTTTTGGGCTGAGATAAGCACTTTGGTGACATTTTCCTGTAACTTGTTCCCAGTACATTCTAAGTGGCTGCTGACTTTGTGAGGTCTCTAAAAGTGGGTTTTAGGAGCCCAACACAAAATACATGAGCCCTAATGCCTTCTTTCAGACAAAACTGACTTCCACTTTCTTAAAAAAATCTTGGGTCAAAATAGCATTATTAGACTGAGATAAGCACTTTGGTGACATTTTCCTGTAACTTGTTCCCAGTACATTCTAAGTGGCTGCTGACTTTGTGAGGTCTCTAAAAGTGGGTTTTAGGAGCCCAACACAAAATACATGAGCCCCAATGCCTTCCTTCATACAAAACTGACACCCACTTTCCTTAAAAAATCGTGGCTCAAAATGGCATTTTTGGGCTGAGATAAGCACTTTGGTGACATTTTCCTGTAACTTGTTCCCAGTACATTCTAAGTGGCTGCTGACTTTGTGAGGTCTCTAAAAGTGGGTTTTAGGAGCCCAACACAAAATACATGAGCCCTAATGCCTTCTTTCAGACAAAACTGACTTCCACTTTCTTAAAAAAATCTTGGGTCAAAATAGCATTATTAGACTGAGATAAGCACTTTGGTGACATTTTCCTGTAACTTGTTCCCAGTACATTCTAAGTGGCTGCTGACTTTGTGAGGTCTCTAAAAGTGGGTTTTAGGAGCCCAACACAAAATACATGAGCCCCAATGCCTTCCTTCATACAAAACTGACACCCACTTTCCTTAAAAAATCGTGGCTCAAAATGGCATTTTTGGGCTGAGATAAGCACTTTGGTGACATTTTCCTGTAACTTGTTCCCAGTACATTCTAAGTGGCTGCTGACTTTGTGAGGTCTCTAAAAGTGGGTTTTAGGAGCCCAACACAAAATACATGAGCCCTAATGCCTTCCTTCAGACAGAACTGACACCCACTTTCTTTAAAAAATCGTGGTTCAAAATAGCATTTTTGGGCTGAGATAAGCACTTTGGTGACATTTTCCTGTAACTTGTTCCCAGTACATTCTAAGTGGCTGCTGACTTTGTAAGGTCTCTAAAAGTGGGTTTTAGGAGCCCAACACAAAATACATGAGCCCTAATGCCTTCTTTCAGACAAAACTGACTTCCACTTTCTTAAAAAAATCTTGGGTCAAAATAGCATTATTAGACTGAGATAAGCACTTTGGTGACATTTTCCTGTAACTTGTTCCCAGTACATTCTAAGTGGCTGCTGACTTTGTGAGGTCTCTAAAAGTGGGTTTTAGGAGCCCAACACAAAATACATGAGCCCCAATGCCTTCCTTCATACAAAACTGACACCCACTTTCCTTAAAAAATCGTGGCTCAAAATGGCATTTTTGGGCTGAGATAAGCACTTTGGTGACATTTTCCTGTAACTTGTTCCCAGTACATTCTAAGTGGCTGCTGACTTTGTGAGGTCTCTAAAAGTGGGTTTTAGGAGCCCAACACAAAATACATGAGCCCCAATGCCTTCCTTCATACAAAACTGACACCCACTTTCCTTAAAAAATCGTGGCTCAAAATGGCATTTTTGGGCTGAGATAAGCACTTTGGTGACATTTTCCTGTAACTTGTTCCCAGTACATTCTAAGTGGCTGCTGACTTTGTGAGGTCTCTAAAAGTGGGTTTTAGGAGCCCAACACAAAATACATGAGCCCTAATGCCTTCTTTCAGACAAAACTGACTTCCACTTTCTTAAAAAAATCTTGGGTCAAAATAGCATTATTAGACTGAGATAAGCACTTTGGTGACATTTTCCTGTAACTTGTTCCCAGTACATTCTAAGTGGCTGCTGACTTTGTGAGGTCTCTAAAAGTGGGTTTTAGGAGCCCAACACAAAATACATGAGCCCCAATGCCTTCCTTCATACAAAACTGACACCCACTTTCCTTAAAAAATCGTGGCTCAAAATGGCATTTTTGGGCTGAGATAAGCACTTTGGTGACATTTTCCTGTAACTTGTTCCCAGTACATTCTAAGTGGCTGCTGACTTTGTGAGGTCTCTAAAAGTGGGTTTTAGGAGCCCAACACAAAATACATGAGCCCTAATGCCTTCTTTCAGACAAAACTGACTTCCACTTTCTTAAAAAAATCTTGGGTCAAAATAGCATTATTAGACTGAGATAAGCACTTTGGTGACATTTTCCTGTAACTTGTTCCCAGTACATTCTAAGTGGCTGCTGACTTTGTGAGGTCTCTAAAAGTGGGTTTTAGGAGCCCAACACAAAATACATGAGCCCCAATGCCTTCCTTCATACAAAACTGACACCCACTTTCCTTAAAAAATCGTGGCTCAAAATGGCATTTTTGGGCTGAGATAAGCACTTTGGTGACATTTTCCTGTAACTTGTTCCCAGTACATTCTAAGTGGCTGCTGACTTTGTGAGGTCTCTAAAAGTGGGTTTTAGGAGCCCAACACAAAATACATGAGCCCTAATGCCTTCTTTCAGACAAAACTGACTTCCACTTTCTTAAAAAAATCTTGGGTCAAAATAGCATTATTAGACTGAGATAAGCACTTTGGTGACATTTTCCTGTAACTTGTTCCCAGTACATTCTAAGTGGCTGCTGACTTTGTGAGGTCTCTAAAAGTGGGTTTTAGGAGCCCAACACAAAATACATGAGCCCCAATGCCTTCCTTCATACAAAACTGACACCCACTTTCCTTAAAAAATCGTGGCTCAAAATGGCATTTTTGGGCTGAGATAAGCACTTTGGTGACATTTTCCTGTAACTTGTTCCCAGTACATTCTAAGTGGCTGCTGACTTTGTGAGGTCTCTAAAAGTGGGTTTTAGGAGCCCAACACAAAATACATGAGCCCTAATGCCTTCTTTCAGACAAAACTGACTTCCACTTTCTTAAAAAAATCTTGGGTCAAAATAGCATTATTAGACTGAGATAAGCACTTTGGTGACATTTTCCTGTAACTTGTTCCCAGTACATTCTAAGTGGCTGCTGACTTTGTGAGGTCTCTAAAAGTGGGTTTTAGGAGCCCAACACAAAATACATGAGCCCCAATGCCTTCCTTCATACAAAACTGACTCCCACTTTCCTTAAAAAATCGTGGCTCAAAATGGCATTTTTGGGCTGAGATAAGCACTTTGGTGACATTTTCCTGTAACTTGTTCCCAGTACATTCTAAGTGGCTGCTGACTTTGTGAGGTCTCTAAAAGTGGGTTTTAGGAGCCCAACACAAAATACATGAGCCCTAATGCCTTCTTTCAGACAAAACTGACTTCCACTTTCTTAAAAAAATCTTGGGTCAAAATAGCATTATTAGACTGAGATAAGCACTTTGGTGACATTTTCCTGTAACTTGTTCCCAGTACATTCTAAGTGGCTGCTGACTTTGTGAGGTCTCTAAAAGTGGGTTTTAGGAGCCCAACACAAAATACATGAGCCCCAATGCCTTCCTTCATACAAAACTGACACCCACTTTCCTTAAAAAATCGTGGCTCAAAATGGCATTTTTGGGCTGAGATAAGCACTTTGGTGACATTTTCCTGTAACTTGTTCCCAGTACATTCTAAGTGGCTGCTGACTTTGTGAGGTCTCTAAAAGTGGGTTTTAGGAGCCCAACACAAAATACATGAGCCCTAATGCCTTCTTTCAGACAAAACTGACTTCCACTTTCTTAAAAAAATCTTGGGTCAAAATAGCATTATTAGACTGAGATAAGCACTTTGGTGACATTTTCCTGTAACTTGTTCCCAGTACATTCTAAGTGGCTGCTGACTTTGTGAGGTCTCTAAAAGTGGGTTTTAGGAGCCCAACACAAAATACATGAGCCCCAATGCCTTCCTTCATACAAAACTGACACCCACTTTCCTTAAAAAATCGTGGCTCAAAATGGCATTTTTGGGCTGAGATAAGCACTTTGGTGACATTTTCCTGTAACTTGTTCCCAGTACATTCTAAGTGGCTGCTGACTTTGTGAGGTCTCTAAAAGTGGGTTTTAGGAGCCCAACACAAAATACATGAGCCCCAATGCCTTCCTTCATACAAAACTGACACCCACTTTCCTTAAAAAATCGTGGCTCAAAATGGCATTTTTGGGCTGAGATAAGCACTTTGGTGACATTTTCCTGTAACTTGTTCCCAGTACATTCTAAGTGGCTGCTGACTTTGTGAGGTCTCTAAAAGTGGGTTTTAGGAGCCCAACACAAAATACATGAGCCCTAATGCCTTCTTTCAGACAAAACTGACTTCCACTTTCTTAAAAAAATCTTGGGTCAAAATAGCATTATTAGACTGAGATAAGCACTTTGGTGACATTTTCCTGTAACTTGTTCCCAGTACATTCTAAGTGGCTGCTGACTTTGTGAGGTCTCTAAAAGTGGGTTTTAGGAGCCCAACACAAAATACATGAGCCCCAATGCCTTCCTTCATACAAAACTGACTCCCACTTTCCTTAAAAAATCGTGGCTCAAAATGGCATTTTTGGGCTGAGATAAGCACTTTGGTGACATTTTCCTGTAACTTGTTCCCAGTACATTCTAAGTGGCTGCTGACTTTGTGAGGTCTCTAAAAGTGGGTTTTAGGAGCCCAACACAAAATACATGAGCCCTAATGCCTTCTTTCAGACAAAACTGACTTCCACTTTCTTAAAAAAATCTTGGGTCAAAATAGCATTATTAGACTGAGATAAGCACTTTGGTGACATTTTCCTGTAACTTGTTCCCAGTACATTCTAAGTGGCTGCTGACTTTGTGAGGTCTCTAAAAGTGGGTTTTAGGAGCCCAACACAAAATACATGAGCCCCAATGCCTTCCTTCATACAAAACTGACACCCACTTTCCTTAAAAAATCGTGGCTCAAAATGGCATTTTTGGGCTGAGATAAGCACTTTGGTGACATTTTCCTGTAACTTGTTCCCAGTACATTCTAAGTGGCTGCTGACTTTGTGAGGTCTCTAAAAGTGGGTTTTAGGAGCCCAACACAAAATACATGAGCCCTAATGCCTTCTTTCAGACAAAACTGACTTCCACTTTCTTAAAAAAATCTTGGGTCAAAATAGCATTATTAGACTGAGATAAGCACTTTGGTGACATTTTCCTGTAACTTGTTCCCAGTACATTCTAAGTGGCTGCTGACTTTGTGAGGTCTCTAAAAGTGGGTTTTAGGAGCCCAACACAAAATACATGAGCCCCAATGCCTTCCTTCATACAAAACTGACACCCACTTTCCTTAAAAAATCGTGGCTCAAAATGGCATTTTTGGGCTGAGATAAGCACTTTGGTGACATTTTCCTGTAACTTGTTCCCAGTACATTCTAAGTGGCTGCTGACTTTGTGAGGTCTCTAAAAGTGGGTTTTAGGAGCCCAACACAAAATACATGAGCCCCAATGCCTTCCTTCATACAAAACTGACACCCACTTTCCTTAAAAA
The DNA here is from genome assembly GCF_963280865.1 of Gymnoscopelus braueri. Classification (NCBI taxonomy): domain Eukaryota; kingdom Metazoa; phylum Chordata; class Actinopteri; order Myctophiformes; family Myctophidae; genus Gymnoscopelus; species Gymnoscopelus braueri. The sequence continues at coordinate 81,302 of NW_027660865.1, forward strand.
ATCGTGGCTCAAAATGGCATTTTTGGGCTGAGATAAGCACTTTGGTGACATTTTCCTGTAACTTGTTCCCAGTACATTCTAAGTGGCTGCTGACTTTGTGAGGTCTCTAAAAGTGGGTTTTAGGAGCCCAACACAAAATACATGAGCCCTAATGCCTTCTTTCAGACAAAACTGACTTCCACTTTCTTAAAAAAATCTTGGGTCAAAATAGCATTATTAGACTGAGATAAGCACTTTGGTGACATTTTCCTGTAACTTGTTCCCAGTACATTCTAAGTGGCTGCTGACTTTGTGAGGTCTCTAAAAGTGGGTTTTAGGAGCCCAACACAAAATACATGAGCCCCAATGCCTTCCTTCATACAAAACTGACTCCCACTTTCCTTAAAAAATCGTGGCTCAAAATGGCATTTTTGGGCTGAGATAAGCACTTTGGTGACATTTTCCTGTAACTTGTTCCCAGTACATTCTAAGTGGCTGCTGACTTTGTGAGGTCTCTAAAAGTGGGTTTTAGGAGCCCAACACAAAATACATGAGCCCTAATGCCTTCTTTCAGACAAAACTGACTTCCACTTTCTTAAAAAAATCTTGGGTCAAAATAGCATTATTAGACTGAGATAAGCACTTTGGTGACATTTTCCTGTAACTTGTTCCCAGTACATTCTAAGTGGCTGCTGACTTTGTGAGGTCTCTAAAAGTGGGTTTTAGGAGCCCAACACAAAATACATGAGCCCCAATGCCTTCCTTCATACAAAACTGACACCCACTTTCCTTAAAAAATCGTGGCTCAAAATGGCATTTTTGGGCTGAGATAAGCACTTTGGTGACATTTTCCTGTAACTTGTTCCCAGTACATTCTAAGTGGCTGCTGACTTTGTGAGGTCTCTAAAAGTGGGTTTTAGGAGCCCAACACAAAATACATGAGCCCTAATGCCTTCTTTCAGACAAAACTGACTTCCACTTTCTTAAAAAAATCTTGGGTCAAAATAGCATTATTAGACTGAGATAAGCACTTTGGTGACATTTTCCTGTAACTTGTTCCCAGTACATTCTAAGTGGCTGCTGACTTTGTGAGGTCTCTAAAAGTGGGTTTTAGGAGCCCAACACAAAATACATGAGCCCCAATGCCTTCCTTCATACAAAACTGACACCCACTTTCCTTAAAAAATCGTGGCTCAAAATGGCATTTTTGGGCTGAGATAAGCACTTTGGTGACATTTTCCTGTAACTTGTTCCCAGTACATTCTAAGTGGCTGCTGACTTTGTGAGGTCTCTAAAAGTGGGTTTTAGGAGCCCAACACAAAATACATGAGCCCCAATGCCTTCCTTCATACAAAACTGACACCCACTTTCCTTAAAAAATCGTGGCTCAAAATGGCATTTTTGGGCTGAGATAAGCACTTTGGTGACATTTTCCTGTAACTTGTTCCCAGTACATTCTAAGTGGCTGCTGACTTTGTGAGGTCTCTAAAAGTGGGTTTTAGGAGCCCAACACAAAATACATGAGCCCTAATGCCTTCTTTCAGACAAAACTGACTTCCACTTTCTTAAAAAAATCTTGGGTCAAAATAGCATTATTAGACTGAGATAAGCACTTTGGTGACATTTTCCTGTAACTTGTTCCCAGTACATTCTAAGTGGCTGCTGACTTTGTGAGGTCTCTAAAAGTGGGTTTTAGGAGCCCAACACAAAATACATGAGCCCCAATGCCTTCCTTCATACAAAACTGACTCCCACTTTCCTTAAAAAATCGTGGCTCAAAATGGCATTTTTGGGCTGAGATAAGCACTTTGGTGACATTTTCCTGTAACTTGTTCCCAGTACATTCTAAGTGGCTGCTGACTTTGTGAGGTCTCTAAAAGTGGGTTTTAGGAGCCCAACACAAAATACATGAGCCCTAATGCCTTCTTTCAGACAAAACTGACTTCCACTTTCTTAAAAAAATCTTGGGTCAAAATAGCATTATTAGACTGAGATAAGCACTTTGGTGACATTTTCCTGTAACTTGTTCCCAGTACATTCTAAGTGGCTGCTGACTTTGTGAGGTCTCTAAAAGTGGGTTTTAGGAGCCCAACACAAAATACATGAGCCCCAATGCCTTCCTTCATACAAAACTGACACCCACTTTCCTTAAAAAATCGTGGCTCAAAATGGCATTTTTGGGCTGAGATAAGCACTTTGGTGACATTTTCCTGTAACTTGTTCCCAGTACATTCTAAGTGGCTGCTGACTTTGTGAGGTCTCTAAAAGTGGGTTTTAGGAGCCCAACACAAAATACATGAGCCCTAATGCCTTCTTTCAGACAAAACTGACTTCCACTTTCTTAAAAAAATCTTGGGTCAAAATAGCATTATTAGACTGAGATAAGCACTTTGGTGACATTTTCCTGTAACTTGTTCCCAGTACATTCTAAGTGGCTGCTGACTTTGTGAGGTCTCTAAAAGTGGGTTTTAGGAGCCCAACACAAAATACATGAGCCCCAATGCCTTCCTTCATACAAAACTGACACCCACTTTCCTTAAAAAATCGTGGCTCAAAATGGCATTTTTGGGCTGAGATAAGCACTTTGGTGACATTTTCCTGTAACTTGTTCCCAGTACATTCTAAGTGGCTGCTGACTTTGTGAGGTCTCTAAAAGTGGGTTTTAGGAGCCCAACACAAAATACATGAGCCCCAATGCCTTCCTTCATACAAAACTGACACCCACTTTCCTTAAAAAATCGTGGCTCAAAATGGCATTTTTGGGCTGAGATAAGCACTTTGGTGACATTTTCCTGTAACTTGTTCCCAGTACATTCTAAGTGGCTGCTGACTTTGTGAGGTCTCTAAAAGTGGGTTTTAGGAGCCCAACACAAAATACATGAGCCCTAATGCCTTCTTTCAGACAAAACTGACTTCCACTTTCTTAAAAAAATCTTGGGTCAAAATAGCATTATTAGACTGAGATAAGCACTTTGGTGACATTTTCCTGTAACTTGTTCCCAGTACATTCTAAGTGGCTGCTGACTTTGTGAGGTCTCTAAAAGTGGGTTTTAGGAGCCCAACACAAAATACATGAGCCCCAATGCCTTCCTTCATACAAAACTGACACCCACTTTCCTTAAAAAATCGTGGCTCAAAATGGCATTTTTGGGCTGAGATAAGCACTTTGGTGACATTTTCCTGTAACTTGTTCCCAGTACATTCTAAGTGGCTGCTGACTTTGTGAGGTCTCTAAAAGTGGGTTTTAGGAGCCCAACACAAAATACATGAGCCCTAATGCCTTCTTTCAGACAAAACTGACTTCCACTTTCTTAAAAAAATCTTGGGTCAAAATAGCATTATTAGACTGAGATAAGCACTTTGGTGACATTTTCCTGTAACTTGTTCCCAGTACATTCTAAGTGGCTGCTGACTTTGTGAGGTCTCTAAAAGTGGGTTTTAGGAGCCCAACACAAAATACATGAGCCCTAATGCCTTCTTTCAGACAAAACTGACTTCCACTTTCTTAAAAAAATCTTGGGTCAAAATAGCATTATTAGACTGAGATAAGCACTTTGGTGACATTTTCCTGTAACTTGTTCCCAGTACATTCTAAGTGGCTGCTGACTTTGTGAGGTCTCTAAAAGTGGGTTTTAGGAGCCCAACACAAAATACATGAGCCCCAATGCCTTCCTTCATACAAAACTGACTCCCACTTTCCTTAAAAAATCGTGGCTCAAAATGGCATTTTTGGGCTGAGATAAGCACTTTGGTGACATTTTCCTGTAACTTGTTCCCAGTACATTCTAAGTGGCTGCTGACTTTGTGAGGTCTCTAAAAGTGGGTTTTAGGAGCCCAACACAAAATACATGAGCCCTAATGCCTTCTTTCAGACAAAACTGACTTCCACTTTCTTAAAAAAATCTTGGGTCAAAATAGCATTATTAGACTGAGATAAGCACTTTGGTGACATTTTCCTGTAACTTGTTCCCAGTACATTCTAAGTGGCTGCTGACTTTGTGAGGTCTCTAAAAGTGGGTTTTAGGAGCCCAACACAAAATACATGAGCCCCAATGCCTTCCTTCATACAAAACTGACACCCACTTTCCTTAAAAAATCGTGGCTCAAAATGGCATTTTTGGGCTGAGATAAGCACTTTGGTGACATTTTCCTGTAACTTGTTCCCAGTACATTCTAAGTGGCTGCTGACTTTGTGAGGTCTCTAAAAGTGGGTTTTAGGAGCCCAACACAAAATACATGAGCCCTAATGCCTTCTTTCAGACAAAACTGACTTCCACTTTCTTAAAAAAATCTTGGGTCAAAATAGCATTATTAGACTGAGATAAGCACTTTGGTGACATTTTCCTGTAACTTGTTCCCAGTACATTCTAAGTGGCTGCTGACTTTGTGAGGTCTCTAAAAGTGGGTTTTAGGAGCCCAACACAAAATACATGAGCCCCAATGCCTTCCTTCATACAAAACTGACACCCACTTTCCTTAAAAAATCGTGGCTCAAAATGGCATTTTTGGGCTGAGATAAGCACTTTGGTGACATTTTCCTGTAACTTGTTCCCAGTACATTCTAAGTGGCTGCTGACTTTGTGAGGTCTCTAAAAGTGGGTTTTAGGAGCCCAACACAAAATACATGAGCCCTAATGCCTTCCTTCAGACAGAACTGACACCCACTTTCTTTAAAAAATCGTGGTTCAAAATAGCATTTTTGGGCTGAGATAAGCACTTTGGTGACATTTTCCTGTAACTTGTTCCCAGTACATTTTAAGTGGCTGCTGACTTTGTGAGGTCTGTAAAATTGGGTTTTAGGAGCCCAACACAAAATACATGAGCCCTAATGCCTTCTTTCAGACAAAACTGACTTCCACTTTCTTAAAAAAATCTTGGGTCAAAATAGCATTATTAGACTGAGATAAGCACTTTGGTGACATTTTCCTGTAACTTGTTCCCAGTACATTCTAAGTGGCTGCTGACTTTGTGAGGTCTCTAAAAGTGGGTTTTAGGAGCCCAACACAAAATACATGAGCCCCAATGCCTTCCTTCATACAAAACTGACACCCACTTTCCTTAAAAAATCGTGGCTCAAAATGGCATTTTTGGGCTGAGATAAGCACTTTGGTGACATTTTCCTGTAACTTGTTCCCAGTACATTCTAAGTGGCTGCTGACTTTGTGAGGTCTCTAAAAGTGGGTTTTAGGAGCCCAACACAAAATACATGAGCCCCAATGCCTTCCTTCATACAAAACTGACACCCACTTTCCTTAAAAAATCGTGGCTCAAAATGGCATTTTTGGGCTGAGATAAGCACTTTGGTGACATTTTCCTGTAACTTGTTCCCAGTACATTCTAAGTGGCTGCTGACTTTGTGAGGTCTCTAAAAGTGGGTTTTAGGAGCCCAACACAAAATACATGAGCCCTAATGCCTTCTTTCAGACAAAACTGACTTCCACTTTCTTAAAAAAATCTTGGGTCAAAATAGCATTATTAGACTGAGATAAGCACTTTGGTGACATTTTCCTGTAACTTGTTCCCAGTACATTCTAAGTGGCTGCTGACTTTGTGAGGTCTCTAAAAGTGGGTTTTAGGAGCCCAACACAAAATACATGAGCCCCAATGCCTTCCTTCATACAAAACTGACACCCACTTTCCTTAAAAAATCGTGGCTCAAAATGGCATTTTTGGGCTGAGATAAGCACTTTGGTGACATTTTCCTGTAACTTGTTCCCAGTACATTCTAAGTGGCTGCTGACTTTGTGAGGTCTCTAAAAGTGGGTTTTAGGAGCCCAACACAAAATACATGAGCCCTAATGCCTTCTTTCAGACAAAACTGACTTCGACTTTCTTAAAAAAATCTTGGGTCAAAATAGCATTATTAGACTGAGATAAGCACTTTGGTGACATTTTCCTGTAACTTGTTCCCAGTACATTCTAAGTGGCTGCTGACTTTGTGAGGTCTCTAAAAGTGGGTTTTAGGAGCCCAACACAAAATACATGAGCCCCAATGCCTTCCTTCATACAAAACTGACACCCACTTTCCTTAAAAAATCGTGGCTCAAAATGGCATTTTTGGGCTGAGATAAGCACTTTGGTGACATTTTCCTGTAACTTGTTCCCAGTACATTCTAAGTGGCTGCTGACTTTGTGAGGTCTCTAAAAGTGGGTTTTAGGAGCCCAACACAAAATACATGAGCCCTAATGCCTTCTTTCAGACAAAACTGACTTCCACTTTCTTAAAAAAATCTTGGGTCAAAATAGCATTATTAGACTGAGATAAGCACTTTGGTGACATTTTCCTGTAACTTGTTCCCAGTACATTCTAAGTGGCTGCTGACTTTGTGAGGTCTCTAAAAGTGGGTTTTAGGAGCCCAACACAAAATACATGAGCCCCAATGCCTTCCTTCATACAAAACTGACACCCACTTTCCTTAAAAAATCGTGGCTCAAAATGGCATTTTTGGGCTGAGATAAGCACTTTGGTGACATTTTCCTGTAACTTGTTCCCAGTACATTCTAAGTGGCTGCTGACTTTGTGAGGTCTCTAAAAGTGGGTTTTAGGAGCCCAACACAAAATACATGAGCCCTAATGCCTTCTTTCAGACAAAACTGACTTCCACTTTCTTAAAAAAATCTTGGGTCAAAATAGCATTATTAGACTGAGATAAGCACTTTGGTGACATTTTCCTGTAACTTGTTCCCAGTACATTCTAAGTGGCTGCTGACTTTGTGAGGTCTCTAAAAGTGGGTTTTAGGAGCCCAACACAAAATACATGAGCCCCAATGCCTTCCTTCATACAAAACTGACTTCCACTTTCCTTAAAAAATCGTGGCTCAAAATGGCATTTTTGGGCTGAGATAAGCACTTTGGTGACATTTTCCTGTAACTTGTTCCCAGTACATTCTAAGTGGCTGCTGACTTTGTGAGGTCTCTAAAAGTGGGTTTTAGGAGCCCAACACAAAATACATGAGCCCTAATGCCTTCTTTCAGACAAAACTGACTTCCACTTTCTTAAAAAAATCTTGGGTCAAAATAGCATTATTAGACTGAGATAAGCACTTTGGTGACATTTTCCTGTAACTTGTTCCCAGTACATTCTAAGTGGCTGCTGACTTTGTGAGGTCTCTAAAAGTGGGTTTTAGGAGCCCAACACAAAATACATGAGCCCCAATGCCTTCCTTCATACAAAACTGACACCCACTTTCCTTAAAAAATCGTGGCTCAAAATGGCATTTTTGGGCTGAGATAAGCACTTTGGTGACATTTTCCTGTAACTTGTTCCCAGTACATTCTAAGTGGCTGCTGACTTTGTGAGGTCTCTAAAAGTGGGTTTTAGGAGCCCAACACAAAATACATGAGCCCTAATGCCTTCTTTCAGACAAAACTGACTTCCACTTTCTTAAAAAAATCTTGGGTCAAAATAGCATTATTAGACTGAGATAAGCACTTTGGTGACATTTTCCTGTAACTTGTTCCCAGTACATTCTAAGTGGCTGCTGACTTTGTGAGGTCTCTAAAAGTGGGTTTTAGGAGCCCAACACAAAATACATGAGCCCTAATGCCTTCCTTCATACAAAACTGACACCCACTTTCCTTAAAAAATCGTGGCTCAAAATGGCATTTTTGGGCTGAGATAAGCACTTTGGTGACATTTTCCTGTAACTTGTTCCCAGTACATTCTAAGTGGCTGCTGACTTTGTGAGGTCTCTAAAAGTGGGTTTTAGGAGCCCAACACAAAATACATGAGCCCTAATGCCTTCTTTCAGACAAAACTGACTTCCACTTTCTTAAAAAAATCTTGGGTCAAAATAGCATTATTAGACTGAGATAAGCACTTTGGTGACATTTTCCTGTAACTTGTTCCCAGTACATTCTAAGTGGCTGCTGACTTTGTGAGGTCTCTAAAAGTGGGTTTTAGGAGCCCAACACAAAATACATGAGCCCCAATGCCTTCCTTCATACAAAACTGACACCCACTTTCCTTAAAAAATCGTGGCTCAAAATGGCATTTTTGGGCTGAGATAAGCACTTTGGTGACATTTTCCTGTAACTTGTTCCCAGTACATTCTAAGTGGCTGCTGACTTTGTGAGGTCTCTAAAAGTGGGTTTTAGGAGCCCAACACAAAATACATGAGCCCTAATGCCTTCTTTCAGACAAAACTGACTTCCACTTTCTTAAAAAAATCTTGGGTCAAAATAGCATTATTAGACTGAGATAAGCACTTTGGTGACATTTTCCTGTAACTTGTTCCCAGTACATTCTAAGTGGCTGCTGACTTTGTGAGGTCTCTAAAAGTGGGTTTTAGGAGCCCAACACAAAATACATGAGCCCCAATGCCTTCCTTCATACAAAACTGACACCCACTTTCCTTAAAAAATCGTGGCTCAAAATGGCATTTTTGGGCTGAGATAAGCACTTTGGTGACATTTTCCTGTAACTTGTTCCCAGTACATTCTAAGTGGCTGCTGACTTTGTGAGGTCTCTAAAAGTGGGTTTTAGGAGCCCAACACAAAATACATGAGCCCTAATGCCTTCTTTCAGACAAAACTGACTTCCACTTTCTTAAAAAAATCTTGGGTCAAAATAGCATTATTAGACTGAGATAAGCACTTTGGTGACATTTTCCTGTAACTTGTTCCCAGTACATTCTAAGTGGCTGCTGACTTTGTGAGGTCTCTAAAAGTGGGTTTTAGGAGCCCAACACAAAATACATGAGCCCTAATGCCTTCCTTCATACAAAACTGACACCCACTTTCCTTAAAAAATCGTGGCTCAAAATGGCATTTTTGGGCTGAGATAAGCACTTTGGTGACATTTTCCTGTAACTTGTTCCCAGTACATTCTAAGTGGCTGCTGACTTTGTGAGGTCTCTAAAAGTGGGTTTTAGGAGCCCAACACAAAATACATGAGCCCTAATGCCTTCTTTCAGACAAAACTGACTTCCACTTTCTTAAAAAAATCTTGGGTCAAAATAGCATTATTAGACTGAGATAAGCACTTTGGTGACATTTTCCTGTAACTTGTTCCCAGTACATTCTAAGTGGCTGCTGACTTTGTGAGGTCTCTAAAAGTGGGTTTTAGGAGCCCAACACAAAATACATGAGCCCCAATGCCTTCCTTCATACAAAACTGACACCCACTTTCCTTAAAAAATCGTGGCTCAAAATGGCATTTTTGGGCTGAGATAAGCACTTTGGTGACATTTTCCTGTAACTTGTTCCCAGTACATTCTAAGTGGCTGCTGACTTTGTGAGGTCTCTAAAAGTGGGTTTTAGGAGCCCAACACAAAATACATGAGCCCTAATGCCTTCTTTCAGACAAAACTGACTTCCACTTTCTTAAAAAAATCTTGGGTCAAAATAGCATTATTAGACTGAGATAAGCACTTTGGTGACATTTTCCTGTAACTTGTTCCCAGTACATTCTAAGTGGCTGCTGACTTTGTGAGGTCTCTAAAAGTGGGTTTTAGGAGCCCAACACAAAATACATGAGCCCCAATGCCTTCCTTCATACAAAACTGACACCCACTTTCCTTAAAAAATCGTGGCTCAAAATGGCATTTTTGGGCTGAGATAAGCACTTTGGTGACATTTTCCTGTAACTTGTTCCCAGTACATTCTAAGTGGCTGCTGACTTTGTGAGGTCTCTAAAAGTGGGTTTTAGGAGCCCAACACAAAATACATGAGCCCTAATGCCTTCTTTCAGACAAAACTGACTTCCACTTTCTTAAAAAAATCTTGGGTCAAAATAGCATTATTAGACTGAGATAAGCACTTTGGTGACATTTTCCTGTAACTTGTTCCCAGTACATTCTAAGTGGCTGCTGACTTTGTGAGGTCTCTAAAAGTGGGTTTTAGGAGCCCAACACAAAATACATGAGCCCTAATGCCTTCCTTCATACAAAACTGACACCCACTTTCCTTAAAAAATCGTGGCTCAAAATGGCATTTTTGGGCTGAGATAAGCACTTTGGTGACATTTTCCTGTAACTTGTTCCCAGTACATTCTAAGTGGCTGCTGACTTTGTGAGGTCTCTAAAAGTGGGTTTTAGGAGCCCAACACAAAATACATGAGCCCTAATGCCTTCTTTCAGACAAAACTGACTTCCACTTTCTTAAAAAAATCTTGGGTCAAAATAGCATTATTAGACTGAGATAAGCACTTTGGTGACATTTTCCTGTAACTTGTTCCCAGTACATTCTAAGTGGCTGCTGACTTTGTGAGGTCTCTAAAAGTGGGTTTTAGGAGCCCAACACAAAATACATGAGCCCCAATGCCTTCCTTCATACAAAACTGACACCCACTTTCCTTAAAAAATCGTGGCTCAAAATGGCATTTTTGGGCTGAGATAAGCACTTTGGTGACATTTTCCTGTAACTTGTTCCCAGTACATTCTAAGTGGCTGCTGACTTTGTGAGGTCTCTAAAAGTGGGTTTTAGGAGCCCAACACAAAATACATGAGCCCTAATGCCTTCTTTCAGACAAAACTGACTTCCACTTTCTTAAAAAAATCTTGGGTCAAAATAGCATTATTAGACTGAGATAAGCACTTTGGTGACATTTTCCTGTAACTTGTTCCCAGTACATTCTAAGTGGCTGCTGACTTTGTGAGGTCTCTAAAAGTGGGTTTTAGGAGCCCAACACAAAATACATGAGCCCCAATGCCTTCCTTCATACAAAACTGACACCCACTTTCCTTAAAAAATCGTGGCTCAAAATGGCATTTTTGGGCTGAGATAAGCACTTTGGTGACATTTTCCTGTAACTTGTTCCCAGTACATTCTAAGTGGCTGCTGACTTTGTGAGGTCTCTAAAAGTGGGTTTTAGGAGCCCAACACAAAATACATGAGCCCTAATGCCTTCTTTCAGACAAAACTGACTTCCACTTTCTTAAAAAAATCTTGGGTCAAAATAGCATTATTAGACTGAGATAAGCACTTTGGTGACATTTTCCTGTAACTTGTTCCCAGTACATTCTAAGTGGCTGCTGACTTTGTGAGGTCTCTAAAAGTGGGTTTTAGGAGCCCAACACAAAATACATGAGCCCCAATGCCTTCCTTCATACAAAACTGACACCCACTTTCCTTAAAAAATCGTGGCTCAAAATGGCATTTTTGGGCTGAGATAAGCACTTTGGTGACATTTTCCTGTAACTTGTTCCCAGTACATTCTAAGTGGCTGCTGACTTTGTGAGGTCTCTAAAAGTGGGTTTTAGGAGCCCAACACAAAATACATGAGCCCTAATGCCTTCCTTCAGACAGAACTGACACCCACTTTCTTTAAAAAATCGTGGTTCAAAATAGCATTTTTGGGCTGAGATAAGCACTTTGGTGACATTTTCCTGTAACTTGTTCCCAGTACATTTTAAGTGGCTGCTGACTTTGTGAGGTCTGTAAAATTGGGTTTTAGGAGCCCAACACAAAATACATGAGCCCTAATGCCTTCTTTCAGACAAAACTGACTTCCACTTTCTTAAAAAAATCTTGGGTCAAAATAGCATTATTAGACTGAGATAAGCACTTTGGTGACATTTTCCTGTAACTTGTTCCCAGTACATTCTAAGTGGCTGCTGACTTTGTGAGGTCTCTAAAAGTGGGTTTTAGGAGCCCAACACAAAATACATGAGCCCCAATGCCTTCCTTCATACAAAACTGACACCCACTTTCCTTAAAAAATCGTGGCTCAAAATGGCATTTTTGGGCTGAGATAAGCACTTTGGTGACATTTTCCTGTAACTTGTTCCCAGTACATTCTAAGTGGCTGCTGACTTTGTGAGGTCTCTAAAAGTGGGTTTTAGGAGCCCAACACAAAATACATGAGCCCCAATGCCTTCCTTCATACAAAACTGACACCCACTTTCCTTAAAAAATCGTGGCTCAAAATGGCATTTTTGGGCTGAGATAAGCACTTTGGTGACATTTTCCTGTAACTTGTTCCCAGTACATTCTAAGTGGCTGCTGACTTTGTGAGGTCTCTAAAAGTGGGTTTTAGGAGCCCAACACAAAATACATGAGCCCTAATGCCTTCTTTCAGACAAAACTGACTTCCACTTTCTTAAAAAAATCTTGGGTCAAAATAGCATTATTAGACTGAGATAAGCACTTTGGTGACATTTTCCTGTAACTTGTTCCCAGTACATTCTAAGTGGCTGCTGACTTTGTGAGGTCTCTAAAAGTGGGTTTTAGGAGCCCAACACAAAATACATGAGCCCCAATGCCTTCCTTCATACAAAACTGACACCCACTTTCCTTAAAAAATCGTGGCTCAAAATGGCATTTTTGGGCTGAGATAAGCACTTTGGTGACATTTTCCTGTAACTTGTTCCCAGTACATTCTAAGTGGCTGCTGACTTTGTGAGGTCTCTAAAAGTGGGTTTTAGGAGCCCAACACAAAATACTTGAGCCCTAATGCCTTCTTTCAGACAAAACTGACTTCCACTTTCTTAAAAAAATCTTGGGTCAAAATAGCATTATTAGACTGAGATAAGCACTTTGGTGACATTTTCCTGTAACTTGTTCCCAGTACATTCTAAGTGGCTGCTGACTTTGTGAGGTCTCTAAAAGTGGGTTTTAGGAGCCCAACACAAAATACATGAGCCCCAATGCCTTCCTTCATACAAAACTGACACCCACTTTCCTTAAAAAATCGTGGCTCAAAATGGCATTTTTGGGCTGAGATAAGCACTTTGGTGACATTTTCCTGTAACTTGTTCCCAGTACATTCTAAGTGGCTGCTGACTTTGTGAGGTCTCTAAAAGTGGGTTTTAGGAGCCCAACACAAAATACATGAGCCCTAATGCCTTCCTTCAGACAGAACTGACACCCACTTTCTTTAAAAAATCGTGGTTCAAAATAGCATTTTTGGGCTGAGATAAGCACTTTGGTGACATTTTCCTGTAACTTGTTCCCAGTACATTTTAAGTGGCTGCTGACTTTGTGAGGTCTGTAAAATTGGGTTTTAGGAGCCCAACACAAAATACATGAGCCCTAATGCCTTCTTTCAGACAAAACTGACTTCCACTTTCTTAAAAAAATCTTGGGTCAAAATAGCATTATTAGACTGAGATAAGCACTTTGGTGACATTTTCCTGTAACTTGTTCCCAGTACATTCTAAGTGGCTGCTGACTTTGTGAGGTCTCTAAAAGTGGGTTTTAGGAGCCCAACACAAAATACATGAGCCCCAATGCCTTCCTTCATACAAAACTGACACCCACTTTCCTTAAAAAATCGTGGCTCAAAATGGCATTTTTGGGCTGAGATAAGCACTTTGGTGACATTTTCCTGTAACTTGTTCCCAGTACATTCTAAGTGGCTGCTGACTTTGTGAGGTCTCTAAAAGTGGGTTTTAGGAGCCCAACACAAAATACATGAGCCCTAATGCCTTCTTTCAGACAAAACTGACTTCCACTTTCTTAAAAAAATCTTGGGTCAAAATAGCATTATTAGACTGAGATAAGCACTTTGGTGACATTTTCCTGTAACTTGTTCCCAGTACATTCTAAGTGGCTGCTGACTTTGTGAGGTCTCTAAAAGTGGGTTTTAGGAGCCCAACACAAAATACATGAGCCCTAATGCCTTCTTTCAGACAAAACTGACTTCCACTTTCTTAAAAAAATCTTGGGTCAAAATAGCATTATTAGACTGAGATAAGCACTTTGGTGACATTTTCCTGTAACTTGTTCCCAGTACATTCTAAGTGGCTGCTGACTTTGTGAGGTCTCTAAAAGTGGGTTTTAGGAGCCCAACACAAAATACATGAGCCCCAATGCCTTCCTTCATACAAAACTGCCACCCACTTTCCTTAAAAAATCGTGGCTCAAAATGGCATTTTTGGGCTGAGATAAGCACTTTGGTGACATTTTCCTGTAACTTGTTCCCAGTACATTCTAAGTGGCTGCTGACTTTGTGAGGTCTCTAAAAGTGGGTTTTAGGAGCCCAACACAAAATACATGAGCCCTAATGCCTTCTTTCAGACAAAACTGACTTCCACTTTCTTAAAAAAATCTTGGGTCAAAATAGCATTATTAGACTGAGATAAGCACTTTGGTGACATTTTCCTGTAACTTGTTCCCAGTACATTCTAAGTGGCTGCTGACTTTGTGAGGTCTCTAAAAGTGGGTTTTAGGAGCCCAACACAAAATACATGAGCCCCAATGCCTTCCTTCATACAAAACTGACACCCACTTTCCTTAAAAAATCGTGGCTCAAAATGGCATTTTTGGGCTGAGATAAGCACTTTGGTGACATTTTCCTGTAACTTGTTCCCAGTACATTCTAAGTGGCTGCTGACTTTGTGAGGTCTCTAAAAGTGGGTTTTAGGAGCCCAACACAAAATACATGAGCCCTAATGCCTTCTTTCAGACAAAACTGACTTCCACTTTCTTAAAAAAATCTTGGGTCAAAATAGCATTATTAGACTGAGATAAGCACTTTGGTGACATTTTCCTGTAACTTGTTCCCAGTACATTCTAAGTGGCTGCTGACTTTGTGAGGTCTCTAAAAGTGGGTTTTAGGAGCCCAACACAAAATACATGAGCCCTAATGCCTTCCTTCATACAAAACTGACACCCACTTTCCTTAAAAAATCGTGGCTCAAAATGGCATTTTTGGGCTGAGATAAGCACTTTGGTGACATTTTCCTGTAACTTGTTCCCAGTACATTCTAAGTGGCTGCTGACTTTGTGAGGTCTCTAAAAGTGGGTTTTAGGAGCCCAACACAAAATACATGAGCCCTAATGCCTTCTTTCAGACAAAACTGACTTCCACTTTCTTAAAAAAATCTTGGGTCAAAATAGCATTATTAGACTGAGATAAGCACTTTGGTGACATTTTCCTGTAACTTGTTCCCAGTACATTCTAAGTGGCTGCTGACTTTGTGAGGTCTCTAAAAGTGGGTTTTAGGAGCCCAACACAAAATACATGAGCCCTAATGCCTTCTTTCAGACAAAACTGACTTCCACTTTCTTAAAAAAATCTTGGGTCAAAATAGCATTATTAGACTGAGATAAGCACTTTGGTGACATTTTCCTGTAACTTGTTCCCAGTACATTCTAAGTGGCTGCTGACTTTGTGAGGTCTCTAAAAGTGGGTTTTAGGAGCCCAACACAAAATACATGAGCCCCAATGCCTTCCTTCATACAAAACTGACACCCACTTTCCTTAAAAAATCGTGGCTCAAAATGGCATTTTTGGGCTGAGATAAGCACTTTGGTGACATTTTCCTGTAACTTGTTCCCAGTACATTCTAAGTGGCTGCTGACTTTGTGAGGTCTCTAAAAGTGGGTTTTAGGAGCCCAACACAAAATACATGAGCCCTAATGCCTTCTTTCAGACAAAACTGACTTCCACTTTCTTAAAAAAATCTTGGGTCAAAATAGCATTATTAGACTGAGATAAGCACTTTGGTGACATTTTCCTGTAACTTGTTCCCAGTACATTCTAAGTGGCTGCTGACTTTGTGAGGTCTCTAAAAGTGGGTTTTAGGAGCCCAACACAAAATACATGAGCCCTAATGCCTTCCTTCATACAAAACTGACACCCACTTTCCTTAAAAAATCGTGGCTCAAAATGGCATTTTTGGGCTGAGATAAGCACTTTGGTGACATTTTCCTGTAACTTGTTCCCAGTACATTCTAAGTGGCTGCTGACTTTGTGAGGTCTCTAAAAGTGGGTTTTAGGAGCCCAACACAAAATACATGAGCCCTAATGCCTTCTTTCAGACAAAACTGACTTCCACTTTCTTAAAAAAATCTTGGGTCAAAATAGCATTATTAGACTGAGATAAGCACTTTGGTGACATTTTCCTGTAACTTGTTCCCAGTACATTCTAAGTGGCTGCTGACTTTGTGAGGTCTCTAAAAGTGGGTTTTAGGAGCCCAACACAAAATACATGAGCCCCAATGCCTTCCTTCATACAAAACTGACACCCACTTTCCTTAAAAAATCGTGGCTCAAAATGGCATTTTTGGGCTGAGATAAGCACTTTGGTGACATTTTCCTGTAACTTGTTCCCAGTACATTCTAAGTGGCTGCTGACTTTGTGAGGTCTCTAAAAGTGGGTTTTAGGAGCCCAACACAAAATACATGAGCCCTAATGCCTTCTTTCAGACAAAACTGACTTCCACTTTCTTAAAAAAATCTTGGGTCAAAATAGCATTATTAGACTGAGATAAGCACTTTGGTGACATTTTCCTGTAACTTGTTCCCAGTACATTCTAAGTGGCTGCTGACTTTGTGAGGTCTCTAAAAGTGGGTTTTAGGAGCCCAACACAAAATACATGAGCCCCAATGCCTTCCTTCATACAAAACTGACACCCACTTTCCTTAAAAAATCGTGGCTCAAAATGGCATTTTTGGGCTGAGATAAGCACTTTGGTGACATTTTCCTGTAACTTGTTCCCAGTACATTCTAAGTGGCTGCTGACTTTGTGAGGTCTCTAAAAGTGGGTTTTAGGAGCCCAACACAAAATACATGAGCCCTAATGCCTTCTTTCAGACAAAACTGACTTCCACTTTCTTAAAAAAATCTTGGGTCAAAATAGCATTATTAGACTGAGATAAGCACTTTGGTGACATTTTCCTGTAACTTGTTCCCAGTACATTCTAAGTGGCTGCTGACTTTGTGAGGTCTCTAAAAGTGGGTTTTAGGAGCCCAACACAAAATACATGAGCCCCAATGCCTTCCTTCATACAAAACTGACACCCACTTTCCTTAAAAAATCGTGGCTCAAAATGGCATTTTTGGGCTGAGATAAGCACTTTGGTGACATTTTCCTGTAACTTGTTCCCAGTACATTCTAAGTGGCTGCTGACTTTGTGAGGTCTCTAAAAGTGGGTTTTAGGAGCCCAACACAAAATACATGAGCCCTAATGCCTTCTTTCAGACAAAACTGACTTCCACTTTCTTAAAAAAATCTTGGGTCAAAATAGCATTATTAGACTGAGATAAGCACTTTGGTGACATTTTCCTGTAACTTGTTCCCAGTACATTCTAAGTGGCTGCTGACTTTGTGAGGTCTCTAAAAGTGGGTTTTAGGAGCCCAACACAAAATACATGAGCCCCAATGCCTTCCTTCATACAAAACTGACACCCACTTTCCTTAAAAAATCGTGGCTCAAAATGGCATTTTTGGGCTGAGATAAGCACTTTGGTGACATTTTCCTGTAACTTGTTCCCAGTACATTCTAAGTGGCTGCTGACTTTGTGAGGTCTCTAAAAGTGGGTTTTAGGAGCCCAACACAAAATACATGAGCCCTAATGCCTTCTTTCAGACAAAACTGACTTCCACTTTCTTAAAAAAATCTTGGGTCAAAATAGCATTATTAGACTGAGATAAGCACTTTGGTGACATTTTCCTGTAACTTGTTCCCAGTACATTCTAAGTGGCTGCTGACTTTGTGAGGTCTCTAAAAGTGGGTTTTAGGAGCCCAACACAAAATACATGAGCCCCAATGCCTTCCTTCATACAAAACTGACACCCACTTTCCTTAAAAAATCGTGGCTCAAAATGGCATTTTTGGGCTGAGATAAGCACTTTGGTGACATTTTCCTGTAACTTGTTCCCAGTACATTCTAAGTGGCTGCTGACTTTGTGAGGTCTCTAAAAGTGGGTTTTAGGAGCCCAACACAAAATACATGAGCCCTAATGCCTTCTTTCAGACAAAACTGACTTCCACTTTCTTAAAAAAATCTTGGGTCAAAATAGCATTATTAGACTGAGATAAGCACTTTGGTGACATTTTCCTGTAACTTGTTCCCAGTACATTCTAAGTGGCTGCTGACTTTGTGAGGTCTCTAAAAGTGGGTTTTAGGAGCCCAACACAAAATACATGAGCCCCAATGCCTTCCTTCATACAAAACTGACACCCACTTTCCTTAAAAAATCGTGGCTCAAAATGGCATTTTTGGGCTGAGATAAGCACTTTGGTGACATTTTCCTGTAACTTGTTCCCAGTACATTCTAAGTGGCTGCTGACTTTGTGAGGTCTCTAAAAGTGGGTTTTAGGAGCCCAACACAAAATACATGAGCCCTAATGCCTTCTTTCAGACAAAACTGACTTCCACTTTCTTAAAAAAATCTTGGGTCAAAATAGCATTATTAGACTGAGATAAGCACTTTGGTGACATTTTCCTGTAACTTGTTCCCAGTACATTCTAAGTGGCTGCTGACTTTGTGAGGTCTCTAAAAGTGGGTTTTAGGAGCCCAACACAAAATACATGAGCCCCAATGCCTTCCTTCATACAAAACTGACACCCACTTTCCTTAAAAAATCGTGGCTCAAAATGGCATTTTTGGGCTGAGATAAGCACTTTGGTGACATTTTCCTGTAACTTGTTCCCAGTACATTCTAAGTGGCTGCTGACTTTGTGAGGTCTCTAAAAGTGGGTTTTAGGAGCCCAACACAAAATACATGAGCCCTAATGCCTTCTTTCAGACAAAACTGACTTCCACTTTCTTAAAAAAATCTTGGGTCAAAATAGCATTATTAGACTGAGATAAGCACTTTGGTGACATTTTCCTGTAACTTGTTCCCAGTACATTCTAAGTGGCTGCTGACTTTGTGAGGTCTCTAAAAGTGGGTTTTAGGAGCCCAACACAAAATACATGAGCCCCAATGCCTTCCTTCATACAAAACTGACACCCACTTTCCTTAAAAAATCGTGGCTCAAAATGGCATTTTTGGGCTGAGATAAGCACTTTGGTGACATTTTCCTGTAACTTGTTCCCAGTACATTCTAAGTGGCTGCTGACTTTGTGAGGTCTCTAAAAGTGGGTTTTAGGAGCCCAACACAAAATACATGAGCCCTAATGCCTTCTTTCAGACAAAACTGACTTCCACTTTCTTAAAAAAATCTTGGGTCAAAATAGCATTATTAGACTGAGATAAGCACTTTGGTGACATTTTCCTGTAACTTGTTCCCAGTACATTCTAAGTGGCTGCTGACTTTGTGAGGTCTCTAAAAGTGGGTTTTAGGAGCCCAACACAAAATACATGAGCCCCAATGCCTTCCTTCATACAAAACTGACACCCACTTTCCTTAAAAAATCGTGGCTCAAAATGGCATTTTTGGGCTGAGATAAGCACTTTGGTGACATTTTCCTGTAACTTGTTCCCAGTACATTCTAAGTGGCTGCTGACTTTGTGAGGTCTCTAAAAGTGGGTTTTAGGAGCCCAACACAAAATACATGAGCCCTAATGCCTTCTTTCAGACAAAACTGACTTCCACTTTCTTAAAAAAATCTTGGGTCAAAATAGCATTATTAGACTGAGATAAGCACTTTGGTGACATTTTCCTGTAACTTGTTCCCAGTACATTCTAAGTGGCTGCTGACTTTGTGAGGTCTCTAAAAGTGGGTTTTAGGAGCCCAACACAAAATACATGAGCCCCAATGCCTTCCTTCATACAAAACTGACACCCACTTTCCTTAAAAAATCGTGGCTCAAAATGGCATTTTTGGGCTGAGATAAGCACTTTGGTGACATTTTCCTGTAACTTGTTCCCAGTACATTCTAAGTGGCTGCTGACTTTGTGAGGTCTCTAAAAGTGGGTTTTAGGAGCCCAACACAAAATACATGAGCCCTAATGCCTTCTTTCAGACAAAACTGACTTCCACTTTCTTAAAAAAATCTTGGGTCAAAATAGCATTATTAGACTGAGATAAGCACTTTGGTGACATTTTCCTGTAACTTGTTCCCAGTACATTCTAAGTGGCTGCTGACTTTGTGAGGTCTCTAAAAGTGGGTTTTAGGAGCCCAACACAAAATACATGAGCCCCAATGCCTTCCTTCATACAAAACTGACACCCACTTTCCTTAAAAAATCGTGGCTCAAAATGGCATTTTTGGGCTGAGATAAGCACTTTGGTGACATTTTCCTGTAACTTGTTCCCAGTACATTCTAAGTGGCTGCTGACTTTGTGAGGTCTCTAAAAGTGGGTTTTAGGAGCCCAACACAAAATACATGAGCCCTAATGCCTTCTTTCAGACAAAACTGACTTCCACTTTCTTAAAAAAATCTTGGGTCAAAATAGCATTATTAGACTGAGATAAGCACTTTGGTGACATTTTCCTGTAACTTGTTCCCAGTACATTCTAAGTGGCTGCTGACTTTGTGAGGTCTCTAAAAGTGGGTTTTAGGAGCCCAACACAAAATACATGAGCCCTAATGCCTTCCTTCATACAAAACTGACACCCACTTTCCTTAAAAAATCGTGGCTCAAAATGGCATTTTTGGGCTGAGATAAGCACTTTGGTGACATTTTCCTGTAACTTGTTCCCAGTACATTCTAAGTGGCTGCTGACTTTGTGAGGTCTCTAAAAGTGGGTTTTAGGAGCCCAACACAAAATACATGAGCCCTAATGCCTTCTTTCAGACAAAACTGACTTCCACTTTCTTAAAAAAATCTTGGGTCAAAATAGCATTATTAGACTGAGATAAGCACTTTGGTGACATTTTCCTGTAACTTGTTCCCAGTACATTCTAAGTGGCTGCTGACTTTGTGAGGTCTCTAAAAGTGGGTTTTAGGAGCCCAACACAAAATACATGAGCCCCAATGCCTTCCTTCATACAAAACTGACACCCACTTTCCTTAAAAAATCGTGGCTCAAAATGGCATTTTTGGGCTGAGATAAGCACTTTGGTGACATTTTCCTGTAACTTGTTCCCAGTACATTCTAAGTGGCTGCTGACTTTGTGAGGTCTCTAAAAGTGGGTTTTAGGAGCCCAACACAAAATACATGAGCCCTAATGCCTTCTTTCAGACAAAACTGACTTCCACTTTCTTAAAAAAATTTTGGGTCAAAATAGCATTATTAGACTGAGATAAGCACTTTGGTGACATTTTCCTGTAACTTGTTCCCAGTACATTCTAAGTGGCTGCTGACTTTGTGAGGTCTCTAAAAGTGGGTTTTAGGAGCCCAACACAAAATACATGAGCCCCAATGCCTTCCTTCATACAAAACTGACACCCACTTTCCTTAAAAAATCGTGGCTCAAAATGGCATTTTTGGGCTGAGATAAGCACTTTGGTGACATTTTCCTGTAACTTGTTCCCAGTACATTCTAAGTGGCTGCTGACTTTGTGAGGTCTCTAAAAGTGGGTTTTAGGAGCCCAACACAAAATACATGAGCCCTAATGCCTTCTTTCAGACAAAACTGACTTCCACTTTCTTAAAAAAATCTTGGGTCAAAATAGCATTATTAGACTGAGATAAGCACTTTGGTGACATTTTCCTGTAACTTGTTCCCAGTACATTCTAAGTGGCTGCTGACTTTGTGAGGTCTCTAAAAGTGGGTTTTAGGAGCCCAACACAAAATACATGAGCCCCAATGCCTTCCTTCATACAAAACTGACACCCACTTTCCTTAAAAAATCGTGGCTCAAAATGGCATTTTTGGGCTGAGATAAGCACTTTGGTGACATTTTCCTGTAACTTGTTCCCAGTACATTCTAAGTGGCTGCTGACTTTGTGAGGTCTCTAAAAGTGGGTTTTAGGAGCCCAACACAAAATACATGAGCCCTAATGCCTTCTTTCAGACAAAACTGACTTCCACTTTCTTAAAAAAATCTTGGGTCAAAATAGCATTATTAGACTGAGATAAGCACTTTGGTGACATTTTCCTGTAACTTGTTCCCAGTACATTCTAAGTGGCTGCTGACTTTGTGAGGTCTCTAAAAGTGGGTTTTAGGAGCCCAACACAAAATACATGAGCCCTAATGCCTTCCTTCATACAAAACTGACACCCACTTTCCTTAAAAAATCGTGGCTCAAAATGGCATTTTTGGGCTGAGATAAGCACTTTGGTGACATTTTCCTGTAACTTGTTCCCAGTACATTCTAAGTGGCTGCTGACTTTGTGAGGTCTCTAAAAGTGGGTTTTAGGAGCCCAACACAAAATACATGAGCCCTAATGCCTTCTTTCAGACAAAACTGACTTCCACTTTCTTAAAAAAATCTTGGGTCAAAATAGCATTATTAGACTGAGATAAGCACTTTGGTGACATTTTCCTGTAACTTGTTCCCAGTACATTCTAAGTGGCTGCTGACTTTGTGAGGTCTCTAAAAGTGGGTTTTAGGAGCCCAACACAAAATACATGAGCCCCAATGCCTTCCTTCATACAAAACTGACACCCACTTTCCTTAAAAAATCGTGGCTCAAAATGGCATTTTTGGGCTGAGATAAGCACTTTGGTGACATTTTCCTGTAACTTGTTCCCAGTACATTCTAAGTGGCTGCTGACTTTGTGAGGTCTCTAAAAGTGGGTTTTAGGAGCCCAACACAAAATACATGAGCCCTAATGCCTTCTTTCAGACAAAACTGACTTCCACTTTCTTAAAAAAATCTTGGGTCAAAATAGCATTATTAGACTGAGATAAGCACTTTGGTGACATTTTCCTGTAACTTGTTCCCAGTACATTCTAAGTGGCTGCTGACTTTGTGAGGTCTCTAAAAGTGGGTTTTAGGAGCCCAACACAAAATACATGAGCCCCAATGCCTTCCTTCATACAAAACTGACACCCACTTTCCTTAAAAAATCGTGGCTCAAAATGGCATTTTTGGGCTGAGATAAGCACTTTGGTGACATTTTCCTGTAACTTGTTCCCAGTACATTCTAAGTGGCTGCTGACTTTGTGAGGTCTCTAAAAGTGGGTTTTAGGAGCCCAACACAAAATACATGAGCCCTAATGCCTTCTTTCAGACAAAACTGACTTCCACTTTCTTAAAAAAATCTTGGGTCAAAATAGCATTATTAGACTGAGATAAGCACTTTGGTGACATTTTCCTGTAACTTGTTCCCAGTACATTCTAAGTGGCTGCTGACTTTGTGAGGTCTCTAAAAGTGGGTTTTAGGAGCCCAACACAAAATACATGAGCCCTAATGCCTTCTTTCAGACAAAACTGACTTCCACTTTCTTAAAAAAATCTTGGGTCAAAATAGCATTATTAGACTGAGATAAGCACTTTGGTGACATTTTTCTGTAACTTGTTCCCAGTACATTCTAAGTGGCTGCTGACTTTGTGAGGTCTCTAAAAGTGGGTTTTAGGAGCCCAACACAAAATACATGAGCCCCAATGCCTTCCTTCATACAAAACTGACACCCACTTTCCTTAAAAAATCGTGGCTCAAAATGGCATTTTTGGGCTGAGATAAGCACTTTGGTGACATTTTCCTGTAACTTGTTCCCAGTACATTCTAAGTGGCTGCTGACTTTGTGAGGTCTCTAAAAGTGGGTTTTAGGAGCCCAACACAAAATACATGAGCCCTAATGCCTTCTTTCAGACAAAACTGACTTCCACTTTCTTAAAAAAATCTTGGGTCAAAATAGCATTATTAGACTGAGATAAGCACTTTGGTGACATTTTCCTGTAACTTGTTCCCAGTACATTCTAAGTGGCTGCTGACTTTGTGAGGTCTCTAAAAGTGGGTTTTAGGAGCCCAACACAAAATACATGAGCCCTAATGCCTTCTTTCAGACAAAACTGACTTCCACTTTCTTAAAAAAATCTTGGGTCAAAATAGCATTATTAGACTGAGATAAGCACTTTGGTGACATTTTCCTGTAACTTGTTCCCAGTACATTCTAAGTGGCTGCTGACTTTGTGAGGTCTCTAAAAGTGGGTTTTAGGAGCCCAACACAAAATACATGAGCCCCAATGCCTTCCTTCATACAAAACTGACACCCACTTTCCTTAAAAAATCGTGGCTCAAAATGGCATTTTTGGGCTGAGATAAGCACTTTGGTGACATTTTCCTGTAACTTGTTCCCAGTACATTCTAAGTGGCTGCTGACTTTGTGAGGTCTCTAAAAGTGGGTTTTAGGAGCCCAACACAAAATACATGAGCCCTAATGCCTTCCTTCAGACAGAACTGACACCCACTTTCTTTAAAAAATCGTGGTTCAAAATAGCATTTTTGGGCTGAGATAAGCACTTTGGTGACATTTTCCTGTAACTTGTTCCCAGTACATTTTAAGTGGCTGCTGACTTTGTGAGGTCTGTAAAATTGGGTTTTAGGAGCCCAACACAAAATACATGAGCCCTAATGCCTTCTTTCAGACAAAACTGACTTCCACTTTCTTAAAAAAATCTTGGGTCAAAATAGCATTATTAGACTGAGATAAGCACTTTGGTGACATTTTCCTGTAACTTGTTCCCAGTACATTCTAAGTGGCTGCTGACTTTGTGAGGTCTCTAAAAGTGGGTTTTAGGAGCCCAACACAAAATACATGAGCCCCAATGCCTTCCTTCATACAAAACTGACACCCACTTTCCTTAAAAAATCGTGGCTCAAAATGGCATTTTTGGGCTGAGATAAGCACTTTGGTGACATTTTCCTGTAACTTGTTCCCAGTACATTCTAAGTGGCTGCTGACTTTGTGAGGTCTCTAAAAGTGGGTTTTAGGAGCCCAACACAAAATACATGAGCCCTAATGCCTTCTTTCAGACAAAACTGACTTCCACTTTCTTAAAAAAATCTTGGGTCAAAATAGCATTATTAGACTGAGATAAGCACTTTGGTGACATTTTCCTGTAACTTGTTCCCAGTACATTCTAAGTGGCTGCTGACTTTGTGAGGTCTCTAAAAGTGGGTTTTAGGAGCCCAACACAAAATACATGAGCCCCAATGCCTTCCTTCATACAAAACTGACACCCACTTTCCTTAAAAAATCGTGGCTCAAAATGGCATTTTTGGGCTGAGATAAGCACTTTGGTGACATTTTCCTGTAACTTGTTCCCAGTACATTCTAAGTGGCTGCTGACTTTGTGAGGTCTCTAAAAGTGGGTTTTAGGAGCCCAACACAAAATACATGAGCCCTAATGCCTTCTTTCAGACAAAACTGACTTCCACTTTCTTAAAAAAATCTTGGGTCAAAATAGCATTATTAGACTGAGATAAGCACTTTGGTGACATTTTCCTGTAACTTGTTCCCAGTACATTCTAAGTGGCTGCTGACTTTGTGAGGTCTCTAAAAGTGGGTTTTAGGAGCCCAACACAAAATACATGAGCCCCAATGCCTTCCTTCATACAAAACTGACACCCACTTTCCTTAAAAAATCGTGGCTCAAAATGGCATTTTTGGGCTGAGATAAGCACTTTGGTGACATTTTCCTGTAACTTGTTCCCAGTACATTCTAAGTGGCTGCTGACTTTGTGAGGTCTCTAAAAGTGGGTTTTAGGAGCCCAACACAAAATACATGAGCCCTAATGCCTTCTTTCAGACAAAACTGACTTCCACTTTCTTAAAAAAATCTTGGGTCAAAATAGCATTATTAGACTGAGATAAGCACTTTGGTGACATTTTCCTGTAACTTGTTCCCAGTACATTCTAAGTGGCTGCTGACTTTGTGAGGTCTCTAAAAGTGGGTTTTAGGAGCCCAACACAAAATACATGAGCCCCAATGCCTTCCTTCATACAAAACTGACACCCACTTTCCTTAAAAAATCGTGGCTCAAAATGGCATTTTTGGGCTGAGATAAGCACTTTGGTGACATTTTCCTGTAACTTGTTCCCAGTACATTCTAAGTGGCTGCTGACTTTGTGAGGTCTCTAAAAGTGGGTTTTAGGAGCCCAACACAAAATACATGAGCCCTAATGCCTTCTTTCAGACAAAACTGACTTCCACTTTCTTAAAAAAATCTTGGGTCAAAATAGCATTATTAGACTGAGATAAGCACTTTGGTGACATTTTCCTGTAACTTGTTCCCAGTACATTCTAAGTGGCTGCTGACTTTGTGAGGTCTCTAAAAGTGGGTTTTAGGAGCCCAACACAAAATACATGAGCCCCAATGCCTTCCTTCATACAAAACTGACACCCACTTTCCTTAAAAAATCGTGGCTCAAAATGGCATTTTTGGGCTGAGATAAGCACTTTGGTGACATTTTCCTGTAACTTGTTCCCAGTACATTCTAAGTGGCTGCTGACTTTGTGAGGTCTCTAAAAGTGGGTTTTAGGAGCCCAACACAAAATACATGAGCCCTAATGCCTTCTTTCAGACAAAACTGACTTCCACTTTCTTAAAAAAATCTTGGGTCAAAATAGCATTATTAGACTGAGATAAGCACTTTGGTGACATTTTCCTGTAACTTGTTCCCAGTACATTCTAAGTGGCTGCTGACTTTGTGAGGTCTCTAAAAGTGGGTTTTAGGAGCCCAACACAAAATACATGAGCCCTAATGCCTTCTTTCAGACAAAACTGACTTCCACTTTCTTAAAAAAATCTTGGGTCAAAATAGCATTATTAGACTGAGATAAGCACTTTGGTGACATTTTCCTGTAACTTGTTCCCAGTACATTCTAAGTGGCTGCTGACTTTGTGAGGTCTCTAAAAGTGGGTTTTAGGAGCCCAACACAAAATACATGAGCCCCAATGCCTTCCTTCATACAAAACTGACACCCACTTTCCTTAAAAAATCGTGGCTCAAAATGGCATTTTTGGGCTGAGATAAGCACTTTGGTGACATTTTCCTGTAACTTGTTCCCAGTACATTCTAAGTGGCTGCTGACTTTGTGAGGTCTCTAAAAGTGGGTTTTAGGAGCCCAACACAAAATACATGAGCCCTAATGCCTTCTTTCAGACAAAACTGACTTCCACTTTCTTAAAAAAATCTTGGGTCAAAATAGCATTATTAGACTGAGATAAGCACTTTGGTGACATTTTCCTGTAACTTGTTCCCAGTACATTCTAAGTGGCTGCTGACTTTGTGAGGTCTCTAAAAGTGGGTTTTAGGAGCCCAACACAAAATACATGAGCCCCAATGCCTTCCTTCATACAAAACTGACACCCACTTTCCTTAAAAAATCGTGGCTCAAAATGGCATTTTTGGGCTGAGATAAGCACTTTGGTGACATTTTCCTGTAACTTGTTCCCAGTACATTCTAAGTGGCTGCTGACTTTGTGAGGTCTCTAAAAGTGGGTTTTAGGAGCCCAACACAAAATACATGAGCCCTAATGCCTTCTTTCAGACAAAACTGACTTCCACTTTCTTAAAAAAATCTTGGGTCAAAATAGCATTATTAGACTGAGATAAGCACTTTGGTGACATTTTCCTGTAACTTGTTCCCAGTACATTCTAAGTGGCTGCTGACTTTGTGAGGTCTCTAAAAGTGGGTTTTAGGAGCCCAACACAAAATACATGAGCCCCAATGCCTTCCTTCATACAAAACTGACACCCACTTTCCTTAAAAAATCGTGGCTCAAAATGGCATTTTTGGGCTGAGATAAGCACTTTGGTGACATTTTCCTGTAACTTGTTCCCAGTACATTCTAAGTGGCTGCTGACTTTGTGAGGTCTCTAAAAGTGGGTTTTAGGAGCCCAACACAAAATACATGAGCCCTAATGCCTTCCTTCAGACAGAACTGACACCCACTTTCTTTAAAAAATCGTGGTTCAAAATAGCATTTTTGGGCTGAGATAAGCACTTTGGTGACATTTTCCTGTAACTTGTTCCCAGTACATTTTAAGTGGCTGCTGACTTTGTGAGGTCTGTAAAATTGGGTTTTAGGAGCCCAACACAAAATACATGAGCCCTAATGCCTTCTTTCAGACAAAACTGACTTCCACTTTCTTAAAAAAATCTTGGGTCAAAATAGCATTATTAGACTGAGATAAGCACTTTGGTGACATTTTCCTGTAACTTGTTCCCAGTACATTCTAAGTGGCTGCTGACTTTGTGAGGTCTCTAAAAGTGGGTTTTAGGAGCCCAACACAAAATACATGAGCCCCAATGCCTTCCTTCATACAAAACTGACACCCACTTTCCTTAAAAAATCGTGGCTCAAAATGGCATTTTTGGGCTGAGATAAGCACTTTGGTGACATTTTCCTGTAACTTGTTCCCAGTACATTCTAAGTGGCTGCTGACTTTGTGAGGTCTCTAAAAGTGGGTTTTAGGAGCCCAACACAAAATACATGAGCCCCAATGCCTTCCTTCATACAAAACTGACACCCACTTTCCTTAAAAAATCGTGGCTCAAAATGGCATTTTTGGGCTGAGATAAGCACTTTGGTGACATTTTCCTGTAACTTGTTCCCAGTACATTCTAAGTGGCTGCTGACTTTGTGAGGTCTCTAAAAGTGGGTTTTAGGAGCCCAACACAAAATACATGAGCCCTAATGCCTTCTTTCAGACAAAACTGACTTCCACTTTCTTAAAAAAATCTTGGGTCAAAATAGCATTATTAGACTGAGATAAGCACTTTGGTGACATTTTCCTGTAACTTGTTCCCAGTACATTCTAAGTGGCTGCTGACTTTGTGAGGTCTCTAAAAGTGGGTTTTAGGAGCCCAACACAAAATACATGAGCCCCAATGCCTTCCTTCATACAAAACTGACACCCACTTTCCTTAAAAAATCGTGGCTCAAAATGGCATTTTTGGGCTGAGATAAGCACTTTGGTGACATTTTCCTGTAACTTGTTCCCAGTACATTCTAAGTGGCTGCTGACTTTGTGAGGTCTCTAAAAGTGGGTTTTAGGAGCCCAACACAAAATACATGAGCCCTAATGCCTTCTTTCAGACAAAACTGACTTCCACTTTCTTAAAAAAATCTTGGGTCAAAATAGCATTATTAGACTGAGATAAGCACTTTGGTGACATTTTCCTGTAACTTGTTCCCAGTACATTCTAAGTGGCTGCTGACTTTGTGAGGTCTCTAAAAGTGGGTTTTAGGAGCCCAACACAAAATACATGAGCCCCAATGCCTTCCTTCATACAAAACTGACACCCACTTTCCTTAAAAAATCGTGGCTCAAAATGGCATTTTTGGGCTGAGATAAGCACTTTGGTGACATTTTCCTGTAACTTGTTCCCAGTACATTCTAAGTGGCTGCTGACTTTGTGAGGTCTCTAAAAGTGGGTTTTAGGAGCCCAACACAAAATACATGAGCCCTAATGCCTTCCTTCAGACAGAACTGACACCCACTTTCTTTAAAAAATCGTGGTTCAAAATAGCATTTTTGGGCTGAGATAAGCACTTTGGTGACATTTTCCTGTAACTTGTTCCCAGTACATTTTAAGTGGCTGCTGACTTTGTGAGGTCTGTAAAATTGGGTTTTAGGAGCCCAACACAAAATACATGAGCCCTAATGCCTTCTTTCAGACAAAACTGACTTCCACTTTCTTAAAAAAATCTTGGGTCAAAATAGCATTATTAGACTGAGATAAGCACTTTGGTGACATTTTCCTGTAACTTGTTCCCAGTACATTCTAAGTGGCTGCTGACTTTGTGAGGTCTCTAAAAGTGGGTTTTAGGAGCCCAACACAAAATACATGAGCCCCAATGCCTTCCTTCATACAAAACTGACACCCACTTTCCTTAAAAAATCGTGGCTCAAAATGGCATTTTTGGGCTGAGATAAGCACTTTGGTGACATTTTCCTGTAACTTGTTCCCAGTACATTCTAAGTGGCTGCTGACTTTGTGAGGTCTCTAAAAGTGGGTTTTAGGAGCCCAACACAAAATACATGAGCCCTAATGCCTTCTTTCAGACAAAACTGACTTCCACTTTCTTAAAAAAATCTTGGGTCAAAATAGCATTATTAGACTGAGATAAGCACTTTGGTGACATTTTCCTGTAACTTGTTCCCAGTACATTCTAAGTGGCTGCTGACTTTGTGAGGTCTCTAAAAGTGGGTTTTAGGAGCCCAACACAAAATACATGAGCCCCAATGCCTTCCTTCATACAAAACTGACACCCACTTTCCTTAAAAAATCGTGGCTCAAAATGGCATTTTTGGGCTGAGATAAGCACTTTGGTGACATTTTCCTGTAACTTGTTCCCAGTACATTCTAAGTGGCTGCTGACTTTGTGAGGTCTCTAAAAGTGGGTTTTAGGAGCCCAACACAAAATACATGAGCCCTAATGCCTTCTTTCAGACAAAACTGACTTCCACTTTCTTAAAAAAATCTTGGGTCAAAATAGCATTATTAGACTGAGATAAGCACTTTGGTGACATTTTCCTGTAACTTGTTCCCAGTACATTCTAAGTGGCTGCTGACTTTGTGAGGTCTCTAAAAGTGGGTTTTAGGAGCCCAACACAAAATACATGAGCCCCAATGCCTTCCTTCATACAAAACTGACACCCACTTTCCTTAAAAAATCGTGGCTCAAAATGGCATTTTTGGGCTGAGATAAGCACTTTGGTGACATTTTCCTGTAACTTGTTCCCAGTACATTCTAAGTGGCTGCTGACTTTGTGAGGTCTCTAAAAGTGGGTTTTAGGAGCCCAACACAAAATACATGAGCCCTAATGCCTTCTTTCAGACAAAACTGACTTCCACTTTCTTAAAAAAATCTTGGGTCAAAATAGCATTATTAGACTGAGATAAGCACTTTGGTGACATTTTCCTGTAACTTGTTCCCAGTACATTCTAAGTGGCTGCTGACTTTGTGAGGTCTCTAAAAGTGGGTTTTAGGAGCCCAACACAAAATACATGAGCCCCAATGCCTTCCTTCATACAAAACTGACACCCACTTTCCTTAAAAAATCGTGGCTCAAAATGGCATTTTTGGGCTGAGATAAGCACTTTGGTGACATTTTCCTGTAACTTGTTCCCAGTACATTCTAAGTGGCTGCTGACTTTGTGAGGTCTCTAAAAGTGGGTTTTAGGAGCCCAACACAAAATACATGAGCCCTAATGCCTTCTTTCAGACAAAACTGACTTCCACTTTCTTAAAAAAATCTTGGGTCAAAATAGCATTATTAGACTGAGATAAGCACTTTGGTGACATTTTCCTGTAACTTGTTCCCAGTACATTCTAAGTGGCTGCTGACTTTGTGAGGTCTCTAAAAGTGGGTTTTAGGAGCCCAACACAAAATACATGAGCCCCAATGCCTTCCTTCATACAAAACTGACACCCACTTTCCTTAAAAAATCGTGGCTCAAAATGGCATTTTTGGGCTGAGATAAGCACTTTGGTGACATTTTCCTGTAACTTGTTCCCAGTACATTCTAAGTGGCTGCTGACTTTGTGAGGTCTCTAAAAGTGGGTTTTAGGAGCCCAACACAAAATACATGAGCCCTAATGCCTTCTTTCAGACAAAACTGACTTCCACTTTCTTAAAAAAATCTTGGGTCAAAATAGCATTATTAGACTGAGATAAGCACTTTGGTGACATTTTCCTGTAACTTGTTCCCAGTACATTCTAAGTGGCTGCTGACTTTGTGAGGTCTCTAAAAGTGGGTTTTAGGAGCCCAACACAAAATACATGAGCCCTAATGCCTTCTTTCAGACAAAACTGACTTCCACTTTCTTAAAAAAATCTTGGGTCAAAATAGCATTATTAGACTGAGATAAGCACTTTGGTGACATTTTCCTGTAACTTGTTCCCAGTACATTCTAAGTGGCTGCTGACTTTGTGAGGTCTCTAAAAGTGGGTTTTAGGAGCCCAACACAAAATACATGAGCCCCCAATGCCTTCCTTCATACAAAACTGACACCCACTTTCCTTAAAAAATCGTGGCTCAAAATGGCATTTTTGGGCTGAGATAAGCACTTTGGTGACATTTTCCTGTAACTTGTTCCCAGTACATTCTAAGTGGCTGCTGACTTTGTGAGGTCTCTAAAAGTGGGTTTTAGGAGCCCAACACAAAATACATGAGCCCTAATGCCTTCTTTCAGACAAAACTGACTTCCACTTTCTTAAAAAAATCTTGGGTCAAAATAGCATTATTAGACTGAGATAAGCACTTTGGTGACATTTTCCTGTAACTTGTTCCCAGTACATTCTAAGTGGCTGCTGACTTTGTGAGGTCTCTAAAAGTGGGTTTTAGGAGCCCAACACAAAATACATGAGCCCCAATGCCTTCCTTCATACAAAACTGACACCCACTTTCCTTAAAAAATCGTGGCTCAAAATGGCATTTTTGGGCTGAGATAAGCACTTTGGTGACATTTTCCTGTAACTTGTTCCCAGTACATTCTAAGTGGCTGCTGACTTTGTGAGGTCTCTAAAAGTGGGTTTTAGGAGCCCAACACAAAATACATGAGCCCTAATGCCTTCTTTCAGACAAAACTGACTTCCACTTTCTTAAAAAAATCTTGGGTCAAAATAGCATTATTAGACTGAGATAAGCACTTTGGTGACATTTTCCTGTAACTTGTTCCCAGTACATTCTAAGTGGCTGCTGACTTTGTGAGGTCTCTAAAAGTGGGTTTTAGGAGCCCAACACAAAATACATGAGCCCCAATGCCTTCCTTCATACAAAACTGACACCCACTTTCCTTAAAAAATCGTGGCTCAAAATGGCATTTTTGGGCTGAGATAAGCACTTTGGTGACATTTTCCTGTAACTTGTTCCCAGTACATTCTAAGTGGCTGCTGACTTTGTGAGGTCTCTAAAAGTGGGTTTTAGGAGCCCAACACAAAATACATGAGCCCTAATGCCTTCCTTCAGACAGAACTGACACCCACTTTCTTTAAAAAATCGTGGTTCAAAATAGCATTTTTGGGCTGAGATAAGCACTTTGGTGACATTTTCCTGTAACTTGTTCCCAGTACATTTTAAGTGGCTGCTGACTTTGTGAGGTCTGTAAAATTGGGTTTTAGGAGCCCAACACAAAATACATGAGCCCTAATGCCTTCTTTCAGACAAAACTGACTTCCACTTTCTTAAAAAAATCTTGGGTCAAAATAGCATTATTAGACTGAGATAAGCACTTTGGTGACATTTTCCTGTAACTTGTTCCCAGTACATTCTAAGTGGCTGCTGACTTTGTGAGGTCTCTAAAAGTGGGTTTTAGGAGCCCAACACAAAATACATGAGCCCCAATGCCTTCCTTCATACAAAACTGACACCCACTTTCCTTAAAAAATCGTGGCTCAAAATGGCATTTTTGGGCTGAGATAAGCACTTTGGTGACATTTTCCTGTAACTTGTTCCCAGTACATTCTAAGTGGCTGCTGACTTTGTGAGGTCTCTAAAAGTGGGTTTTAGGAGCCCAACACAAAATACATGAGCCCCAATGCCTTCCTTCATACAAAACTGACACCCACTTTCCTTAAAAAATCGTGGCTCAAAATGGCATTTTTGGGCTGAGATAAGCACTTTGGTGACATTTTCCTGTAACTTGTTCCCAGTACATTCTAAGTGGCTGCTGACTTTGTGAGGTCTCTAAAAGTGGGTTTTAGGAGCCCAACACAAAATACATGAGCCCTAATGCCTTCTTTCAGACAAAACTGACTTCCACTTTCTTAAAAAAATCTTGGGTCAAAATAGCATTATTAGACTGAGATAAGCACTTTGGTGACATTTTCCTGTAACTTGTTCCCAGTACATTCTAAGTGGCTGCTGACTTTGTGAGGTCTCTAAAAGTGGGTTTTAGGAGCCCAACACAAAATACATGAGCCCCAATGCCTTCCTTCATACAAAACTGACACCCACTTTCCTTAAAAAATCGTGGCTCAAAATGGCATTTTTGGGCTGAGATAAGCACTTTGGTGACATTTTCCTGTAACTTGTTCCCAGTACATTCTAAGTGGCTGCTGACTTTGTGAGGTCTCTAAAAGTGGGTTTTAGGAGCCCAACACAAAATACATGAGCCCTAATGCCTTCTTTCAGACAAAACTGACTTCCACTTTCTTAAAAAAATCTTGGGTCAAAATAGCATTATTAGACTGAGATAAGCACTTTGGTGACATTTTCCTGTAACTTGTTCCCAGTACATTCTAAGTGGCTGCTGACTTTGTGAGGTCTCTAAAAGTGGGTTTTAGGAGCCCAACACAAAATACATGAGCCCCAATGCCTTCCTTCATACAAAACTGACACCCACTTTCCTTAAAAAATCGTGGCTCAAAATGGCATTTTTGGGCTGAGATAAGCACTTTGGTGACATTTTCCTGTAACTTGTTCCCAGTACATTCTAAGTGGCTGCTGACTTTGTGAGGTCTCTAAAAGTGGGTTTTAGGAGCCCAACACAAAATACATGAGCCCTAATGCCTTCCTTCAGACAGAACTGACACCCACTTTCTTTAAAAAATCGTGGTTCAAAATAGCCTTTTTGGGCTGAGATAAGCACTTTGGTGACATTTTCCTGTAACTTGTTCCCAGTACATTTTAAGTGGCTGCTGACTTTGTGAGGTCTGTAAAATTGGGTTTTAGGAGCCCAACACAAAATACATGAGCCCTAATGCCTTCTTTCAGACAAAACTGACTTCCACTTTCTTAAAAAAATCTTGGGTCAAAATAGCATTATTAGACTGAGATAAGCACTTTGGTGACATTTTCCTGTAACTTGTTCCCAGTACATTCTAAGTGGCTGCTGACTTTGTGAGGTCTCTAAAAGTGGGTTTTAGGAGCCCAACACAAAATACATGAGCCCCAATGCCTTCCTTCATACAAAACTGACACCCACTTTCCTTAAAAAATCGTGGCTCAAAATGGCATTTTTGGGCTGAGATAAGCACTTTGGTGACATTTTCCTGTAACTTGTTCCCAGTACATTCTAAGTGGCTGCTGACTTTGTGAGGTCTCTAAAAGTGGGTTTTAGGAGCCCAACACAAAATACATGAGCCCTAATGCCTTCTTTCAGACAAAACTGACTTCCACTTTCTTAAAAAAATCTTGGGTCAAAATAGCATTATTAGACTGAGATAAGCACTTTGGTGACATTTTCCTGTAACTTGTTCCCAGTACATTCTAAGTGGCTGCTGACTTTGTGAGGTCTCTAAAAGTGGGTTTTAGGAGCCCAACACAAAATACATGAGCCCCAATGCCTTCCTTCATACAAAACTGACACCCACTTTCCTTAAAAAATCGTGGCTCAAAATGGCATTTTTGGGCTGAGATAAGCACTTTGGTGACATTTTCCTGTAACTTGTTCCCAGTACATTCTAAGTGGCTGCTGACTTTGTGAGGTCTCTAAAAGTGGGTTTTAGGAGCCCAACACAAAATACATGAGCCCTAATGCCTTCCTTCAGACAGAACTGACACCCACTTTCTTTAAAAAATCGTGGTTCAAAATAGCATTTTTGGGCTGAGATAAGCACTTTGGTGACATTTTCCTGTAACTTGTTCCCAGTACATTCTAAGTGGCTGCTGACTTTGTGAGGTCTCTAAAAGTGGGTTTTAGGAGCCCAACACAAAATACATGAGCCCTAATGCCTTCCTTCAGACAGAACTGACACCCACTTTCTTTAAAAAATCGTGGTTCAAAATAGCATTTTTGGGCTGAGATAAGCACTTTGGTGACATTTTCCTGTAACTTGTTCCCAGTACATTTTAAGTGGCTGCTGACTTTGTGAGGTCTGTAAAATTGGGTTTTAGGAGCCCAACACAAAATACATGAGCCCTAATGCCTTCTTTCAGACAAAACTGACTTCCACTTTCTTAAAAAAATCTTGGGTCAAAATAGCATTATTAGACTGAGATAAGCACTTTGGTGACATTTTCCTGTAACTTGTTCCCAGTACATTCTAAGTGGCTGCTGACTTTGTGAGGTCTCTAAAAGTGGGTTTTAGGAGCCCAACACAAAATACATGAGCCCTAATGCCTTCTTTCAGACAAAACTGACACCCACTTTCTTTAAAAAATCTTGGGTCAAAATAGCATTTTTAGACTGAGATAAGCACTTTGGTGACATTTTCCTGTAACTTGTTCCCAGTACATTCTAAGTGGCTGCTGACTTTGTGAGGTCTCTAAAAGTGGGTTTTAGGAGCCCAACACAAAATACATGAGCCCCAATGCCTTCCTTCAGACAAAACTGACACCCACTTTCTTTAAAAAATCGTGGCTCAAAATAGAATTTTTGGGCTGAGATAAGCACTTTGGTGACATTTTCCCCTACAGGCTGGTATTATAATATGTGACTCTCTACCTCCCCCTACAGGCTGGTATTATAATAGGTTACTCTCTACCTCCCCTACAGGCTGGTATTATAATATGTGACTCTCTACCTCCCCCTACAGGCTGGTACTATAATATGTTACTCTCTACCTCCCCCTACAGGCTGGTATTATAATATGTTACTCTCTACCTCCCCCTACAGGCTGGTATTATAATATGTTACTCTCTACCTCCCCCTACAGGCTGGTATTATAATATGTTACTCTCTACCTCCCTCTACAGGCTGGTATTATAATATGTTACTCTCTACCTCCCCCTACAGGCTGGTATTATAATATGTTACTCTCTACCTCCCCCTACAGGCTGGTATTATAATATGTTACTCTCTACCTCCCCTACAGGCTGGTATTATAATATGTGACTCTCTACCTCCCCCTACAGGCTGGTATTATAATATGTTACTCTCTACCTCCCCCTACAGGCTGGTATTATAATATGTGACTCTCTACCTCCCCCTACAGGCTGGTACTATAATATGTTACTCTCTACCTCCCCCTACAGGCTGGTATTATAATATGTTACTCTCTACCTCCCCCTACAGGCTGGTATTATAATATGTTACTCTCTACCTCCCCCTACAGGCTGGTATTATAATATGTTACTCTCTACCTCCCCCTACAGGCTGGTATTATAATATGTTACTCTCTACCTCCCCCTACAGGCTGGTATTATAATATGTTACTCTCTACCTCCTCCTACAGGCTGGTATTATAATATGTTACTCTCTACCTCCCCTACAGGCTGGTATTATAATATGTGACTCTCTACCTCCCCCTACAGGCTGGTATTATAATATGTTACTCTCTACCTCCCCCTACAGGCTGGTATTATAATATGTGACTCTCTACCTCCCCCTACAGGCTGGTATTATAATATGTGACTCTCTACCTCCCCCTACAGGCTGGTATTATAATATGTGACTCTCTACCTCCCCCTACAGGCTGGTATTATAATATGTTACTCTCTACCTCCCCCTACAGGTTGGTATTATAATATGTGACTCTCTACCTCCCCCTACAGGCTGGTATTATAATATGTTACTCTCTACCTCCCCCTACAGGCTGGTATTATAATATGTTACTCTCTACCTCCCTCTACAGGCTGGTATTATAATATCTTACTCTCTACCTCCCCCTACAGACTGGTATTATACTATGTTACTCTTTACATCCCCCTACAGGCTGGTATAATAATATGTTACTCTCTACCTCCCCCTAGAGGCTGGTATTATAATATGTTACTCTCTACCTCCCCCTAGAGACTGGTATTATACTATGTTACTCTCTACCTCCCCCTACAGGCTGGTATTATAATATGTTACTCTCTACCTCCCCCTACAGGTTGGTATTATAATATGTGACTCTCTACCTCCCCCTACAGGCTGGTATTATAATATGTTACTCTCTACCTCCCCCTACAGGCTGGTATAATAATATGTTACTCTCTACCAATCGATTGATCAATCGGTCGAACAATTAACCCCGGCCCCTCCCCCAGCCACTATGTGGGCGTGGCCTATCACCTTGGGGGTGTGGTTTCGAGCCGGGGGTGTGGCCTATTGGTGAGGGGGAAGTGGTTTGGGGCTGTGGGCTTGGCCTATCACCAAGGGGGTGTGGTTTGGAGCTATGGGCGTGGCCTATCGCCAAGGGGGTGTGGTTTAATGCTAGGGGCGTAGCCTATCGACATGGGGGCGTGGTTTGGAGCTTGGGGCGTGGCCTGTCGGCTTGGGGCGAGGGGCTGTGGTTTGAAGCTGGGGGCGTGGCCTATCGCCATCGGGGCGTGGTTTGGAGCGGGGGGCGTGGCCTGTCGGCTTGGGGGCGTGGTTTACAGCAGTGGGACTCTACGAGCTTGTAGATCTGATATCGGCTGGGGGTGGGCGTGGCCTATCACCCCGGGGGATGGGGTCTGAAGCTCTGGGCGGGGCCTATTGGCTTGGGGGCGTGGTTTCAAGCTGGGGGCGTGGCCTTTCCCGTTGGATTGGGGTCTTAAGCCGTGTGCTTGTCCTCTATCGGCGAGGGGTGTGTGGTTTGAAGCTGGGGGCGTGGCCTATCGCCATGGGGGCATGGTTTGGAGCGGGGGGCGTGGCCTGTCGGCTTGGGGGCGTGGTTTACAGCAGTGGGACTCAAAAATAGCGGATCTACAAGCTCGTAGATCATAGCTCTACGAGCTTGTAGATCTGATATCGGCTGGGGGTGGGCGTGGCCTATCACCCCGGGGGTGGGGTCTGAAGCTGTGGGCGGGGCCTATTGGCTTGGGGGCGTGGTTTCCAGCCGGGGGCGTGGCCTTTCCCCTTGGATTGGGGTCTTAAGCCGTGTGCTTGTCCTCTATCGGCGAGGGGTGTGTGGTTTGAAGCTGGGGGCGTGGCCTATCGCCATGGGGGCGTGGTTTGGAGCTGGGGGCGTGGCTTGTTGGCTTGGGGGCGTGGTATACAGCAGTGGGACTCAAAAATAGCAGATCTACAAGCTCGTAGAGCATAGTTCTACGAGCTTGTAGATCTGATATCGGCTGGGGTTGGGCGTGGCCTATCACCCCGGGGGGTGGGGTATGAAGCTGTGGGCGGGGGCCTGTCGGCTTGGAGGCGTGGTTTGAAGCTGGGGGCGTGGCTTATCGGCTTGGGGGCGTGGTTTACAGCAGTGGGACTCAGTAATAGCAGATCTACAAGCTCGTAGATCATAGCTCTACGAGCTTGTAGATCTGATATCGGCTGGGGGTGGGCGTGGCCTATCACCCCGGGGGGTGGGGTCTGAAGCTGTGGGCGGGGCCTATTGGCTTGGGGGCGTGGTTTCAAGCCGGGGGCGTGGCCTTTCCCCTTGGATTGGGGTTTTAAGCTGTGTGCTTGTCCTCTATCGGCGAGGGGGCTGTGGTTTGAAGCTGGGGGCGTGGCCTATCGCCATGGGGGCGTGGTTTGGAGCGGGGGGCGGGGCCTGTCGGCTTGGGGGCGTGGCCTTTCCCCTTGGATTGGGGTCTTAAGCCGTGTGCTTGTCCTCTATCGGCGAGGGGTGTGTGGTTTGAAGCTGGGGGCGTGGCCTATCGCCATGGGGATGTGGTTTGGAGCTGGGGGCGTGGCTTGTTGGCTTGGGGTCGTGGTATACAGCAGTGGGACTCAAAAATAGCAGATCTACAAGCTCGTAGAGCTATGCTCTACGAGCTTGTAGATCTGCTATTTTTTCGCCCCCAAGCCAATAGGCCCCGCCCACAGCTTCAGACCCCACCCCCCGGGGTGATAGGCCACGCCCACCCCCAGCCGATATCAGATCTACAAGCTCGTAGAGCTATGATCTACGAGCTTGTAGATCTGCTATTTTTGAGTCCCACTGCTGTAAAACACGCCCCCACGCCGATAAGCCACGCCCCCAGCTTCAAACCACGCCCCCAAGCCATTAGGCCCCGCCCACAGCTTCAGACCCCACCCCCCGGGGTGATAGGCCACGCCCACCCCCAGCCGATATCAGATCTACAAGTTCGTAGAGCTATGATCTACGAGCTTGTAGATCTGCTATTTTTGAGTCCCACTGCTGTAAACCACGCCCCCAAGCCGACAGGCCACGCCCCCCGCTCCAAACCACGCCCCGATGGCGATAGGCCACGCCCCCAGCTTCAAACCACAGCCCCTCGCCCCAAGCCGACAGGCCACGTCCCCAGCACCAAACCACGCCCCCATGGCGATAGGCCACACCCCTAGCCTTAAACCACACCCCCCCTTGGCGATAGGCCACGCCCATAGCTCCAAACAACACCCCCTTGGTGATAGGCCAAGCCCACAGCTCCAAACCACTCCCCCCTCACCAATAGGCCACACCCCCGGCTCGAAACCACACCCCCAAGGTGATATGCCACGCCCAAATAGTGGCTGGGGGAGGGGCCGGGGTTAATTGTTCGACCGATTGATCAATCGATTGGTAGAGATTAACATATTATTATACCATCCTGTAGGGGGAGGTAGAGAGTAACATATTATAATACCAGCCTTTAGGGGGAGGTAGAGAGTAACATAGTATAATACCAGCCTGTAGGGGGAGGTAGAGAGTAACATATTATAATACCAGCCTGTAGGGGGAGGTATAGAGTAACATATTATAATACCAGCCTGTAGGGGGAGGTAGAGAGTAACATATTATAATACCAGCCTGTAGGGGGAGGTAGAGAGTCACATATTATAATACCAGCCTGTAGGGTGAGTTAGAGAGTAACATATTATAATACCAGCCTGTAGGGGGAGGTAGAGAGTAACATAGTATAATACCAGTCTCTAGGGGGAGGTAGAGAGTAACATATTATAATACCAGCCTCTAGGGGGAGGTAGAGAGTAACATATTATTATACCAGCCTGTAGGGGGAGGTAGAGAGTAACATAGTATAATACCAGTCTGTAGGGGGAGGTAGAGAGTAAGATATTATAATACCAGCCTGTAGAGGGAGGTAGAGAGTAACATATTATAATACCAGCCTGTAGGGGGAGGTAGAGAGTAACATAGTATAATACCAGTCTGTAGGGGGAGGTAGAGAGTAACATATTATAATACCAGCCTGTAGAGGGAGGTAGAGAGTAACATATTATAATACCAGCCTGTAGGGGGAGGTAGAGAGTAACATATTATAATACCAGCCTGTAGGGGGAGGTAGAGAGTCACATATTATAATACCAACCTGTAGGGGGAGGTAGAGAGTAACATATTATAATACCAGCCTGTAGGGGGAGGTAGAGAGTAACATAGTATAATACCAGTCTCTAGGGGGAGGTAGAGAGTAACATATTATAATACCAGCCTCTAGGGGGAGGTAGAGAGTAACATATTATTATACCAGCCTGTAGGGGGAGGTAGAGAGTAACATAGTATAATACCAGTCTGTAGGGGGAGGTAGAGAGTAAGATATTATAATACCAGCCTGTAGAGGGAGGTAGAGAGTAACATATTATAATACCAGCCTGTAGGGGGAGGTAGAGAGTAACATAGTATAATACCAGTCTGTAGGGGGAGGTAGAGAGTAACATATTATAATACCAGCCTGTAGAGGGAGGTAGAGAGTAACATATTATAATACCAGCCTGTAGGGGGAGGTAGAGAGTAATATAGTATAATACCAGTCTGTAGGGGGAGTTAGAGAGTAACATATTATAATACCAGCCTGTAGAGGGAGGTAGAGAGTAACATATTATAATACCAGCCTGTAGGGGGAGGTAGAGAGTAATTATTATAATACCAGCCTGTAGGGGGAGGTAGAGAGTCACATATTATAATACCAGCCTGTAGGGGGAGGTAGAGAGTCACATATTATAATACCAGCCTGTAGGGGGAGGTAGAGAGTCACATATTATAATACCAGCCTGTAGGGGGAGGTAGAGAGTAACATATTATAATACCAGCCTGTAGGGGGAGGTAGAGAGTCACATATTATAATACCAGCCTGTAGGGGTAGGTAGAGAGTAACATATTATAATACCAGCCTGTAGGGGGAGGTAGAGAGTAACATATTATAATACCAGCCTGTAGGGGGAGGTAGAGAGTAACATATTATAATACCAGCCTGTAGGGGGAGGTAGAGAGTCAAATATTATAATACCAGCCTGTAGGGGGAGGTAGAGAGTAACATATTATAATACCAGCCTGTAGGGGGAGGTAGAGAGTAACATATTATACTACCAGCCTGTAGGGGGAGGTAGAGAGTCACATATTATAATACGTATTTTTAAGAAAGTGGGTGTCAGTTTTGTCTGAAGGAAGGCATTAGGGCTCATGTATTTTGTGTTGGGCTCCTAAAACCCACTTTTAGAGACCTCACAAAGTCAGCAGCCACTTAGAATGTACTGGGAACAAGTTACAGGAAAGTGTCACAAAAGTGCTTATCTCAGCCTAAAAATGCTATTTATTTTTTTGTATAACACAAAATACATGAGCCCCAATGCCTTCCTTCATACAAAACTGACACCCACTTTCCTTAAAAAATCGTGGCTCAAAATGGCATTTTTGGGCTGAGATAAGCACTTTGGTGACATTTTCCTGTAACTTGTTCCCAGTACATTCTAAGTGGCTGCTGACTTTGTGAGGTCTCTAAAAGTGGGTTTTAGGAGCCCAACACAAAATACATGAGCCCTAATGCCTTCTTTCAGACAAAACTGACTTCCACTTTCTTAAAAAAATCTTGGGTCAAAATAGCATTATTAGACTGAGATAAGCACTTTGGTGACATTTTCCTGTAACTTGTTCCCAGTACATTCTAAGTGGCTGCTGACTTTGTGAGGTCTCTAAAAGTGGGTTTTAGGAGCCCAACACAAAATACATGAGCCCCAATGCCTTCCTTCATACAAAACTGACACCCACTTTCCTTAAAAAATCGTGGCTCAAAATGGCATTTTTGGGCTGAGATAAGCACTTTGGTGACATTTTCCTGTAACTTGTTCCCAGTACATTCTAAGTGGCTGCTGACTTTGTGAGGTCTCTAAAAGTGGGTTTTAGGAGCCCAACACAAAATACATGAGCCCTAATGCCTTCCTTCAGACAGAACTGACACCCACTTTCTTTAAAAAATCGTGGTTCAAAATAGCATTTTTGGGCTGAGATAAGCACTTTGGTGACATTTTCCTGTAACTTGTTCCCAGTACATTCTAAGTGGCTGCTGACTTTGTGAGGTCTCTAAAAGTGGGTTTTAGGAGCCCAACACAAAATACATGAGCCCTAATGCCTTCCTTCAGACAGAACTGACACCCACTTTCTTTAAAAAATCGTGGTTCAAAATAGCATTTTTGGGCTGAGATAAGCACTTTGGTGACATTTTCCTGTAACTTGTTCCCAGTACATTTTAAGTGGCTGCTGACTTTGTGAGGTCTGTAAAATTGGGTTTTAGGAGCCCAACACAAAATACATGAGCCCTAATGCCTTCTTTCAGACAAAACTGACTTCCACTTTCTTAAAAAAATCTTGGGTCAAAATAGCATTATTAGACTGAGATAAGCACTTTGGTGACATTTTCCTGTAACTTGTTCCCAGTACATTCTAAGTGGCTGCTGACTTTGTGAGGTCTCTAAAAGTGGGTTTTAGGAGCCCAACACAAAATACATGAGCCCCAATGCCTTCCTTCATACAAAACTGACACCCACTTTCCTTAAAAAATCGTGGCTCAAAATGGCATTTTTGGGCTGAGATAAGCACTTTGGTGACATTTTCCTGTAACTTGTTCCCAGTACATTCTAAGTGGCTGCTGACTTTGTGAGGTCTCTAAAAGTGGGTTTTAGGAGCCCAACACAAAATACATGAGCCCTAATGCCTTCCTTCAGACAGAACTGACACCCACTTTCTTTAAAAAATCGTGGTTCAAAATAGCATTTTTGGGCTGAGATAAGCACTTTGGTGACATTTTCCTGTAACTTGTTCCCAGTACATTTTAAGTGGCTGCTGACTTTGTGAGGTCTGTAAAATTGGGTTTTAGGAGCCCAACACAAAATACATGAGCCCTAATGCCTTCTTTCAGACAAAACTGACTTCCACTTTCTTAAAAAAAATCTTGGGTCAAAATAGCATTATTAGACTGAGATAAGCACTTTGGTGACATTTTCCTGTAACTTGTTCCCAGTACATTCTAAGTGGCTGCTGACTTTGTGAGGTCTCTAAAAGTGGGTTTTAGGAGCCCAACACAAAATACATGAGCCCCAATGCCTTCCTTCATACAAAACTGACACCCACTTTCCTTAAAAAATCGTGGCTCAAAATGGCATTTTTGGGCTGAGATAAGCACTTTGGTGACATTTTCCTGTAACTTGTTCCCAGTACATTCTAAGTGGCTGCTGACTTTGTGAGGTCTCTAAAAGTGGGTTTTAGGAGCCCAACACAAAATACATGAGCCCCAATGCCTTCCTTCAGACAAAACTGACACCCACTTTCTTTAAAAAATCGTGGCTCAAAATAGCATTTTTGGGCTGAGATAAGCACTTTGGTGACATTTTCCCCTACAGGCTGGTATTATAATATGTGACTCTCTACCTCCCCCTACAGGCTGGTATTATAATAGGTTACTCTCTACCTCCCCTACAGGCTGGTATTATAATATGTGACTCTCTACCTCCCCCTACAGGCTGGTACTATAATATGTTACTCTCTACCTCCC
This sequence comes from Gymnoscopelus braueri, assembly GCF_963280865.1. Classification (NCBI taxonomy): domain Eukaryota; kingdom Metazoa; phylum Chordata; class Actinopteri; order Myctophiformes; family Myctophidae; genus Gymnoscopelus; species Gymnoscopelus braueri. Next base: position 125,219 of record NW_027660865.1, read on the forward strand.
CCTACAGGCTGGTATTATAATATGTTACTCTCTACCTCCCCCTACAGGCTGGTATTATAATATGTTACTCTCTACCTCCCCCTACAGGCTGGTATTATAATATGTTACTCTCTACCTCCCTCTACAGGCTGGTATTATAATATGTTACTCTCTACCTCCCCCTACAGGCTGGTATTATAATATGTTACTCTCTACCTCCCCCTACAGGCTGGTATTATAATATGTTACTCTCTACCTCCCCTACAGGCTGGTATTATAATATGTGACTCTCTACCTCCCCCTACAGGCTGGTATTATAATATGTTACTCTCTACCTCCCCCTACAGGCTGGTATTATAATATGTGACTCTCTACCTCCCCCTACAGGCTGGTACTATAATATGTTACTCTCTACCTCCCCCTACAGGCTGGTATTATAATATGTTACTCTCTACCTCCCCCTACAGGCTGGTATTATAATATGTTACTCTCTACCTCCCCCTACAGGCTGGTATTATAATATGTTACTCTCTACCTCCCCCTACAGGCTGGTATTATAATATGTTACTCTCTACCTCCCCCTACAGGCTGGTATTATAATATGTTACTCTCTACCTCCTCCTACAGGCTGGTATTATAATATGTTACTCTCTACCTCCCCTACAGGCTGGTATTATAATATGTGACTCTCTACCTCCCCCTACAGGCTGGTATTATAATATGTTACTCTCTACCTCCCCCTACAGGCTGGTATTATAATATGTGACTCTCTACCTCCCCCTACAGGCTGGTATTATAATATGTGACTCTCTACCTCCCCCTACAGGCTGGTATTATAATATGTGACTCTCTACCTCCCCCTACAGGCTGGTATTATAATATGTTACTCTCTACCTCCCCCTACAGGTTGGTATTATAATATGTGACTCTCTACCTCCCCCTACAGGCTGGTATTATAATATGTTACTCTCTACCTCCCCCTACAGGCTGGTATTATAATATGTTACTCTCTACCTCCCTCTACAGGCTGGTATTATAATATCTTACTCTCTACCTCCCCCTACAGACTGGTATTATACTATGTTACTCTTTACCTCCCCCTACAGGCTGGTATAATAATATGTTACTCTCTACCTCCCCCTAGAGGCTGGTATTATAATATGTTACTCTCTACCTCCCCCTAGAGACTGGTATTATACTATGTTACTCTCTACCTCCCCCTACAGGCTGGTATTATAATATGTTACTCTCTACCTCCCCCTACAGGTTGGTATTATAATATGTGACTCTCTACCTCCCCCTACAGGCTGGTATTATAATATGTTACTCTCTACCTCCCCCTACAGGCTGGTATAATAATATGTTACTCTCTACCAATCGATTGATCAATCGGTCGAACAATTAACCCCGGCCCCTCCCCCAGCCACTATGTGGGCGTGGCCTATCACCTTGGGGGTGTGGTTTCGAGCCGGGGGTGTGGCCTATTGGTGAGGGGGAAGTGGTTTGGGGCTGTGGGCTTGGCCTATCACCAAGGGGGTGTGGTTTGGAGCTATGGGCGTGGCCTATCGCCAAGGGGGTGTGGTTTAAGGCTAGGGGCGTAGCCTATCGACATGGGGGCGTGGTTTGGAGCTTGGGGCGTGGCCTGTCGGCTTGGGGCGAGGGGCTGTGGTTTGAAGCTGGGGGCGTGGCCTATCGCCATCGGGGCGTGGTTTGGAGCGGGGGGCGTGGCCTGTCGGCTTGGGGGCGTGGTTTACAGCAGTGGGACTCTACGAGCTTGTAGATCTGATATCGGCTGGGGGTGGGCGTGGCCTATCACCCCGGGGGATGGGGTCTGAAGCTCTGGGCGGGGCCTATTGGCTTGGGGGCGTGGTTTCAAGCTGGGGGCGTGGCCTTTCCCGTTGGATTGGGGTCTTAAGCCGTGTGCTTGTCCTCTATCGGCGAGGGGTGTGTGGTTTGAAGCTGGGGGCGTGGCCTATCGCCATGGGGGCATGGTTTGGAGCGGGGGGCGTGGCCTGTCGGCTTGAGGGCGTGGTTTACAGCAGTGGGACTCAAAAATAGCGGATCTACAAGCTCGTAGATCATAGCTCTACGAGCTTGTAGATCTGATATCGGCTGGGGGTGGGCGTGGCCTATCACCCCGGGGGGTGGGGTCTGAAGCTGTGGGCGGGGCCTATTGGCTTGGGGGCGTGGTTTCCAGCCGGGGGCGTGGCCTTTCCCCTTGGATTGGGGTCTTAAGCCGTGTGCTTGTCCTCTATCGGCGAGGGGTGTGTGGTTTGAAGCTGGGGGCGTGGCCTATCGCCATGGGGGCGTGGTTTGGAGCTGGGGGCGTGGCTTGTTGGCTTGGGGGCGTGGTATACAGCAGTGGGACTCAAAAATAGCAGATCTACAAGCTCGTAGAGCATAGTTCTACGAGCTTGTAGATCTGATATCGGCTGGGGTTGGGCGTGGCCTATCACCCCGGGGGGTGGGGTATGAAGCTGTGGGCGGGGGCCTGTCGGCTTGGAGGCGTGGTTTGAAGCTGGGGGCGTGGCTTATCGGCTTGGGGGCGTGGTTTACAGCAGTGGGACTCAGTAATAGCAGATCTACAAGCTCGTAGATCATAGCTCTACGAGCTTGTAGATCTGATATCGGCTGGGGGTGGGCGTGGCCTATCACCCCGGGGGGTGGGGTCTGAAGCTGTGGGCGGGGCCTATTGGCTTGGGGGCGTGGTTTCAAGCCGGGGGCGTGGCCTTTCCCCTTGGATTGGGGTTTTAAGCTGTGTGCTTGTCCTCTATCGGCGAGGGGGCTGTGGTTTGAAGCTGGGGGCGTGGCCTATCGCCATGGGGGCGTGGTTTGGAGCGGGGGGCGGGGCCTGTCGGCTTGGGGGCGTGGCCTTTCCCCTTGGATTGGGGTCTTAAGCCGTGTGCTTGTCCTCTATCGGCGAGGGGTGTGTGGTTTGAAGCTGGGGGCGTGGCCTATCGCCATGGGGATGTGGTTTGGAGCTGGGGGCGTGGCTTGTTGGCTTGGGGTCGTGGTATACAGCAGTGGGACTCAAAAATAGCAGATCTACAAGCTCGTAGAGCTATGCTCTACGAGCTTGTAGATCTGCTATTTTTTCGCCCCCAAGCCAATAGGCCCCGCCCACAGCTTCAGACCCCACCCCCCGGGGTGATAGGCCACGCCCACCCCCAGCCGATATCAGATCTACAAGCTCGTAGAGCTATGATCTACGAGCTTGTAGATCTGCTATTTTTGAGTCCCACTGCTGTAAAACACGCCCCCACGCCGATAAGCCACGCCCCCAGCTTCAAACCACGCCCCCAAGCCAATAGGCCCCGCCCACAGCTTCAGACCCCACCCCCCGGGGTGATAGGCCACGCCCACCCCCAGCCGATATCAGATCTACAAGTTCGTAGAGCTATGATCTACGAGCTTGTAGATCTGCTATTTTTGAGTCCCACTGCTGTAAACCACGCCCCCAAGCCGACAGGCCACGCCCCCCGCTCCAAACCACGCCCCGATGGCGATAGGCCACGCCCCCAGCTTCAAACCACAGCCCCTCGCCCCAAGCCGACAGGCCACGTCCCCAGCACCAAACCACGCCCCCATGGCGATAGGCCACACCCCTAGCCTTAAACCACACCCCCCCTTGGCGATAGGCCACGCCCATAGCTCCAAACCACACCCCCTTGGTGATAGGCCAAGCCCACAGCTCCAAACCACTCCCCCCTCACCAATAGGCCACACCCCCGGCTCGAAACCACACCCCCAAGGTGATATGCCACGCCCAAATAGTGGCTGGGGGAGGGGCCGGGGTTAATTGTTCGACCGATTGATCAATCGATTGGTAGAGATTAACATATTATTATACCATCCTGTAGGGGGAGGTAGAGAGTAACATATTATAATACCAGCCTTTAGGGGGAGGTAGAGAGTAACATAGTATAATACCAGCCTGTAGGGGGAGGTAGAGAGTAACATATTATAATACCAGCCTCTAGGGGGAGGTAGAGAGTAACATATTATTATACCAGCCTGTAGGGGGAGGTAGAGAGTAACATAGTATAATACCAGTCTGTAGGGGGAGGTAGAGAGTAAGATATTATAATACCAGCCTGTAGAGGGAGGTAGAGAGTAACATATTATAATACCAGCCTTAAGGGGGAGGTAGAGAGTAACATAGTATAATACCAGTCTGTAGGGGGAGGTAGAGAGTAACATATTATAATACCAGCCTGTAGAGGGAGGTAGAGAGTAACATATTATAATACCAGCCTGTAGGGGGAGGTAGAGAGTAACATATTATAATACCAGCCTGTAGGGGGAGGTAGAGAGTCACATATTATAATACCAACCTGTAGGGGGAGGTAGAGAGTAACATATTATAATACCAGCCTGTAGGGGGAGGTAGAGAGTAACATAGTATAATACCAGTCTCTAGGGGGAGGTAGAGAGTAACATATTATAATACCAGCCTCTAGGGGGAGGTAGAAAGTAACATATTATTATACCAGCCTGTAGGGGGAGGTAGAGAGTAACATAGTATAATACCAGTCTGTAGGGGGAGGTAGAGAGTAAGATATTATAATACCAGCCTGTAGAGGGAGGTAGAGAGTAACATATTATAATACCAGCCTGTAGGGGGAGGTAGAGAGTAACATAGTATAATACCAGTCTGTAGGGGGAGGTAGAGAGTAACATATTATAATACCAGCCTGTAGAGGGAGGTAGAGAGTAACATATTATAATACCAGCCTGTAGGGGGAGGTAGAGAGTAATTATTATAATACCAGCCTGTAGGGGGAGGTAGAGAGTCAAATAATATAATACCAGCCTGTAGGGGGAGGTAGAGAGTCACATATTATAATACCAGCCTGTAGGGGGAGGTAGAGAGTCACATATTATAATACCAGCCTGTAGGGGGAGGTAGAGAGTAACATATTATAATACCAGCCTGTAGGGGGAGGTAGAGAGTCACATATTATAATACCAGCCTGTAGGGGTAGGTAGAGAGTAACATATTATAATACCAGCCTGTAGGGGGAGGTAGAGAGTAACATATTATAATACCAGCCTGTAGGGGGAGGTAGAGAGTAACATATTATAATACCAGCCTGTAGGGGGAGGTAGAGAGTCAAATATTATAATACCAGCCTGTAGGGGGAGGTAGAGAGTAACATATTATAATACCAGCCTGTAGGGGGAGGTAGAGAGTAACATATTATAATACCAGCCTGTAGGGGGAGGTAGAGAGTCACATATTATAATACGTATTTTTAAGAAAGTGGGTGTCAGTTTTGTCTGAAGGAAGGCATTAGGGCTCATGTATTTTGTGTTGGGCTCCTAAAACCCACTTTTAGAGACCTCACAAAGTCAGCAGCCACTTAGAATGTACTGGGAACAAGTTACAGGAAAGTGTCACAAAAGTGCTTATCTCAGCCTAAAAATGCTATTTTGACATTTTCCTGTAACTTGTTCCCAGTACATTCTAAGTGGCTGCTGACTTTGTGAGGTCTCTAAAAGTGGGTTTTAGGAGCCCAACACAAAATACATGAGCCCCAATGCCTTCCTTCATACAAAACTGACACCCACTTTCCTTAAAAAATCGTGGCTCAAAATGGCATTTTTGGGCTGAGATAAGCACTTTGGTGACATTTTCCTGTAACTTGTTCCCAGTACATTCTAAGTGGCTGCTGACTTTGTGAGGTCTCTAAAAGTGGGTTTTAGGAGCCCAACACAAAATACATGAGCCCTAATGCCTTCCTTCAGACAGAACTGACACCCACTTTCTTTAAAAAATCGTGGTTCAAAATAGCATTTTTGGGCTGAGATAAGCACTTTGGTGACATTTTCCTGTAACTTGTTCCCAGTACATTTTAAGTGGCTGCTGACTTTGTGAGGTCTGTAAAATTGGGTTTTAGGAGCCCAACACAAAATACATGAGCCCTAATGCCTTCTTTCAGACAAAACTGACTTCCACTTTCTTAAAAAAATCTTGGGTCAAAATAGCATTATTAGACTGAGATAAGCACTTTGGTGACATTTTCCTGTAACTTGTTCCCAGTACATTCTAAGTGGCTGCTGACTTTGTGAGGTCTCTAAAAGTGGGTTTTAGGAGCCCAACACAAAATACATGAGCCCCAATGCCTTCCTTCATACAAAACTGACACCCACTTTCCTTAAAAAATCGTGGCTCAAAATGGCATTTTTGGGCTGAGATAAGCACTTTGGTGACATTTTCCTGTAACTTGTTCCCAGTACATTCTAAGTGGCTGCTGACTTTGTGAGGTCTCTAAAAGTGGGTTTTAGGAGCCCAACACAAAATACATGAGCCCTAATGCCTTCCTTCAGACAGAACTGACACCCACTTTCTTTAAAAAATCGTGGTTCAAAATAGCATTTTTGGGCTGAGATAAGCACTTTGGTGACATTTTCCTGTAACTTGTTCCCAGTACATTTTAAGTGGCTGCTGACTTTGTGAGGTCTGTAAAATTGGGTTTTAGGAGCCCAACACAAAATACATGAGCCCTAATGCCTTCTTTCAGACAAAACTGACTTCCACTTTCTTAAAAAAATCTTGGGTCAAAATAGCATTATTAGACTGAGATAAGCACTTTGGTGACATTTTCCTGTAACTTGTTCCCAGTACATTCTAAGTGGCTGCTGACTTTGTGAGGTCTCTAAAAGTGGGTTTTAGGAGCCCAACACAAAATACATGAGCCCCAATGCCTTCCTTCATACAAAACTGACACCCACTTTCCTTAAAAAATCGTGGCTCAAAATGGCATTTTTGGGCTGAGATAAGCACTTTGGTGACATTTTCCTGTAACTTGTTCCCAGTACATTCTAAGTGGCTGCTGACTTTGTGAGGTCTCTAAAAGTGGGTTTTAGGAGCCCAACACAAAATACATGAGCCCTAATGCCTTCCTTCAGACAGAACTGACACCCACTTTCTTTAAAAAATCGTGGTTCAAAATAGCCTTTTTGGGCTGAGATAAGCACTTTGGTGACATTTTCCTGTAACTTGTTCCCAGTACATTTTAAGTGGCTGCTGACTTTGTGAGGTCTGTAAAATTGGGTTTTAGGAGCCCAACACAAAATACATGAGCCCTAATGCCTTCTTTCAGACAAAACTGACTTCCACTTTCTTAAAAAAATCTTGGGTCAAAATAGCATTATTAGACTGAGATAAGCACTTTGGTGACATTTTCCTGTAACTTGTTCCCAGTACATTCTAAGTGGCTGCTGACTTTGTGAGGTCTCTAAAAGTGGGTTTTAGGAGCCCAACACAAAATACATGAGCCCTAATGCCTTCTTTCAGACAAAACTGACACCCACTTTCTATAAAAAATCTTGGGTCAAAATAGCATTTTTAGACTGAGATAAGCACTTTGGTGACATTTTCCTGTAACTTGTTCCCAGTACATTCTAAGTGGCTGCTGACTTTGTGAGGTCTCTAAAAGTGGGTTTTAGGAGCCCAACACAAAATACATGAGCCCCAATGCCTTCCTTCAGACAAAACTGACACCCACTTTCTTTAAAAAATCGTGGCTCAAAATAGCATTTTTGGGCTGAGATAAGCACTTTGGTGACATTTTCCCCTACAGGCTGGTATTATAATATGTGACTCTCTACCTCCCCCTACAGGCTGGTATTATAATAGGTTACTCTCTACCTCCCCTACAGGCTGGTATTATAATATGTGACTCTCTACCTCCCCCTACAGGCTGGTACTATAATATGTTACTCTCTACCTCCCCCTACAGGCTGGTATTATAATATGTTACTCTCTACCTCCCCCTACAGGCTGGTATTATAATATGTTACTCTCTACCTCCCCCTACAGGCTGGTATTATAATATGTTACTCTCTACCTCCCTCTACAGGCTGGTATTATAATATGTTACTCTCTACCTCCCCCTACAGGCTGGTATTATAATATGTTACTCTCTACCTCCCCCTACAGGCTGGTATTATAATATGTTACTCTCTACCTCCCCCTACAGGCTGGTATTATAATATGTTACTCTCTACCTCCCCCTACAGGCTGGTATTATAATATGTTACTCTCTACCTCCTCCTACAGGCTGGTATTATAATATGTTACTCTCTACCTCCCCTACAGGCTGGTATTATAATATGTGACTCTCTACCTCCCCCTACAGGCTGGTATTATAATATGTTACTCTCTACCTCCCCCTACAGGCTGGTATTATAATATGTGACTCTCTACCTCCCCCTACAGGCTGGTATTATAATATGTGACTCTCTACCTCCCCCTACAGGCTGGTATTATAATATGTGACTCTCTACCTCCCCCTACAGGCTGGTATTATAATATGTTACTCTCTACCTCCCCCTACAGGTTGGTATTATAATATGTGACTCTCTACCTCCCCCTACAGGCTGGTATTATAATATGTTACTCTCTACCTCCCCCTACAGGCTGGTATTATAATATGTTACTCTCTACCTCCCTCTACAGGCTGGTATTATAATATCTTACTCTCTACCTCCCCCTACAGACTGGTATTATACTATGTTACTCTTTACCTCCCCCTACAGGCTGGTATAATAATATGTTAGTCTCTACCTCCCCCTAGAGGCTGGTATTATAATATGTTACTCTCTACCTCCCCCTAGAGACTGGTATTATACTATGTTACTCTCTACCTCCCCCTACAGGCTGGTATTATAATATGTTACTCTCTACCTCCCCCTACAGGTTGGTATTATAATATGTGACTCTCTACCTCCCCCTACAGGCTGGTATTATAATATGTTACTCTCTACCTCCCCCTACAGGCTGGTATAATAATATGTTACTCTCTACCAATCGATTGATCAATCGGTCGAACAATTAACCCCGGCCCCTCCCCCAGCCACTATGTGGGCGTGGCCTATCACCTTGGGGGTGTGGTTTCGAGCCGGGGGTGTGGCCTATTGGTGAGGGGGAAGTGGTTTGGGGCTGTGGGCTTGGCCTATCACCAAGGGGGTGTGGTTTGGAGCTATGGGCGTGGCCCATCGCCAAGGGGGTGTGGTTTAAGGCTAGGGGCGTAGCCTATCGACATGGGGGCGTGGTTTGGAGCTTGGGGCGTGGCCTGTCGGCTTGGGGCGAGGGGCTGTGGTTTGAAGCTGGGGGCGTGGCCTATCGCCATCGGGGCGTGGTTTGGAGCGGGGGGCGTGGCCTGTCGGCTTGGGGGCGTGGTTTACAGCAGTGGGACTCTACGAGCTTGTAGATCTGATATCGGCTGGGGGTGGGCGTGGCCTATCACCCCGGGGGATGGGGTCTGAAGCTCTGGGCGGGGCCTATTGGCTTGGGGGCGTGGTTTCAAGCTGGGGGCGTGGCCTTTCCCGTTGGATTGGGGTCTTAAGCCGTGTGCTTGTCCTCTATCGGCGAGGGCTGTGTGGTTTGAAGCTGGGGGCGTGGCCTATCGCCATGGGGGCATGGTTTGGAGCGGGGGGCGTGGCCTGTCGGCTTGGGGGCGTGGTTTACAGCAGTGGGACTCAAAAATAGCGGATCTACAAGCTCGTAGATCATAGCTCTACGAGCTTGTAGATCTGATATCGGCTGGGGGTGGGCGTGGCCTATCACCCCGGGGGGTGGGGTCTGAAGCTGTGGGCGGGGCCTATTGGCTTGGGGGCGTGGTTTCCAGCCGGGGGCGTGGCCTTTCCCCTTGGATTGGGGTCTTAAGCCGTGTGCTTGTCCTCTATCGGCGAGGGGTGTGTGGTTTGAAGCTGGGGGCGTGGCCTATCGCCATGGGGGCGTGGTTTGGAGCTGGGGGCGTGGCTTGTTGGCTTGGGGGCGTGGTATACAGCAGTGGGACTCAAAAATAGCAGATCTACAAGCTCGTAGAGCATAGTTCTACGAGCTTGTAGATCTGATATCGGCTGGGGTTGGGCGTGGCCTATCACCCCGGGGGGTGGGGTATGAAGCTGTGGGCGGGGGCCTGTCGGCTTGGAGGCGTGGTTTGAAGCTGGGGGCGTGGCTTATCGGCTTGGGGGCGTGGTTTACAGCAGTGGGACTCAGTAATAGCAGATCTACAAGCTCGTAGATCATAGCTCTACGAGCTTGTAGATCTGATATCGGCTGGGGGTGGGCGTGGCCTATCACCCCGGGGGGTGGGGTCTGAAGCTGTGGGCGGGGCCTATTGGCTTGGGGGCGTGGTTTCAAGCCGGGGGCGTGGCCTTTCCCCTTGGATTGGGGTTTTAAGCTGTGTGCTTGTCCTCTATCGGCGAGGGGGCTGTGGTTTGAAGCTGGGGGCGTGGCCTATCGCCATGGGGGCGTGGTTTGGAGCGGGGGGCGGGGCCTGTCGGCTTGGGGGCGTGGCCTTTCCCCTTGGATTGGGGTCTTAAGCCGTGTGCTTGTCCTCTATCGGCGAGGGGTGTGTGGTTTGAAGCTGGGGGCGTGGCCTATCGCCATGGGGATGTGGTTTGGAGCTGGGGGCGTGGCTTGTTGGCTTGGGGTCGTGGTATACAGCAGTGGGACTCAAAAATAGCAGATCTACAAGCTCGTAGAGCTATGCTCTACGAGCTTGTAGATCTGCTATTTTTTCGCCCCCAAGCCAATAGGCCCCGCCCACAGCTTCAGACCCCACCCCCCGGGGTGATAGGCCACGCCCACCCCCAGCCGATATCAGATCTACAAGCTCGTAGAGCTATGATCTACGAGCTTGTAGATCTGCTATTTTTGAGTCCCACTGCTGTAAAACACGCCCCCACGCCGATAAGCCACGCCCCCAGCTTCAAACCACGCCCCCAAGCCAATAGGCCCCGCCCACAGCTTCAGACCCCACCCCCCGGGGTGATAGGCCACGCCCACCCCCAGCCGATATCAGATCTACAAGTTCGTAGAGCTATGATCTACGAGCTTGTAGATCTGCTATTTTTGAGTCCCACTGCTGTAAACCACGCCCCCAAGCCGACAGGCCACGCCCCCCGCTCCAAACCACGCCCCGATGGCGATAGGCCACGCCCCCAGCTTCAAACCACAGCCCCTCGCCCCAAGCCGACAGGCCACGTCCCCAGCACCAAACCACGCCCCCATGGCGATAGGCCACACCCCTAGCCTTAAACCACACCCCCCCTTGGCGATAGGCCACGCCCATAGCTCCAAACCACACCCCCTTGGTGATAGGCCAAGCCCACAGCTCCAAACCACTCCCCCCTCACCAATAGGCCACACCCCCGGCTCGAAACCACACCCCCAAGGTGATATGCCACGCCCACATAGTGGCTGGGGGAGGGGCCGGGGTTAATTGTTCGACCGATTGATCAATCGATTGGTAGAGATTAACATATTATTATACCATCCTGTAGGGGGAGGTAGAGAGTAACATATTATAATACCAGCCTTTAGGGGGAGGTAGAGAGTAACATAGTATAATACCAGCCTGTAGGGGGAGGTAGAGAGTAACATATTATAATACCAGCATGTAGGGGGAGGTATAGAGTAACATATTATAATACCAGCCTGTAGGGGGAGGTAGAGAGTAACATATTATAATACCAGCCTGTAGGGGGAGGTAGAGAGTCACATATTATAATACCAGCCTGTAGGGGGAGGTAGAGAGTAACATATTATAATACCAGCCTGTAGAGGGAGGTAGAGAGTCACATATTATAATACCAGCCTGTAGGGGGAGGTAGAGAGTAACATATTATAATACCAGCCTGTAGGGGGAGGTAGAGAGTAACATAGTATAATACCAGTCTCTAGGGGGAGGTAAAGAGTAACATATTATAATACCAGCCTCTAGGGGGAGGTAGAGAGTAACATATATAATTATACCAGCCTGTAGGGGGAGTTAGAGAGTAACATAGTATAATACCAGTCTGTAGGGGGAGGTAGAGAGTAAGATATTATAATACCAGCCTGTAGAGGGAGGTAGAGAGTAACATATTATAATACCAGCCTGTAGGGGGAGGTAGAGAGTAACATAGTATAATACCAGTCTGTAGGGGGAGGTAGAGAGTAACATATTATAATACCAGCCTGTAGAGGGAGGTAGAGAGTAACATATTATAATACCAGCCTGTAGGGGGAGGTAGAGAGTAACATATTATAATACCAGCCTGTAGGGGGAGGTAGAGAGTCACATATTATAATACCAACCTGTAGGGGGAGGTAGAGAGTAACATATTATAATACCAGCCTGTAGGGGGAGGTAGAGAGTAACATAGTATAATACGAGTCTCTAGGGGGAGGTAGAGAGTAACATATTATAATACCAGCCTCTAGGGGGAGGTAGAGAGTAACATATTATACCAGCCTGTAGGGGGAGGTAGAGAGTAACATAGTATAATACCAGTCTGTAGGGGGAGGTAGAGAGTAAGATATTATAATACCAGCCTGTAGAGGGAGGTAGAGAGTAACATATTATAATACCAGCCTGTAGGGGGAGGTAGAGAGTAATATAGTATAATACCAGTCTGTAGGGGGAGGTAGAGAGTAACATATTATAATACCAGCCTGTAGAGGGAGGTAGAGAGTAACATATTATAATACCAGCCTGTAGGGGGAGGTAGAGAGTAATTATTATAATACCAGCCTGTAGGGGGAGGTAGAGAGTCACATATTATAATACCAGCCTGTAGGGGGAGGTAGAGAGTCACATATTATAATACCAGCCTGTAGGGGGAGGTAGAGAGTCACATATTATAATACCAGCCTGTAGGGGGAGGTAGAGAGTAACATATTATAATACCAGCCTGTAGGGGGAGGTAGAGAGTCACATATTATAATACCAGCCTGTAGGGGTAGGTAGAGAGTAACATATTATAATACCAGCCTGTAGGGGGAGGTAGAGAGTAACATATTATAATACCAGCCTGTAGGGGGAGGTAGAGAGTAACATATTATAATACCAGCCTGTAGGGGGAGGTAGAGAGTCACATATTATAATACGTATTTTTAAGAAAGTGGGTGTCAGTTTTGTCTGAAGGAAGGCATTAGGGCTCATGTATTTTGTGTTGGGCTCCTAAAACCCACTTTTAGAGACCTCACAAAGTCAGCAGCCACTTAGAATGTACTGGGAACAAGTTACAGGAAAGTGTCACAAAAGTGCTTATCTCAGCCTAAAAATGCTATTTTGACATTTTCCTGTAACTTGTTCCCAGTACATTCTAAGTGGCTGCTGACTTTGTGAGGTCTCTAAAAGTGGGTTTTAGGAGCCCAACACAAAATACATGAGCCCCAATGCCTTCCTTCATACAAAACTGACACCCACTTTCCTTAAAAAATCGTGGCTCAAAATGGCATTTTTGGGCTGAGATAAGCACTTTGGTGACATTTTCCTGTAACTTGTTCCCAGTACATTCTAAGTGGCTGCTGACTTTTTGAGGTCTCTAAAAGTGGGTTTTAGGAGCCCAACACAAAATACATGAGCCCTAATGCCTTCCTTCAGACAGAACTGACACCCACTTTCTTTAAAAAATCGTGGTTCAAAATAGCATTTTTGGGCTGAGATAAGCACTTTGGTGACATTTTCCTGTAACTTGTTCCCAGTACATTTTAAGTGGCTGCTGACTTTGTGAGGTCTGTAAAATTGGGTTTTAGGAGCCCAACACAAAATACATGAGCCCTAATGCCTTCCTTCAGACAGAACTGACACCCACTTTCTTTAAAAAATCGTGGTTCAAAATAGCATTTTTGGGCTGAGATAAGCACTTTGGTGACATTTTCCTGTAACTTGTTCCCAGTACATTTTAAGTGGCTGCTGACTTTGTGAGGTCTGTAAAATTGGGTTTTAGGAGCCCAACACAAAATACATGAGCCCCAATGCCTTCCTTCATACAAAACTGACACCCACTTTCCTTAAAAAATCGTGGCTCAAAATGGCATTTTTGGGCTGAGATAAGCACTTTGGTGACATTTTCCTGTAACTTGTTCCCAGTACATTCTAAGTGGCTGCTGACTTTGTGAGGTCTCTAAAAGTGGGTTTTAGGAGCCCAACACAAAATACATGAGCCCTAATGCCTTCCTTCAGACAGAACTGACACCCACTTTCTTTAAAAAATCGTGGTTCAAAATAGCATTTTTGGGCTGAGATAAGCACTTTGGTGACATTTTCCTGTAACTTGTTCCCAGTACATTTTAAGTGGCTGCTGACTTTGTGAGGTCTGTAAAATTGGGTTTTAGGAGCCCAACACAAAATACATGAGCCCTAATGCCTTCTTTCAGACAAAACTGACTTCCACTTTCTTAAAAAAATCTTGGGTCAAAATAGCATTATTAGACTGAGATAAGCACTTTGGTGACATTTTCCTGTAACTTGTTCCCAGTACATTCTAAGTGGCTGCTGACTTTGTGAGGTCTCTAAAAGTGGGTTTTAGGAGCCCAACACAAAATACATGAGCCCTAATGCCTTCTTTCAGACAAAACTGACACCCACTTTCTTTAAAAAATCTTGGGTCAAAATAGCATTTTTAGACTGAGATAAGCACTTTGGTGACATTTTCCTGTAACTTGTTCCCAGTACATTCTAAGTGGCTGCTGACTTTGTGAGGTCTCTAAAAGTGGGTTTTAGGAGCCCAACACAAAATACATGAGCCCCAATGCCTTCCTTCATACAAAACTGACACCCACTTTCCTTAAAAAATCGTGGCTCAAAATGGCATTTTTGGGCTGAGATAAGCACTTTGGTGACATTTTCCTGTAACTTGTTCCCAGTACATTCTAAGTGGCTGCTGACTTTGTGAGGTCTCTAAAAGTGGGTTTTAGGAGCCCAACACAAAATACATGAGCCCAAATGCCTTCCTTCAGACAAAACTGACACCCACTTTCTTTAAAAAATCGTGGCTCAAAATAGCATTTTTGGGCTGAGATAAGCACTTTGGTGACATTTTCCCCTACAGGCTGGTATTATAATATGTGACTCTCTACCTCCCCCTACAGGCTGGTATTATAATAGGTTACTCTCTACCTCCCCTACAGGCTGGTATTATAATATGTGACTCTCTACCTCCCCCTACAGGCTGGTACTATAATATGTTACTCTCTACCTCCCCCTACAGGCTGGTATTATAATATGTTACTCTCTACCTCCCCCTACAGGCTGGTATTATAATATGTTACTCTCTACCTCCCCCTACAGGCTGGTATTATAATATGTTACTCTCTACCTCCCTCTACAGGCTGGTATTATAATATGTTACTCTCTACCTCCCCCTACAGGCTGGTATTATAATATGTTACTCTCTACCTCCCCCTACAGGCTGGTATTATAATATGTTACTCTCTACCTCCCCTACAGGCTGGTATTATAATATGTGACTCTCTACCTCCCCCTACAGGCTGGTATTATAATATGTTACTCTCTACCTCCCCCTACAGGCTGGTATTATAATATGTGACTCTCTACCTCCCCCTACAGGCTGGTACTATAATATGTTACTCTCTACCTCCCCCTACAGGCTGGTATTATAATATGTTACTCTCTACCTCCCCCTACAGGCTGGTATTATAATATGTTACTCTCTACCTCCCCCTACAGGCTGGTATTATAATATGTTACTCTCTACCTCCCCCTACAGGCTGGTATTATAATATGTTACTCTCTACCTCCCCCTACAGGCTGGTATTATAATATGTTACTCTCTACCTCCTCCTACAGGCTGGTATTATAATATGTTACTCTCTACCTCCCCTACAGGCTGGTATTATAATATGTGACTCTCTACCTCCCCCTACAGGCTGGTATTATAATATGTTACTCTCTACCTCCCCCTACAGGCTGGTATTATAATATGTGACTCTCTACCTCCCCCTACAGGCTGGTATTATAATATGTGACTCTCTACCTCCCCCTACAGGCTGGTATTATAATATGTGACTCTCTACCTCCCCCTACAGGCTGGTATTATAATATGTTACTCTCTACCTCCCCCTACAGGTTGGTATTATAATATGTGACTCTCTACCTCCCCCTACAGGCTGGTATTATAATATGTTACTCTCTACCTCCCCCTACAGGCTGGTATTATAATATGTTACTCTCTACCTCCCTCTACAGGCTGGTATTATAATATCTTACTCTCTACCTCCCCCTACAGACTGGTATTATACTATGTTACTCTTTACCTCCACCTACAGGCTGGTATAATAATATGTTACTCTCTACCTCCCCCTAGAGGCTGGTATTATAATATGTTACTCTCTACCTCCCCCTAGAGACTGGTATTATACTATGTTACTCTCTACCTCCCCCTACAGGCTGGTATTATAATATGTTACTCTCTACCTCCCCCTACAGGTTGGTATTATAATATGTGACTCTCTACCTCCCCCTACAGGCTGGTATTATAATATGTTACTCTCTACCTCCCCCTACAGGCTGGTATAATAATATGTTACTCTCTACCAATCGATTGATCAATCGGTCGAACAATTAACCCCGGCCCCTCCCCCAGCCACTATGTGGGCGTGGCCTATCACCTTGGGGGTGTGGTTTCGAGCCGGGGGTGTGGCCTATTGGTGAGGGGGAAGTGGTTTGGGGCTGTGGGCTTGGCCTATCACCAAGGGGGTGTGGTTTGGAGCTATGGGCGTGGCCTATCGCCAAGGGGGTGTGGTTTAAGGCTAGGGGCGTAGCCTATCGACATGGGGGCGTGGTTTGGAGCTTGGGGCGTGGCCTGTCGGCTTGGGGCGAGGGGCTGTGGTTTGAAGCTGGGGGCGTGGCCTATTGCCATCGGGGCGTGGTTTGGAGCGGGGGGCGTGGCCTGTCGGCTTGGGGGCGTGGTTTACAGCAGTGGGACTCTACGAGCTTGTAGATCTGATATCGGCTGGGGGTGGGCGTGGCCTATCACCCCGGGGGATGGGGTCTGAAGCTCTGGGCGGGGCCTATTGGCTTGGGGGCGTGGTTTCAAGCTGGGGGCGTGGCCTTTCCCGTTGGATTGGGGTCTTAAGCCGTGTGCTTGTCCTCTATCGGCGAGGGGTGTGTGGTTTGAAGCTGGGGGCGTGGCCTATCGCCATGGGGGCATGGTTTGGAGCGGGGGGCGTGGCCTGTCGGCTTGAGGGCGTGGTTTACAGCAGTGGGACTCAAAAATAGCGGATCTACAAGCTCGTAGATCATAGCTCTACGAGCTTGTAGATCTGATATCGGCTGGGGGTGGGCGTGGCCTATCACCCCGGGGGGTGGGGTCTGAAGCTGTGGGCGGGGCCTATTGGCTTGGGGGCGTGGTTTCCAGCCGGGGGCGTGGCCTTTCCCCTTGGATTGGGGTCTTAAGCCGTGTGCTTGTCCTCTATCGGCGAGGGGTGTGTGGTTTGAAGCTGGGGGCGTGGCCTATCGCCATGGGGGCGTGGTTTGGAGCTGGGGGCGTGGCTTGTTGGCTTGGGGGCGTGGTATACAGCAGTGGGACTCAAAAATAGCAGATCTACAAGCTCGTAGAGCATAGTTCTACGAGCTTGTAGATCTGATATCGGCTGGGGTTGGGCGTGGCCTATCACCCCGGGGGGTGGGGTATGAAGCTGTGGGCGGGGGCCTGTCGGCTTGGAGGCGTGGTTTGAAGCTGGGGGCGTGGCTTATCGGCTTGGGGGCGTGGTTTACAGCAGTGGGACTCAGTAATAGCAGATCTACAAGCTCGTAGATCATAGCTCTACGAGCTTGTAGATCTGATATCGGCTGGGGGTGGGCGTGGCCTATCACCCCGGGGGGTGGGGTCTGAAGCTGTGGGCGGGGCCTATTGGCTTGGGGGCGTGGTTTCAAGCCGGGGGCGTGGCCTTTCCCCTTGGATTGGGGTTTTAAGCTGTGTGCTTGTCCTCTATCGGCGAGGGGGCTGTGGTTTGAAGCTGGGGGCGTGGCCTATCGCCATGGGGGCGTGGTTTGGAGCGGGGGGCGGGGCCTGTCGGCTTGGGGGCGTGGCCTTTCCCCTTGGATTGGGGTCTTAAGCCGTGTGCTTGTCCTCTATCGGCGAGGGGTGTGTGGTTTGAAGCTGGGGGCGTGGCCTATCGCCATGGGGATGTGGTTTGGAGCTGGGGGCGTGGCTTGTTGGCTTGGGGTCGTGGTATACAGCAGTGGGACTCAAAAATAGCAGATCTACAAGCTCGTAGAGCTATGCTCTACGAGCTTGTAGATCTGCTATTTTTTCGCCCCCAAGCCAATAGGCCCCGCCCACAGCTTCAGACCCCACCCCCCGGGGTGATAGGCCACGCCCACCCCCAGCCGATATCAGATCTACAAGCTCGTAGAGCTATGATCTACGAGCTTGTAGATCTGCTATTTTTGAGTCCCACTGCTGTAAAACACGCCCCCACGCCGATAAGCCACGCCCCCAGCTTCAAACCACGCCCCCAAGCCAATAGGCCCCGCCCACAGCTTCAGACCCCACCCCCCGGGGTGATAGGCCACGCCCACCCCCAGCCGATATCAGATCTACAAGTTCGTAGAGCTATGATCTACGAGCTTGTAGATCTGCTATTTTTGAGTCCCACTGCTGTAAACCACGCCCCCAAGCCGACAGGCCACGCCCCCCGCTCCAAACCACGCCCCGATGGCGATAGGCCACGCCCCCAGCTTCAAACCACAGCCCCTCGCCCCAAGCCGACAGGCCACGTCCCCAGCACCAAACCACGCCCCCATGGCGATAGGCCACACCCCTAGCCTTAAACCACACCCCCCCTTGGCGATAGGCCACGCCCATAGCTCCAAACCACACCCCCTTGGTGATAGGCCAAGCCCACAGCTCCAAACCACTCCCCCCTCACCAATAGGCCACACCCCCGGCTCGAAACCACACCCCCAAGGTGATATGCCACGCCCAAATAGTGGCTGGGGGAGGGGCCGGGGTTAATTGTTCGACCGATTGATCAATCGATTGGTAGAGATTAACATATTATTATACCATCCTGTAGGGGGAGGTAGAGAGTAACATATTATAATACCAGCCTTTAGGGGGAGGTAGAGAGTAACATAGTATAATACCAGCCTGTAGGGGGAGGTAGAGAGTAACATATTATAATACCAGCCTCTAGGGGGAGGTAGAGAGTAACATATTATTATACCAGCCTGTAGGGGGAGGTAGAGAGTAACATAGTATAATACCAGTCTGTAGGGGGAGGTAGAGAGTAAGATATTATAATACCAGCCTGTAGAGGGAGGTAGAGAGTAACATATTATAATACCAGCCTTAAGGGGGAGGTAGAGAGTAACATAGTATAATACCAGTCTGTAGGGGGAGGTAGAGAGTAACATATTATAATACCAGCCTGTAGAGGGAGGTAGAGAGTAACATATTATAATACCAGCCTGTAGGGGGAGGTAGAGAGTAACATATTATAATACCAGCCTGTAGGGGGAGGTAGAGAGTCACATATTATAATACCAACCTGTAGGGGGAGGTAGAGAGTAACATATTATAATACCAGCCTGTAGGGGGAGGTAGAGAGTAACATAGTATAATACCAGTCTCTAGGGGGAGGTAGAGAGTAACATATTATAATACCAGCCTCTAGGGGGAGGTAGAAAGTAACATATTATTATACCAGCCTGTAGGGGGAGGTAGAGAGTAACATAGTATAATACCAGTCTGTAGGGGGAGGTAGAGAGTAAGATATTATAATACCAGCCTGTAGAGGGAGGTAGAGAGTAACATATTATAATACCAGCCTGTAGGGGGAGGTAGAGAGTAACATAGTATAATACCAGTCTGTAGGGGGAGGTAGAGAGTAACATATTATAATACCAGCCTGTAGAGGGAGGTAGAGAGTAACATATTATAATACCAGCCTGTAGGGGGAGGTAGAGAGTAATTATTATAATACCAGCCTGTAGGGGGAGGTAGAGAGTCAAATAATATAATACCAGCCTGTAGGGGGAGGTAGAGAGTCACATATTATAATACCAGCCTGTAGGGGGAGGTAGAGAGTCACATATTATAATACCAGCCTGTAGGGGGAGGTAGAGAGTAACATATTATAATACCAGCCTGTAGGGGGAGGTAGAGAGTCACATATTATAATACCAGCCTGTAGGGGTAGGTAGAGAGTAACATATTATAATACCAGCCTGTAGGGGGAGGTAGAGAGTAACATATTATAATACCAGCCTGTAGGGGGAGGTAGAGAGTAACATATTATAATACCAGCCTGTAGGGGGAGGTAGAGAGTCAAATATTATAATACCAGCCTGTAGGGGGAGGTAGAGAGTAACATATTATAATACCAGCCTGTAGGGGGAGGTAGAGAGTAACATATTATAATACCAGCCTGTAGGGGGAGGTAGAGAGTCACATATTATAATACGTATTTTTAAGAAAGTGGGTGTCAGTTTTGTCTGAAGGAAGGCATTAGGGCTCATGTATTTTGTGTTGGGCTCCTAAAACCCACTTTTAGAGACCTCACAAAGTCAGCAGCCACTTAGAATGTACTGGGAACAAGTTACAGGAAAGTGTCACAAAAGTGCTTATCTCAGCCTAAAAATGCTATTTTGACATTTTCCTGTAACTTGTTCCCAGTACATTCTAAGTGGCTGCTGACTTTGTGAGGTCTCTAAAAGTGGGTTTTAGGAGCCCAACACAAAATACATGAGCCCCAATGCCTTCCTTCATACAAAACTGACACCCACTTTCCTTAAAAAATCGTGGCTCAAAATGGCATTTTTGGGCTGAGATAAGCACTTTGGTGACATTTTCCTGTAACTTGTTCCCAGTACATTCTAAGTGGCTGCTGACTTTGTGAGGTCTCTAAAAGTGGGTTTTAGGAGCCCAACACAAAATACATGAGCCCTAATGCCTTCCTTCAGACAGAACTGACACCCACTTTCTTTAAAAAATCGTGGTTCAAAATAGCATTTTTGGGCTGAGATAAGCACTTTGGTGACATTTTCCTGTAACTTGTTCCCAGTACATTTTAAGTGGCTGCTGACTTTGTGAGGTCTGTAAAATTGGGTTTTAGGAGCCCAACACAAAATACATGAGCCCTAATGCCTTCTTTCAGACAAAACTGACTTCCACTTTCTTAAAAAAATCTTGGGTCAAAATAGCATTATTAGACTGAGATAAGCACTTTGGTGACATTTTCCTGTAACTTGTTCCCAGTACATTCTAAGTGGCTGCTGACTTTGTGAGGTCTCTAAAAGTGGGTTTTAGGAGCCCAACACAAAATACATGAGCCCCAATGCCTTCCTTCATACAAAACTGACACCCACTTTCCTTAAAAAATCGTGGCTCAAAATGGCATTTTTGGGCTGAGATAAGCACTTTGGTGACATTTTCCTGTAACTTGTTCCCAGTACATTCTAAGTGGCTGCTGACTTTGTGAGGTCTCTAAAAGTGGGTTTTAGGAGCCCAACACAAAATACATGAGCCCTAATGCCTTCCTTCAGACAGAACTGACACCCACTTTCTTTAAAGAATCGTGGTTCAAAATAGCATTTTTGGGCTGAGATAAGCACTTTGGTGACATTTTCCTGTAACTTGTTCCCAGTACATTTTAAGTGGCTGCTGACTTTGTGAGGTCTGTAAAATTGGGTTTTAGGAGCCCAACACAAAATACATGAGCCCTAATGCCTTCTTTCAGACAAAACTGACTTCCACTTTCTTAAAAAAATCTTGGGTCAAAATAGCATTATTAGACTGAGATAAGCACTTTGGTGACATTTTCCTGTAACTTGTTCCCAGTACATTCTAAGTGGCTGCTGACTTTGTGAGGTCTCTAAAAGTGGGTTTTAGGAGCCCAACACAAAATACATGAGCCCCAATGCCTTCCTTCATACAAAACTGACACCCACTTTCCTTAAAAAATCGTGGCTCAAAATGGCATTTTTGGGCTGAGATAAGCACTTTGGTGACATTTTCCTGTAACTTGTTCCCAGTACATTCTAAGTGGCTGCTGACTTTGTGAGGTCTCTAAAAGTGGGTTTTAGGAGCCCAACACAAAATACATGAGCCCTAATGCCTTCCTTCAGACAGAACTGACACCCACTTTCTTTAAAAAATCGTGGTTCAAAATAGCCTTTTTGGGCTGAGATAAGCACTTTGGTGACATTTTCCTGTAACTTGTTCCCAGTACATTTTAAGTGGCTGCTGACTTTGTGAGGTCTGTAAAATTGGGTTTTAGGAGCCCAACACAAAATACATGAGCCCTAATGCCTTCTTTCAGACAAAACTGACTTCCACTTTCTTAAAAAAATCTTGGGTCAAAATAGCATTATTAGACTGAGATAAGCACTTTGGTGACATTTTCCTGTAACTTGTTCCCAGTACATTCTAAGTGGCTGCTGACTTTGTGAGGTCTCTAAAAGTGGGTTTTAGGAGCCCAACACAAAATACATGAGCCCTAATGCCTTCTTTCAGACAAAACTGACACCCACTTTCTATAAAAAATCTTGGGTCAAAATAGCATTTTTAGACTGAGATAAGCACTTTGGTGACATTTTCCTGTAACTTGTTCCCAGTACATTCTAAGTGGCTGCTGACTTTGTGAGGTCTCTAAAAGTGGGTTTTAGGAGCCCAACACAAAATACATGAGCCCCAATGCCTTCCTTCAGACAAAACTGACACCCACTTTCTTTAAAAAATCGTGGCTCAAAATAGCATTTTTGGGCTGAGATAAGCACTTTGGTGACATTTTCCCCTACAGGCTGGTATTATAATATGTGACTCTCTACCTCCCCCTACAGGCTGGTATTATAATAGGTTACTCTCTACCTCCCCTACAGGCTGGTATTATAATATGTGACTCTCTACCTCCCCCTACAGGCTGGTACTATAATATGTTACTCTCTACCTCCCCCTACAGGCTGGTATTATAATATGTTACTCTCTACCTCCCCCTACAGGCTGGTATTATAATATGTTACTCTCTACCTCCCCCTACAGGCTGGTATTATAATATGTTACTCTCTACCTCCCTCTACAGGCTGGTATTATAATATGTTACTCTCTACCTCCCCCTACAGGCTGGTATTATAATATGTTACTCTCTACCTCCCCCTACAGGCTGGTATTATAATATGTTACTCTCTACCTCCCCCTACAGGCTGGTATTATAATATGTTACTCTCTACCTCCCCCTACAGGCTGGTATTATAATATGTTACTCTCTACCTCCTCCTACAGGCTGGTATTATAATATGTTACTCTCTACCTCCCCTACAGGCTGGTATTATAATATGTGACTCTCTACCTCCCCCTACAGGCTGGTATTATAATATGTTACTCTCTACCTCCCCCTACAGGCTGGTATTATAATATGTGACTCTCTACCTCCCCCTACAGGCTGGTATTATAATATGTGACTCTCTACCTCCCCCTACAGGCTGGTATTATAATATGTGACTCTCTACCTCCCCCTACAGGCTGGTATTATAATATGTTACTCTCTACCTCCCCCTACAGGTTGGTATTATAATATGTGACTCTCTACCTCCCCCTACAGGCTGGTATTATAATATGTTACTCTCTACCTCCCCCTACAGGCTGGTATTATAATATGTTACTCTCTACCTCCCTCTACAGGCTGGTATTATAATATCTTACTCTCTACCTCCCCCTACAGACTGGTATTATACTATGTTACTCTTTACCTCCCCCTACAGGCTGGTATAATAATATGTTACTCTCTACCTCCCCCTAGAGGCTGGTATTATAATATGTTACTCTCTACCTCCCCCTAGAGACTGGTATTATACTATGTTACTCTCTACCTCCCCCTACAGGCTGGTATTATAATATGTTACTCTCTACCTCCCCCTACAGGTTGGTATTATAATATGTGACTCTCTACCTCCCCCTACAGGCTGGTATTATAATATGTTACTCTCTACCTCCCCCTACAGGCTGGTATAATAATATGTTACTCTCTACCAATCGATTGATCAATCGGTCGAACAATTAACCCCGGCCCCTCCCCCAGCCAATATGTGGGCGTGGCCTATCACCTTGGGGGTGTGGTTTCGAGCCGGGGGTGTGGCCTATTGGTGAGGGGGAAGTGGTTTGGGGCTGTGGGCTTGGCCTATCACCAAGGGGGTGTGGTTTGGAGCTATGGGCGTGGCCTATCGCCAAGGGGGTGTGGTTTAAGGCTAGGGGCGTAGCCTATCGACATGGGGGCGTGGTTTGGAGCTTGGGGCGTGGCCTGTCGGCTTGGGGCGAGGGGCTGTGGTTTGAAGCTGGGGGCGTGGCCTATCGCCATCGGGGCGTGGTTTGGAGCGGGGGGCGTGGCCTGTCGGCTTGGGGGCGTGGTTTACAGCAGTGGGACTCTACGAGCTTGTAGATCTGATATCGGCTGGGGGTGGGCGTGGCCTATCACCCCGGGGGATGGGGTCTGAAGCTCTGGGCGGGGCCTATTGGCTTGGGGGCGTGGTTTCAAGCTGGGGGCGTGGCCTTTCCCGTTGGATTGGGGTCTTAAGCCGTGTGCTTGTCCTCTATCGGCGAGGGGTGTGTGGTTTGAAGCTGGGGGCGTGGCCTATCGCCATGGGGGCATGGTTTGGAGCGGGGGGCGTGGCCTGTCGGCTTGGGGGCGTGGTTTACAGCAGTGGGACTCAAAAATAGCGGATCTACAAGCTCGTAGATCATAGCTCTACGAGCTTGTAGATCTGATATCGGCTGGGGGTGGGCGTGGCCTATCACCCCGGGGGGTGGGGTCTGAAGCTGTGGGCGGGGCCTATTGGCTTGGGGGCGTGGTTTCCAGCCGGGGGCGTGGCCTTTCCCCTTGGATTGGGGTCTTAAGCCGTGTGCTTGTCCTCTATCGGCGAGGGGTGTGTGGTTTGAAGCTGGGGGCGTGGCCTATCGCCATGGGGGCGTGGTTTGGAGCTGGGGGCGTGGCTTGTTGGCTTGGGGGCGTGGTATACAGCAGTGGGACTCAAAAATAGCAGATCTACAAGCTCGTAGAGCATAGTTCTACGAGCTTGTAGATCTGATATCGGCTGGGGTTGGGCGTGGCCTATCACCCCGGGGGGTGGGGTATGAAGCTGTGGGCGGGGGCCTGTCGGCTTGGAGGCGTGGTTTGAAGCTGGGGGCGTGGCTTATCGGCTTGGGGGCGTGGTTTACAGCAGTGGGACTCAGTAATAGCAGATCTACAAGCTCGTAGATCATAGCTCTACGAGCTTGTAGATCTGATATCGGCTGGGGGTGGGCGTGGCCTATCACCCCGGGGGGTGGGGTCTGAAGCTGTGGGCGGGGCCTATTGGCTTGGGGGCGTGGTTTCAAGCCGGGGGCGTGGCCTTTCCCCTTGGATTGGGGTTTTAAGCTGTGTGCTTGTCCTCTATCGGCGAGGGGGCTGTGGTTTGAAGCTGGGGGCGTGGCCTATCGCCATGGGGGCGTGGTTTGGAGCGGGGGGCGGGGCCTGTCGGCTTGGGGGCGTGGCCTTTCCCCTTGGATTGGGGTCTTAAGCCGTGTGCTTGTCCTCTATCGGCGAGGGGTGTGTGGTTTGAAGCTGGGGGCGTGGCCTATCGCCATGGGGATGTGGTTTGGAGCTGGGGGCGTGGCTTGTTGGCTTGGGGTCGTGGTATACAGCAGTGGGACTCAAAAATAGCAGATCTACAAGCTCGTAGAGCTATGCTCTACGAGCTTGTAGATCTGCTATTTTTTCGCCCCCAAGCCAATAGGCCCCGCCCACAGCTTCAGACCCCACCCCCCGGGGTGATAGGCCACGCCCACCCCCAGCCGATATCAGATCTACAAGCTCGTAGAGCTATGATCTACGAGCTTGTAGATCTGCTATTTTTGAGTCCCACTGCTGTAAAACACGCCCCCACGCCGATAAGCCACGCCCCCAGCTTCAAACCACGCCCCCAAGCCAATAGGCCCCGCCCACAGCTTCAGACCCCACCCCCCGGGGTGATAGGCCACGCCCACCCCCAGCCGATATCAGATCTACAAGTTCGTAGAGCTATGATCTACGAGCTTGTAGATCTGCTATTTTTGAGTCCCACTGCTGTAAACCACGCCCCCAAGCCGACAGGCCACGCCCCCCGCTCCAAACCACGCCCCGATGGCGATAGGCCACGCCCCCAGCTTCAAACCACAGCCCCTCGCCCCAAGCCGACAGGCCACGTCCCCAGCACCAAACCACGCCCCCATGGCGATAGGCCACACCCCTAGCCTTAAACCACACCCCCCCTTGGCGATAGGCCACGCCCATAGCTCCAAACCACACCCCCTTGGTGATAGGCCAAGCCCACAGCTCCAAACCACTCCCCCCTCACCAATAGGCCACACCCCCGGCTCGAAACCACACCCCCAAGGTGATATGCCACGCCCACATAGTGGCTGGGGGAGGGGCCGGGGTTAATTGTTCGACCGATTGATCAATCGATTGGTAGAGATTAACATATTATTATACCATCCTGTAGGGGGAGGTAGAGAGTAACATATTATAATACCAGCCTTTAGGGGGAGGTAGAGAGTAACATAGTATAATACCAGCCTGTAGGGGGAGGTAGAGAGTAACATATTATAATACCAGCATGTAGGGGGAGGTATAGAGTAACATATTATAATACCAGCCTGTAGGGGGAGGTAGAGAGTAACATATTATAATACCAGCCTGTAGGGGGAGGTAGAGAGTCACATATTATAATACCAGCCTGTAGGGGGAGGTAGAGAGTAACATATTATAATACCAGCCTGTAGAGGGAGGTAGAGAGTCACATATTATAATACCAGCCTGTAGGGGGAGGTAGAGAGTAACATATTATAATACCAGCCTGTAGGGGGAGGTAGAGAGTAACATAGTATAATACCAGTCTCTAGGGGGAGGTAAAGAGTAACATATTATAATACCAGCCTCTAGGGGGAGGTAGAGAGTAACATATATAATTATACCAGCCTGTAGGGGGAGTTAGAGAGTAACATAGTATAATACCAGTCTGTAGGGGGAGGTAGAGAGTAAGATATTATAATACCAGCCTGTAGAGGGAGGTAGAGAGTAACATATTATAATACCAGCCTGTAGGGGGAGGTAGAGAGTAACATAGTATAATACCAGTCTGTAGGGGGAGGTAGAGAGTAACATATTATAATACCAGCCTGTAGAGGGAGGTAGAGAGTAACATATTATAATACCAGCCTGTAGGGGGAGGTAGAGAGTAACATATTATAATACCAGCCTGTAGGGGGAGGTAGAGAGTCACATATTATAATACCAACCTGTAGGGGGAGGTAGAGAGTAACATATTATAATACCAGCCTGTAGGGGGAGGTAGAGAGTAACATAGTATAATACGAGTCTCTAGGGGGAGGTAGAGAGTAACATATTATAATACCAGCCTCTAGGGGGAGGTAGAGAGTAACATATTATACCAGCCTGTAGGGGGAGGTAGAGAGTAACATAGTATAATACCAGTCTGTAGGGGGAGGTAGAGAGTAAGATATTATAATACCAGCCTGTAGAGGGAGGTAGAGAGTAACATATTATAATACCAGCCTGTAGGGGGAGGTAGAGAGTAATATAGTATAATACCAGTCTGTAGGGGGAGGTAGAGAGTAACATATTATAATACCAGCCTGTAGAGGGAGGTAGAGAGTAACATATTATAATACCAGCCTGTAGGGGGAGGTAGAGAGTAATTATTATAATACCAGCCTGTAGGGGGAGGTAGAGAGTCACATATTATAATACCAGCCTGTAGGGGGAGGTAGAGAGTCACATATTATAATACCAGCCTGTAGGGGGAGGTAGAGAGTCACATATTATAATACCAGCCTGTAGGGGGAGGTAGAGAGTAACATATTATAATACCAGCCTGTAGGGGGAGGTAGAGAGTCACATATTATAATACCAGCCTGTAGGGGTAGGTAGAGAGTAACATATTATAATACCAGCCTGTAGGGGGAGGTAGAGAGTAACATATTATAATACCAGCCTGTAGGGGGAGGTAGAGAGTAACATATTATAATACCAGCCTGTAGGGGGAGGTAGAGAGTCACATATTATAATACGTATTTTTAAGAAAGTGGGTGTCAGTTTTGTCTGAAGGAAGGCATTAGGGCTCATGTATTTTGTGTTGGGCTCCTAAAACCCACTTTTAGAGACCTCACAAAGTCAGCAGCCACTTAGAATGTACTGGGAACAAGTTACAGGAAAGTGTCACAAAAGTGCTTATCTCAGCCTAAAAATGCTATTTTGACATTTTCCTGTAACTTGTTCCCAGTACATTCTAAGTGGCTGCTGACTTTGTGAGGTCTCTAAAAGTGGGTTTTAGGAGCCCAACACAAAATACATGAGCCCCAATGCCTTCCTTCATACAAAACTGACACCCACTTTCCTTAAAAAATCGTGGCTCAAAATGGCATTTTTGGGCTGAGATAAGCACTTTGGTGACATTTTCCTGTAACTTGTTCCCAGTACATTCTAAGTGGCTGCTGACTTTTTGAGGTCTCTAAAAGTGGGTTTTAGGAGCCCAACACAAAATACATGAGCCCTAATGCCTTCCTTCAGACAGAACTGACACCCACTTTCTTTAAAAAATCGTGGTTCAAAATAGCATTTTTGGGCTGAGATAAGCACTTTGGTGACATTTTCCTGTAACTTGTTCCCAGTACATTTTAAGTGGCTGCTGACTTTGTGAGGTCTGTAAAATTGGGTTTTAGGAGCCCAACACAAAATACATGAGCCCTAATGCCTTCCTTCAGACAGAACTGACACCCACTTTCTTTAAAAAATCGTGGTTCAAAATAGCATTTTTGGGCTGAGATAAGCACTTTGGTGACATTTTCCTGTAACTTGTTCCCAGTACATTTTAAGTGGCTGCTGACTTTGTGAGGTCTGTAAAATTGGGTTTTAGGAGCCCAACACAAAATACATGAGCCCCAATGCCTTCCTTCATACAAAACTGACACCCACTTTCCTTAAAAAATCGTGGCTCAAAATGGCATTTTTGGGCTGAGATAAGCACTTTGGTGACATTTTCCTGTAACTTGTTCCCAGTACATTCTAAGTGGCTGCTGACTTTGTGAGGTCTCTAAAAGTGGGTTTTAGGAGCCCAACACAAAATACATGAGCCCTAATGCCTTCCTTCAGACAGAACTGACACCCACTTTCTTTAAAAAATCGTGGTTCAAAATAGCATTTTTGGGCTGAGATAAGCACTTTGGTGACATTTTCCTGTAACTTGTTCCCAGTACATTTTAAGTGGCTGCTGACTTTGTGAGGTCTGTAAAATTGGGTTTTAGGAGCCCAACACAAAATACATGAGCCCTAATGCCTTCTTTCAGACAAAACTGACTTCCACTTTCTTAAAAAAATCTTGGGTCAAAATAGCATTATTAGACTGAGATAAGCACTTTGGTGACATTTTCCTGTAACTTGTTCCCAGTACATTCTAAGTGGCTGCTGACTTTGTGAGGTCTCTAAAAGTGGGTTTTAGGAGCCCAACACAAAATACATGAGCCCTAATGCCTTCTTTCAGACAAAACTGACACCCACTTTCTTTAAAAAATCTTGGGTCAAAATAGCATTTTTAGACTGAGATAAGCACTTTGGTGACATTTTTCTGTAACTTGTTCCCAGTACATTCTAAGTGGCTGCTGACTTTGTGAGGTCTCTAAAAGTGGGTTTTAGGAGCCCAACACAAAATACATGAGCCCCAATGCCTTCCTTCAGACAAAACTGACACCCACTTTCTTTAAAAAATCGTGGCTCAAAATAGCATTTTTGGGCTGAGATAAGCACTTTGGTGACATTTTCCCCTACAGGCTGGTATTATAATATGTGACTCTCTACCTCCCCCTACAGGCTGGTATTATAATAGGTTACTCTCTACCTCCCCTACAGGCTGGTATTATAATATGTGACTCTCTACCTCCCCCTACAGGCTGGTACTATAATATGTTACTCTCTACCTCCCCCTACAGGCTGGTATTATAATATGTTACTCTCTACCTCCCCCTAAAGGCTGGTATTATAATATGTTACTCTCTACCTCCCCCTACAGGCTGGTATTATAATATGTTACTCTCTACCTCCCTCTACAGGCTGGTATTATAATATGTTACTCTCTACCTCCCCCTACAGGCTGGTATTATAATATGTTACTCTCTACCTCCCCCTACAGGCTGGTATTATAATATGTTACTCTCTACCTCCCCCTACAGGCTGGTATTATAATATGTTACTCTCTACCTCCCCCTACAGGCTGGTATTATAATATGTTACTCTCTACCTCCTCCTACAGGCTGGTATTATAATATGTTACTCTCTACCTCCCCTACAGGCTGGTATTATAATATGTGACTCTCTACCTCCCCCTACAGGCTGGTATTATAATATGTTACTCTCTACCTCCCCCTACAGGCTGGTATTATAATATGTGACTCTCTACCTCCCCCTACAGGCTGGTATTATAATATGTGACTCTCTACCTCCCCCTACAGGCTGGTATTATAATATGTGACTCTCTACCTCCCCCTACAGGCTGGTATTATAATATGTTACTCTCTACCTCCCCCTACAGGTTGGTATTATAATATGTGACTCTCTACCTCCCCCTACAGGCTGGTATTATAATATGTTACTCTCTACCTCCCCCTACAGGCTGGTATTATAATATGTTACTCTCTACCTCCCTCTACAGGCTGGTATTATAATATCTTACTCTCTACCTCCCCCTACAGACTGGTATTATACTATGTTACTCTTTACCTCCCCCTACAGGCTGGTATAATAATATGTTACTCTCTACCTCCCCCTAGAGGCTGGTATTATAATATGTTACTCTCTACCTCCCCCTAGAGACTGGTATTATACTATGTTACTCTCTACCTCCCCCTACAGGCTGGTATTATAATATGTTACTCTCTACCTCCCCCTACAGGTTGGTATTATAATATGTGACTCTCTACCTCCCCCTACAGGCTGGTATTATAATATGTTACTCTCTACCTCCCCCTACAGGCTGGTATAATAATATGTTACTCTCTACCAATCGATTGATCAATCGGTCGAACAATTAACCCCGGCCCCTCCCCCAGCCAATATGTGGGCGTGGCCTATCACCTTGGGGGTGTGGTTTCGAGCCGGGGGTGTGGCCTATTGGTGAGGGGGAAGTGGTTTGGGGCTGTGGGCTTGGCCTATCACCAAGGGGGTGTGGTTTGGAGCTATGGGCGTGGCCTATCGCCAAGGGGGTGTGGTTTAAGGCTAGGGGCGTAGCCTATCGACATGGGGGCGTGGTTTGGAGCTTGGGGCGTGGCCTGTCGGCTTGGGGCGAGGGGCTGTGGTTTGAAGCTGGGGGCGTGGCCTATCGCCATCGGGGCGTGGTTTGGAGCGGGGGGCGTGGCCTGTCGGCTTGGGGGCGTGGTTTACAGCAGTGGGACTCTACGAGCTTGTAGATCTGATATCGGCTGGGGGTGGGCGTGGCCTATCACCCCGGGGGATGGGGTCTGAAGCTCTGGGCGGGGCCTATTGGCTTGGGGGCGTGGTTTCAAGCTGGGGGCGTGGCCTTTCCCGTTGGATTGGGGTCTTAAGCCGTGTGCTTGTCCTCTATCGGCGAGGGGTGTGTGGTTTGAAGCTGGGGGCGTGGCCTATCGCCATGGGGGCATGGTTTGGAGCGGGGGGCGTGGCCTG
The DNA here is from genome assembly GCF_963280865.1 of Gymnoscopelus braueri. Classification (NCBI taxonomy): domain Eukaryota; kingdom Metazoa; phylum Chordata; class Actinopteri; order Myctophiformes; family Myctophidae; genus Gymnoscopelus; species Gymnoscopelus braueri. The sequence continues at coordinate 156,672 of NW_027660865.1, forward strand.
TCGGCTTGGGGGCGTGGTTTACAGCAGTGGGACTCAAAAATAGCGGATCTACAAGCTCGTAGATCATAGCTCTACGAGCTTGTAGATCTGATATCGGCTGGGGGTGGGCGTGGCCTATCACCCCGGGGGGTGGGGTCTGAAGCTGTGGGCGGGGCCTATTGGCTTGGGGGCGTGGTTTCCAGCCGGGGGCGTGGCCTTTCCCCTTGGATTGGGGTCTTAAGCCGTGTGCTTGTCCTCTATCGGCGAGGGGTGTGTGGTTTGAAGCTGGGGGCGTGGCCTATCGCCATGGGGGCGTGGTTTGGAGCTGGGGGCGTGGCTTGTTGGCTTGGGGGCGTGGTATACAGCAGTGGGACTCAAAAATAGCAGATCTACAAGCTCGTAGAGCATAGTTCTACGAGCTTGTAGATCTGATATCGGCTGGGGTTGGGCGTGGCCTATCACCCCGGGGGGTGGGGTATGAAGCTGTGGGCGGGGGCCTGTCGGCTTGGAGGCGTGGTTTGAAGCTGGGGGCGTGGCTTATCGGCTTGGGGGCGTGGTTTACAGCAGTGGGACTCAGTAATAGCAGATCTACAAGCTCGTAGATCATAGCTCTACGAGCTTGTAGATCTGATATCGGCTGGGGGTGGGCGTGGCCTATCACCCCGGGGGGTGGGGTCTGAAGCTGTGGGCGGGGCCTATTGGCTTGGGGGCGTGGTTTCAAGCCGGGGGCGTGGCCTTTCCCCTTGGATTGGGGTTTTAAGCTGTGTGCTTGTCCTCTATCGGCGAGGGGGCTGTGGTTTGAAGCTGGGGGCGTGGCCTATCGCCATGGGGGCGTGGTTTGGAGCGGGGGGCGGGGCCTGTCGGCTTGGGGGCGTGGCCTTTCCCCTTGGATTGGGGTCTTAAGCCGTGTGCTTGTCCTCTATCGGCGAGGGGTGTGTGGTTTGAAGCTGGGGGCGTGGCCTATCGCCATGGGGATGTGGTTTGGAGCTGGGGGCGTGGCTTGTTGGCTTGGGGTCGTGGTATACAGCAGTGGGACTCAAAAATAGCAGATCTACAAGCTCGTAGAGCTATGCTCTACGAGCTTGTAGATCTGCTATTTTTTCGCCCCCAAGCCAATAGGCCCCGCCCACAGCTTCAGACCCCACCCCCCGGGGTGATAGGCCACGCCCACCCCCAGCCGATATCAGATCTACAAGCTCGTAGAGCTATGATCTACGAGCTTGTAGATCTGCTATTTTTGAGTCCCACTGCTGTAAAACACGCCCCCACGCCGATAAGCCACGCCCCCAGCTTCAAACCACGCCCCCAAGCCAATAGGCCCCGCCCACAGCTTCAGACCCCACCCCCCGGGGTGATAGGCCACGCCCACCCCCAGCCGATATCAGATCTACAAGTTCGTAGAGCTATGATCTACGAGCTTGTAGATCTGCTATTTTTGAGTCCCACTGCTGTAAACCACGCCCCCAAGCCGACAGGCCACGCCCCCCGCTCCAAACCACGCCCCGATGGCGATAGGCCACGCCCCCAGCTTCAAACCACAGCCCCTCGCCCCAAGCCGACAGGCCACGTCCCCAGCACCAAACCACGCCCCCATGGCGATAGGCCACACCCCTAGCCTTAAACCACACCCCCCCTTGGCGATAGGCCACGCCCATAGCTCCAAACCACACCCCCTTGGTGATAGGCCAAGCCCACAGCTCCAAACCACTCCCCCCTCACCAATAGGCCACACCCCCGGCTCGAAACCACACCCCCAAGGTGATATGCCACGCCCACATAGTGGCTGGGGGAGGGGCCGGGGTTAATTGTTCGACCGATTGATCAATCGATTGGTAGAGATTAACATATTATTATACCATCCTGTAGGGGGAGGTAGAGAGTAACATATTATAATACCAGCCTTTAGGGGGAGGTAGAGAGTAACATAGTATAATACCAGCCTGTAGGGGGAGGTAGAGAGTAACATATTATAATACCAGCATGTAGGGGGAGGTATAGAGTAACATATTATAATACCAGCCTGTAGGGGGAGGTAGAGAGTAACATATTATAATACCAGCCTGTAGGGGGAGGTAGAGAGTCACATATTATAATACCAGCCTGTAGGGGGAGGTAGAGAGTAACATATTATAATACCAGCCTGTAGAGGGAGGTAGAGAGTCACATATTATAATACCAGCCTGTAGGGGGAGGTAGAGAGTAACATATTATAATACCAGCCTGTAGGGGGAGGTAGAGAGTAACATAGTATAATACCAGTCTCTAGGGGGAGGTAAAGAGTAACATATTATAATACCAGCCTCTAGGGGGAGGTAGAGAGTAACATATATAATTATACCAGCCTGTAGGGGGAGTTAGAGAGTAACATAGTATAATACCAGTCTGTAGGGGGAGGTAGAGAGTAAGATATTATAATACCAGCCTGTAGAGGGAGGTAGAGAGTAACATATTATAATACCAGCCTGTAGGGGGAGGTAGAGAGTAACATAGTATAATACCAGTCTGTAGGGGGAGGTAGAGAGTAACATATTATAATACCAGCCTGTAGAGGGAGGTAGAGAGTAACATATTATAATACCAGCCTGTAGGGGGAGGTAGAGAGTAACATATTATAATACCAGCCTGTAGGGGGAGGTAGAGAGTCACATATTATAATACCAACCTGTAGGGGGAGGTAGAGAGTAACATATTATAATACCAGCCTGTAGGGGGAGGTAGAGAGTAACATAGTATAATACGAGTCTCTAGGGGGAGGTAGAGAGTAACATATTATAATACCAGCCTCTAGGGGGAGGTAGAGAGTAACATATTATACCAGCCTGTAGGGGGAGGTAGAGAGTAACATAGTATAATACCAGTCTGTAGGGGGAGGTAGAGAGTAAGATATTATAATACCAGCCTGTAGAGGGAGGTAGAGAGTAACATATTATAATACCAGCCTGTAGGGGGAGGTAGAGAGTAATATAGTATAATACCAGTCTGTAGGGGGAGGTAGAGAGTAACATATTATAATACCAGCCTGTAGAGGGAGGTAGAGAGTAACATATTATAATACCAGCCTGTAGGGGGAGGTAGAGAGTAATTATTATAATACCAGCCTGTAGGGGGAGGTAGAGAGTCACATATTATAATACCAGCCTGTAGGGGGAGGTAGAGAGTCACATATTATAATACCAGCCTGTAGGGGGAGGTAGAGAGTCACATATTATAATACCAGCCTGTAGGGGGAGGTAGAGAGTAACATATTATAATACCAGCCTGTAGGGGGAGGTAGAGAGTCACATATTATAATACCAGCCTGTAGGGGTAGGTAGAGAGTAACATATTATAATACCAGCCTGTAGGGGGAGGTAGAGAGTAACATATTATAATACCAGCCTGTAGGGGGAGGTAGAGAGTAACATATTATAATACCAGCCTGTAGGGGGAGGTAGAGAGTCACATATTATAATACGTATTTTTAAGAAAGTGGGTGTCAGTTTTGTCTGAAGGAAGGCATTAGGGCTCATGTATTTTGTGTTGGGCTCCTAAAACCCACTTTTAGAGACCTCACAAAGTCAGCAGCCACTTAGAATGTACTGGGAACAAGTTACAGGAAAGTGTCACAAAAGTGCTTATCTCAGCCTAAAAATGCTATTTTGACATTTTCCTGTAACTTGTTCCCAGTACATTCTAAGTGGCTGCTGACTTTGTGAGGTCTCTAAAAGTGGGTTTTAGGAGCCCAACACAAAATACATGAGCCCCAATGCCTTCCTTCATACAAAACTGACACCCACTTTCCTTAAAAAATCGTGGCTCAAAATGGCATTTTTGGGCTGAGATAAGCACTTTGGTGACATTTTCCTGTAACTTGTTCCCAGTACATTCTAAGTGGCTGCTGACTTTTTGAGGTCTCTAAAAGTGGGTTTTAGGAGCCCAACACAAAATACATGAGCCCTAATGCCTTCCTTCAGACAGAACTGACACCCACTTTCTTTAAAAAATCGTGGTTCAAAATAGCATTTTTGGGCTGAGATAAGCACTTTGGTGACATTTTCCTGTAACTTGTTCCCAGTACATTTTAAGTGGCTGCTGACTTTGTGAGGTCTGTAAAATTGGGTTTTAGGAGCCCAACACAAAATACATGAGCCCTAATGCCTTCCTTCAGACAGAACTGACACCCACTTTCTTTAAAAAATCGTGGTTCAAAATAGCATTTTTGGGCTGAGATAAGCACTTTGGTGACATTTTCCTGTAACTTGTTCCCAGTACATTTTAAGTGGCTGCTGACTTTGTGAGGTCTGTAAAATTGGGTTTTAGGAGCCCAACACAAAATACATGAGCCCCAATGCCTTCCTTCATACAAAACTGACACCCACTTTCCTTAAAAAATCGTGGCTCAAAATGGCATTTTTGGGCTGAGATAAGCACTTTGGTGACATTTTCCTGTAACTTGTTCCCAGTACATTCTAAGTGGCTGCTGACTTTGTGAGGTCTCTAAAAGTGGGTTTTAGGAGCCCAACACAAAATACATGAGCCCTAATGCCTTCCTTCAGACAGAACTGACACCCACTTTCTTTAAAAAATCGTGGTTCAAAATAGCATTTTTGGGCTGAGATAAGCACTTTGGTGACATTTTCCTGTAACTTGTTCCCAGTACATTTTAAGTGGCTGCTGACTTTGTGAGGTCTGTAAAATTGGGTTTTAGGAGCCCAACACAAAATACATGAGCCCTAATGCCTTCTTTCAGACAAAACTGACTTCCACTTTCTTAAAAAAATCTTGGGTCAAAATAGCATTATTAGACTGAGATAAGCACTTTGGTGACATTTTCCTGTAACTTGTTCCCAGTACATTCTAAGTGGCTGCTGACTTTGTGAGGTCTCTAAAAGTGGGTTTTAGGAGCCCAACACAAAATACATGAGCCCTAATGCCTTCTTTCAGACAAAACTGACACCCACTTTCTTTAAAAAATCTTGGGTCAAAATAGCATTTTTAGACTGAGATAAGCACTTTGGTGACATTTTTCTGTAACTTGTTCCCAGTACATTCTAAGTGGCTGCTGACTTTGTGAGGTCTCTAAAAGTGGGTTTTAGGAGCCCAACACAAAATACATGAGCCCCAATGCCTTCCTTCAGACAAAACTGACACCCACTTTCTTTAAAAAATCGTGGCTCAAAATAGCATTTTTGGGCTGAGATAAGCACTTTGGTGACATTTTCCCCTACAGGCTGGTATTATAATATGTGACTCTCTACCTCCCCCTACAGGCTGGTATTATAATAGGTTACTCTCTACCTCCCCTACAGGCTGGTATTATAATATGTGACTCTCTACCTCCCCCTACAGGCTGGTACTATAATATGTTACTCTCTACCTCCCCCTACAGGCTGGTATTATAATATGTTACTCTCTACCTCCCCCTACAGGCTGGTATTATAATATGTTACTCTCTACCTCCCCCTACAGGCTGGTATTATAATATGTTACTCTCTACCTCCCTCTACAGGCTGGTATTATAATATGTTACTCTCTACCTCCCCCTACAGGCTGGTATTATAATATGTTACTCTCTACCTCCCCCTACAGGCTGGTATTATAATATGTTACTCTCTACCTCCCCTACAGGCTGTTATTATAATATGTGACTCTCTACCTCCCCCTACAGGCTGGTATTATAATATGTTACTCTCTACCTCCCCCTACAGGCTGGTATTATAATATGTGACTCTCTACCTCCCCCTACAGGCTGGTACTATAATATGTTACTCTCTACCTCCCCCTACAGGCTGGTATTATAATATGTTACTCTCTACCTCCCCCTACAGGCTGGTATTATAATATGTTACTCTCTACCTCCCCCTACAGGCTGGTATTATAATATGTTACTCTCTACCTCCCCCTACAGGCTGGTATTATAATATGTTACTCTCTACCTCCCCCTACAGGCTGGTATTATAATATGTTACTCTCTACCTCCTCCTACAGGCTGGTATTATAATATGTTACTCTCTACCTCCCCTACAGGCTGGTATTATAATATGTGACTCTCTACCTCCCCCTACAGGCTGTTATTATAATATGTTACTCTCTACCTCCCCCTACAGGCTGGTATTATAATATGTGACTCTCTACCTCCCCCTACAGGCTGGTATTATAATATGTGACTCTCTACCTCCCCCTACAGGCTGGTATTATAATATGTGACTCTCTACCTCCCCCTACAGGCTGGTATTATAATATGTTACTCTCTACCTCCCCCTACAGGTTGGTATTATAATATGTGACTCTCTACCTCCCCCTACAGGCTGGTATTATAATATGTTACTCTCTACCTCCCCCTACAGGCTGGTATTATAATATGTTACTCTCTACCTCCCTCTACAGGCTGGTATTATAATATCTTACTCTCTACCTCCCCCTACAGACTGGTATTATACTATGTTACTCTTTACCTCCCCCTACAGGCTGGTATAATAATATGTTACTCTCTACCTCCCCCTAGAGGCTGGTATTATAATATGTTACTCTCTACCTCCCCCTAGAGACTGGTATTATACTATGTTACTCTCTACCTCCCCCTACAGGCTGGTATTATAATATGTTACTCTCTACCTCCCCCTACAGGTTGGTATTATAATATGTGACTCTCTACCTCCCCCTACAGGCTGGTATTATAATATGTTACTCTCTACCTCCCCCTACAGGCTGGTATAATAATATGTTACTCTCTACCAATCGATTGATCAATCGGTCGAACAATTAACCCCGGCCCCTCCCCCAGCCACTATGTGGGCGTGGCCTATCACCTTGGGGGTGTGGTTTCGAGCCGGGGGTGTGGCCTATTGGTGAGGGGGAAGTGGTTTGGGGCTGTGGGCTTGGCCTATCACCAAGGGGGTGTGGTTTGGAGCTATGGGCGTGGCCTATCGCCAAGGGGGTGTGGTTTAAGGCTAGGGGCGTAGCCTATCGACATGGTGGCGTGGTTTGGAGCTTGGGGCGTGGCCTGTCGGCTTGGGGCGAGGGGCTGTGGTTTGAAGCTGGGGGCGTGGCCTATCGCCATCGGGGCGTGGTTTGGAGCGGGGGGCGTGGCCTGTCGGCTTGGGGGCGTGGTTTACAGCAGTGGGACTCAAAAATAGCAGATCTACAAGCTCGTAGATCATAGCTCTACGAGCTTGTAGATCTGATATCGGCTGGGGTTGGGCGTGGCCTATCACCCCGGGGGGTGGGGTCTGAAGCTGGGGGCGTGGCTTATCGGCTTGGGGGCGTGGTTTACAGCAGTGGGACTCAAAAATAGCGGATCTACAAGCTCGTAGATCATAGCTCTACGAGCTTGTAGATCTGATATCGGCTGGGGGTGGGCGTGGCCTATCACCCCGGGGGATGGGGTCTGAAGCTCTGGGCGGGGCCTATTGGCTTGGGGGCGTGGTTTCAAGCTGGGGGCGTGGCCTTTCCCGTTGGATTGGGGTCTTAAGCCGTGTGCTTGTCCTCTATCGGCGAGGGGTGTGTGGTTTGAAGCTGGGGGCGTGGCCTATCGCCATGGGGGCATGGTTTGGAGCGGGGGGCGTGGCCTGTCGGCTTGGGGGCGTGGTTTACAGCAGTGGGACTCAAAAATAGCGGATCTACAAGCTCGTAGATCATAGCTCTACGAGCTTGTAGATCTGATATCGGCTGGGGGTGGGCGTGGCCTATCACCCCGGGGGGTGGGGTCTGAAGCTGTGGGCGGGGCCTATTGGCTTGGGGGCGTGGTTTCCAGCCGGGGGCGTGGCCTTTCCCCTTGGATTGGGGTCTTAAGCCGTGTGCTTGTCCTCTATCGGCGAGGGGTGTGTGGTTTGAAGCTGGGGGCGTGGCCTATCGCCATGGGGGCGTGGTTTGGAGCTGGGGGCGTGGCTTGTTGGCTTGGGGGCGTGGTATACAGCAGTGGGACTCAAAAATAGCAGATCTACAAGCTCGTAGAGCATAGTTCTACGAGCTTGTAGATCTGATATCGGCTGGGGTTGGGCGTGGCCTATCACACCGGGGGGTGGGGTATGAAGCTGTGGGCGGGGGCCTGTCGGCTTGGAGGCGTGGTTTGAAGCTGGGGGCGTGGCTTATCGGCTTGGGGGCGTGGTTTACAGCAGTGGGACTCAGTAATAGCAGATCTACAAGCTCGTAGATCATAGCTCTACGAGCTTGTAGATCTGATATCGGCTGGGGGTGGGCGTGGCCTATCACCCCGGGGGGTGGGGTCTGAAGCTGTGGGCGGGGCCTATTGGCTTGGGGGCGTGGTTTCAAGCCGGGGGCGTGGCCTTTCCCCTTGGATTGGGGTTTTAAGCTGTGTGCTTGTCCTCTATCGGCGAGGGGGCTGTGGTTTGAAGCTGGGGGCGTGGCCTATCGCCATGGGGGCGTGGTTTGGAGCGGGGGGCGGGGCCTGTCGGCTTGGGGGCGTGGCCTTTCCCCTTGGATTGGGGTCTTAAGCCGTGTGCTTGTCCTCTATCGGCGAGGGGTGTGTGGTTTGAAGCTGGGGGCGTGGCCTATCGCCATGGGGATGTGGTTTGGAGCTGGGGGCGTGGCTTGTTGGCTTGGGGTCGTGGTATACAGCAGTGGGACTCAAAAATAGCAGATCTACAAGCTCGTAGAGCTATGCTCTACGAGCTTGTAGATCTGCTATTTTTTCGCCCCCAAGCCAATAGGCCCCGCCCACAGCTTCAGACCCCACCCCCCGGGGTGATAGGCCACGCCCACCCCCAGCCGATATCAGATCTACAAGCTCGTAGAGCTATGATCTACGAGCTTGTAGATCTGCTATTTTTGAGTCCCACTGCTGTAAAACACGCCCCCACGCCGATAAGCCACGCCCCCAGCTTCAAACCACGCCCCCAAGCCAATAGGCCCCGCCCACAGCTTCAGACCCCACCCCCCGGGGTGATAGGCCACGCCCACCCCCAGCCGATATCAGATCTACAAGTTCGTAGAGCTATGATCTACGAGCTTGTAGATCTGCTATTTTTGAGTCCCACTGCTGTAAACCACGCCCCCAAGCCGACAGGCCACGCCCCCCGCTCCAAACCACGCCCCGATGGCGATAGGCCACGCCCCCAGCTTCAAACCACAGCCCCTCGCCCCAAGCCGACAGGCCACGTCCCCAGCACCAAACCACGCCCCCATGGCGATAGGCCACACCCCTAGCCTTAAACCACACCCCCCCTTGGCGATAGGCCACGCCCATAGCTCCAAACCACACCCCCTTGGTGATAGGCCAAGCCCACAGCTCCAAACCACTCCCCCCTCACCAATAGGCCACACCCCCGGCTCGAAACCACACCCCCAAGGTGATATGCCACGCCCAAATAGTGGCTGGGGGAGGGGCCGGGGTTAATTGTTCGACCGATTGATCAATCGATTGGTAGAGATTAACATATTATTATACCATCCTGTAGGGGGAGGTAGAGAGTAACATATTATAATACCAGCCTTTAGGGGGAGGTAGAGAGTAACATAGTATAATACCAGCCTGTAGGGGGAGGTAGAGAGTAACATATTATAATACCAGCCTCTAGGGGGAGGTAGAGAGTAACATATTATTATACCAGCCTGTAGGGGGAGGTAGAGAGTAACATAGTATAATACCAGTCTGTAGGGGGAGGTAGAGAGTAAGATATTATAATACCAGCCTGTAGAGGGAGGTAGAGAGTAACATATTATAATACCAGCCTTAAGGGGGAGGTAGAGAGTAACATAGTATAATACCAGTCTGTAGGGGGAGGTAGAGAGTAACATATTATAATACCAGCCTGTAGAGGGAGGTAGAGAGTAACATATTATAATACCAGCCTGTAGGGGGAGGTAGAGAGTAACATATTATAATACCAGCCTGTAGGGGGAGGTAGAGAGTCACATATTATAATACCAACCTGTAGGGGGAGGTAGAGAGTAACATATTATAATACCAGCCTGTAGGGGGAGGTAGAGAGTAACATAGTATAATACCAGTCTCTAGGGGGAGGTAGAGAGTAACATATTATAATACCAGCCTCTAGGGGGAGGTAGAAAGTAACATATTATTATACCAGCCTGTAGGGGGAGGTAGAGAGTAACATAGTATAATACCAGTCTGTAGGGGGAGGTAGAGAGTAAGATATTATAATACCAGCCTGTAGAGGGAGGTAGAGAGTAACATATTATAATACCAGCCTGTAGGGGGAGGTAGAGAGTAACATAGTATAATACCAGTCTGTAGGGGGAGGTAGAGAGTAACATATTATAATACCAGCCTGTAGAGGGAGGTAGAGAGTAACATATTATAATACCAGCCTGTAGGGGGAGGTAGAGAGTAATATAGTATAATACCAGTCTGTAGGGGGAGGTAGAGAGTAACATATTATAATACCAGCCTGTAGAGGGAGGTAGAGAGTAACATATTATAATACCAGCCTGTAGGGGGAGGTAGAGAGTAATTATTATAATACCAGCCTGTAGGGGGAGGTAGAGAGTCAAATAATATAATACCAGCCTGTAGGGGGAGGTAGAGAGTCACATATTATAATACCAGCCTGTAGGGGGAGGTAGAGAGTCACATATTATAATACCAGCCTGTAGGGGGAGGTAGAGAGTAACATATTATAATACCAGCCTGTAGGGGGAGGTAGAGAGTCACATATTATAATACCAGCCTGTAGGGGTAGGTAGAGAGTAACATATTATAATACCAGCCTGTAGGGGGAGGTAGAGAGTAACATATTATAATACCAGCCTGTAGGGGGAGGTAGAGAGTAACATATTATAATACCAGCCTGTAGGGGGAGGTAGAGAGTCAAATATTATAATACCAGCCTGTAGGGGGAGGTAGAGAGTAATATATTATAATACCAGCCTGTAGGGGGAGGTAGAGAGTAACATATTATAATACCAGCCTGTAGGGGGAGGTAGAGAGTCACATATTATAATACGTATTTTTAAGAAAGTGGGTGTCAGTTTTGTCTGAAGGAAGGCATTAGGGCTCATGTATTTTGTGTTGGGCTCCTAAAACCCACTTTTAGAGACCTCACAAAGTCAGCAGCCACTTAGAATGTACTGGGAACAAGTTACAGGAAAGTGTCACAAAAGTGCTTATCTCAGCCTAAAAATGCTATTTTGACATTTTCCTGTAACTTGTTCCCAGTACATTCTAAGTGGCTGCTGACTTTGTGAGGTCTCTAAAAGTGGGTTTTAGGAGCCCAACACAAAATACATGAGCCCCAATGCCTTCCTTCATACAAAACTGACACCCACTTTCCTTAAAAAATCGTGGCTCAAAATGGCATTTTTGGGCTGAGATAAGCACTTTGGTGACATTTTCCTGTAACTTGTTCCCAGTACATTCTAAGTGGCTGCTGACTTTGTGAGGTCTCTAAAAGTGGGTTTTAGGAGCCCAACACAAAATACATGAGCCCTAATGCCTTCCTTCAGACAGAACTGACACCCACTTTCTTTAAAAAATCGTGGTTCAAAATAGCATTTTTGGGCTGAGATAAGCACTTTGGTGACATTTTCCTGTAACTTGTTCCCAGTACATTTTAAGTGGCTGCTGACTTTGTGAGGTCTGTAAAATTGGGTTTTAGGAGCCCAACACAAAATACATGAGCCCTAATGCCTTCTTTCAGACAAAACTGACTTCCACTTTCTTAAAAAAATCTTGGGTCAAAATAGCATTATTAGACTGAGATAAGCACTTTGGTGACATTTTCCTGTAACTTGTTCCCAGTACATTCTAAGTGGCTGCTGACTTTGTGAGGTCTCTAAAAGTGGGTTTTAGGAGCCCAACACAAAATACATGAGCCCCAATGCCTTCCTTCATACAAAACTGACACCCACTTTCCTTAAAAAATCGTGGCTCAAAATGGCATTTTTGGGCTGAGATAAGCACTTTGGTGACATTTTCCTGTAACTTGTTCCCAGTACATTCTAAGTGGCTGCTGACTTTGTGAGGTCTCTAAAAGTGGGTTTTAGGAGCCCAACACAAAATACATGAGCCCTAATGCCTTCCTTCAGACAGAACTGACACCCACTTTCTTTAAAAAATCGTGGTTCAAAATAGCATTTTTGGGCTGAGATAAGCACTTTGGTGACATTTTCCTGTAACTTGTTCCCAGTACATTTTAAGTGGCTGCTGACTTTGTGAGGTCTGTAAAATTGGGTTTTAGGAGCCCAACACAAAATACATGAGCCCTAATGCCTTCTTTCAGACAAAACTGACTTCCACTTTCTTAAAAAAATCTTGGGTCAAAATAGCATTATTAGACTGAGATAAGCACTTTGGTGACATTTTCCTGTAACTTGTTCCCAGTACATTCTAAGTGGCTGCTGACTTTGTGAGGTCTCTAAAAGTGGGTTTTAGGAGCCCAACACAAAATACATGAGCCCTAATGCCTTCTTTCAGACAAAACTGACACCCACTTTCTATAAAAAATCTTGGGTCAAAATAGCATTTTTAGACTGAGATAAGCACTTTGGTGACATTTTCCTGTAACTTGTTCCCAGTACATTCTAAGTGGCTGCTGACTTTGTGAGGTCTCTAAAAGTGGGTTTTAGGAGCCCAACACAAAATACATGAGCCCCAATGCCTTCCTTCAGACAAAACTGACACCCACTTTCTTTAAAAAATCGTGGCTCAAAATAGCATTTTTGGGCTGAGATAAGCACTTTGGTGACATTTTCCCCTACAGGCTGGTATTATAATATGTGACTCTCTACCTCCCCCTACAGGCTGGTATTATAATAGGTTACTCTCTACCTCCCCTACAGGCTGGTATTATAATATGTGACTCTCTACCTCCCCCTACAGGCTGGTACTATAATATGTTACTCTCTACCTCCCCCTACAGGCTGGTATTATAATATGTTACTCTCTACCTCCCCCTACAGGCTGGTATTATAATATGTTACTCTCTACCTCCCCCTACAGGCTGGTATTATAATATGTTACTCTCTACCTCCCTCTACAGGCTGGTATTATAATATGTTACTCTCTACCTCCCCCTACAGGCTGGTATTATAATATGTTACTCTCTACCTCCCCCTACAGGCTGGTATTATAATATGTTACTCTCTACCTCCCCCTACAGGCTGGTATTATAATATGTTACTCTCTACCTCCCCCTACAGGCTGGTATTATAATATGTTACTCTCTACCTCCTCCTACAGGCTGGTATTATAATATGTTACTCTCTACCTCCCCTACAGGCTGGTATTATAATATGTGACTCTCTACCTCCCCCTACAGGCTGGTATTATAATATGTTACTCTCTACCTCCCCCTACAGGCTGGTATTATAATATGTGACTCTCTACCTCCCCCTACAGGCTGGTATTATAATATGTGACTCTCTACCTCCCCCTACAGGCTGGTATTATAATATGTGACTCTCTACCTCCCCCTACAGGCTGGTATTATAATATGTTACTCTCTACCTCCCCCTACAGGTTGGTATTATAATATGTGACTCTCTACCTCCCCCTACAGGCTGGTATTATAATATGTTACTCTCTACCTCCCCCTACAGGCTGGTATTATAATATGTTACTCTCTACCTCCCTCTACAGGCTGGTATTATAATATCTTACTCTCTACCTCCCCCTACAGACTGGTATTATACTATGTTACTCTTTACCTCCCCCTACAGGCTGGTATAATAATATGTTACTCTCTACCTCCCCCTAGAGGCTGGTATTATAATATGTTACTCTCTACCTCCCCCTAGAGACTGGTATTATACTATGTTACTCTCTACCTCCCCCTACAGGCTGGTATTATAATATGTTACTCTCTACCTCCCCCTACAGGTTGGTATTATAATATGTGACTCTCTACCTCCCCCTACAGGCTGGTATTATAATATGTTACTCTCTACCTCCCCCTACAGGCTGGTATAATAATATGTTACTCTCTACCAATCGATTGATCAATCGGTCGAACAATTAACCCCGGCCCCTCCCCCAGCCACTATGTGGGCGTGGCCTATCACCTTGGGGGTGTGGTTTCGAGCCGGGGGTGTGGCCTATTGGTGAGGGGGAAGTGGTTTGGGGCTGTGGGCTTGGCCTATCACCAAGGGGGTGTGGTTTGGAGCTATGGGCGTGGCCTATCGCCAAGGGGGTGTGGTTTAAGGCTAGGGGCGTAGCCTATCGACATGGGGGCGTGGTTTGGAGCTTGGGGCGTGGCCTGTCGGCTTGGGGCGAGGGGCTGTGGTTTGAAGCTGGGGGCGTGGCCTATCGCCATCGGGGCGTGGTTTGGAGCGGGGGGCGTGGCCTGTCGGCTTGGGGGCGTGGTTTACAGCAGTGGGACTCTACGAGCTTGTAGATCTGATATCGGCTGGGGGTGGGCGTGGCCTATCACCCCGGGGGATGGGGTCTGAAGCTCTGGGCGGGGCCTATTGGCTTGGGGGCGTGGTTTCAAGCTGGGGGCGTGGCCTTTCCCGTTGGATTGGGGTCTTAAGCCGTGTGCTTGTCCTCTATCGGCGAGGGGTGTGTGGTTTGAAGCTGGGGGCGTGGCCTATCGCCATGGGGGCATGGTTTGGAGCGGGGGGCGTGGCCTGTCGGCTTGGGGGCGTGGTTTACAGCAGTGGGACTCAAAAATAGCGGATCTACAAGCTCGTAGATCATAGCTCTACGAGCTTGTAGATCTGATATCGGCTGGGGGTGGGCGTGGCCTATCACCCCGGGGGGTGGGGTCTGAAGCTGTGGGCGGGGCCTATTGGCTTGGGGGCGTGGTTTCCAGCCGGGGGCGTGGCCTTTCCCCTTGGATTGGGGTCTTAAGCCGTGTGCTTGTCCTCTATCGGCGAGGGGTGTGTGGTTTGAAGCTGGGGGCGTGGCCTATCGCCATGGGGGCGTGGTTTGGAGCTAGGGGCGTGGCTTGTTGGCTTGGGGGCGTGGTATACAGCAGTGGGACTCAAAAATAGCAGATCTACAAGCTCGTAGAGCATAGTTCTACGAGCTTGTAGATCTGATATCGGCTGGGGTTGGGCGTGGCCTATCACCCCGGGGGGTGGGGTATGAAGCTGTGGGCGGGGGCCTGTCGGCTTGGAGGCGTGGTTTGAAGCTGGGGGCGTGGCTTATCGGCTTGGGGGCGTGGTTTACAGCAGTGGGACTCAGTAATAGCAGATCTACAAGCTCGTAGATCATAGCTCTACGAGCTTGTAGATCTGATATCGGCTGGGGGTGGGCGTGGCCTATCACCCCGGGGGGTGGGGTCTGAAGCTGTGGGCGGGGCCTATTGGCTTGGGGGCGTGGTTTCAAGCCGGGGGCGTGGCCTTTCCCCTTGGATTGGGGTTTTAAGCTGTGTGCTTGTCCTCTATCGGCGAGGGGGCTGTGGTTTGAAGCTGGGGGCGTGGCCTATCGCCATGGGGGCGTGGTTTGGAGCGGGGGGCGGGGCCTGTCGGCTTGGGGGCGTGGCCTTTCCCCTTGGATTGGGGTCTTAAGCCGTGTGCTTGTCCTCTATCGGCGAGGGGTGTGTGGTTTGAAGCTGGGGGCGTGGCCTATCGCCATGGGGATGTGGTTTGGAGCTGGGGGCGTGGCTTGTTGGCTTGGGGTCGTGGTATACAGCAGTGGGACTCAAAAATAGCAGATCTACAAGCTCGTAGAGCTATGCTCTACGAGCTTGTAGATCTGCTATTTTTTCGCCCCCAAGCCAATAGGCCCCGCCCACAGCTTCAGACCCCACCCCCCGGGGTGATAGGCCACGCCCACCCCCAGCCGATATCAGATCTACAAGCTCGTAGAGCTATGATCTACGAGCTTGTAGATCTGCTATTTTTGAGTCCCACTGCTGTAAAACACGCCCCCACGCCGATAAGCCACGCCCCCAGCTTCAAACCACGCCCCCAAGCCAATAGGCCCCGCCCACAGCTTCAGACCCCACCCCCCGGGGTGATAGGCCACGCCCACCCCCAGCCGATATCAGATCTACAAGTTCGTAGAGCTATGATCTACGAGCTTGTAGATCTGCTATTTTTGAGTCCCACTGCTGTAAACCACGCCCCCAAGCCGACAGGCCACGCCCCCCGCTCCAAACCACGCCCCGATGGCGATAGGCCACGCCCCCAGCTTCAAACCACAGCCCCTCGCCCCAAGCCGACAGGCCACGTCCCCAGCACCAAACCACGCCCCCATGGCGATAGGCCACACCCCTAGCCTTAAACCACACCCCCCCTTGGCGATAGGCCACGCCCATAGCTCCAAACCACACCCCCTTGGTGATAGGCCAAGCCCACAGCTCCAAACCACTCCCCCCTCACCAATAGGCCACACCCCCGGCTCGAAACCACACCCCCAAGGTGATATGCCACGCCCACATAGTGGCTGGGGGAGGGGCCGGGGTTAATTGTTCGACCGATTGATCAATCGATTGGTAGAGATTAACATATTATTATACCATCCTGTAGGGGGAGGTAGAGAGTAACATATTATAATACCAGCCTTTAGGGGGAGGTAGAGAGTAACATAGTATAATACCAGCCTGTAGGGGGAGGTAGAGAGTAACATATTATAATACCAGCATGTAGGGGGAGGTATAGAGTAACATATTATAATACCAGCCTGTAGGGGGAGGTAGAGAGTAACATATTATAATACCAGCCTGTAGGGGGAGGTAGAGAGTCACATATTATAATACCAGCCTGTAGGGGGAGGTAGAGAGTAACATATTATAATACCAGCCTGTAGAGGGAGGTAGAGAGTCACATATTATAATACCAGCCTGTAGGGGGAGGTAGAGAGTAACATATTATAATACCAGCCTGTAGGGGGAGGTAGAGAGTAACATAGTATAATACCAGTCTCTAGGGGGAGGTAAAGAGTAACATATTATAATACCAGCCTCTAGGGGGAGGTAGAGAGTAACATATATAATTATACCAGCCTGTAGGGGGAGTTAGAGAGTAACATAGTATAATACCAGTCTGTAGGGGGAGGTAGAGAGTAAGATATTATAATACCAGCCTGTAGAGGGAGGTAGAGAGTAACATATTATAATACCAGCCTGTAGGGGGAGGTAGAGAGTAACATAGTATAATACCAGTCTGTAGGGGGAGGTAGAGAGTAACATATTATAATACCAGCCTGTAGAGGGAGGTAGAGAGTAACATATTATAATACCAGCCTGTAGGGGGAGGTAGAGAGTAACATATTATAATACCAGCCTGTAGGGGGAGGTAGAGAGTCACATATTATAATACCAACCTGTAGGGGGAGGTAGAGAGTAACATATTATAATACCAGCCTGTAGGGGGAGGTAGAGAGTAACATAGTATAATACGAGTCTCTAGGGGGAGGTAGAGAGTAACATATTATAATACCAGCCTCTAGGGGGAGGTAGAGAGTAACATATTATACCAGCCTGTAGGGGGAGGTAGAGAGTAACATAGTATAATACCAGTCTGTAGGGGGAGGTAGAGAGTAAGATATTATAATACCAGCCTGTAGAGGGAGGTAGAGAGTAACATATTATAATACCAGCCTGTAGGGGGAGGTAGAGAGTAATATAGTATAATACCAGTCTGTAGGGGGAGGTAGAGAGTAACATATTATAATACCAGCCTGTAGAGGGAGGTAGAGAGTAACATATTATAATACCAGCCTGTAGGGGGAGGTAGAGAGTAATTATTATAATACCAGCCTGTAGGGGGAGGTAGAGAGTCACATATTATAATACCAGCCTGTAGGGGGAGGTAGAGAGTCACATATTATAATACCAGCCTGTAGGGGGAGGTAGAGAGTCACATATTATAATACCAGCCTGTAGGGGGAGGTAGAGAGTAACATATTATAATACCAGCCTGTAGGGGGAGGTAGAGAGTCACATATTATAATACCAGCCTGTAGGGGTAGGTACAGAGTAACATATTATAATACCAGCCTGTAGGGGGAGGTAGAGAGTAACATATTATAATACCAGCCTGTAGGGGGAGGTAGAGAGTAACATATTATAATACCAGCCTGTAGGGGGAGGTAGAGAGTCAAATATTATAATACCAGCCTGTAGGGGGAGGTAGAGAGTAACATATTATAATACCAGCCTGTAGGGGGAGGTAGAGAGTAACATATTATAATACCAGCCTGTAGGGGGAGGTAGAGAGTCACATATTATAATACGTATTTTTAAGAAAGTGGGTGTCAGTTTTGTCTGAAGGAAGGCATTAGGGCTCATGTATTTTGTGTTGGGCTCCTAAAACCCACTTTTAGAGACCTCACAAAGTCAGCAGCCACTTAGAATGTACTGGGAACAAGTTACAGGAAAGTGTCACAAAAGTGCTTATCTCAGCCTAAAAATGCTATTTTGACATTTTCCTGTAACTTGTTCCCAGTACATTCTAAGTGGCTGCTGACTTTGTGAGGTCTCTAAAAGTGGGTTTTAGGAGCCCAACACAAAATACATGAGCCCCAATGCCTTCCTTCATACAAAACTGACACCCACTTTCCTTAAAAAATCGTGGCTCAAAATGGCATTTTTGGGCTGAGATAAGCACTTTGGTGACATTTTCCTGTAACTTGTTCCCAGTACATTCTAAGTGGCTGCTGACTTTTTGAGGTCTCTAAAAGTGGGTTTTAGGAGCCCAACACAAAATACATGAGCCCTAATGCCTTCCTTCAGACAGAACTGACACCCACTTTCTTTAAAAAATCGTGGTTCAAAATAGCATTTTTGGGCTGAGATAAGCACTTTGGTGACATTTTCCTGTAACTTGTTCCCAGTACATTTTAAGTGGCTGCTGACTTTGTGAGGTCTGTAAAATTGGGTTTTAGGAGCCCAACACAAAATACATGAGCCCTAATGCCTTCCTTCAGACAGAACTGACACCCACTTTCTTTAAAAAATCGTGGTTCAAAATAGCATTTTTGGGCTGAGATAAGCACTTTGGTGACATTTTCCTGTAACTTGTTCCCAGTACATTTTAAGTGGCTGCTGACTTTGTGAGGTCTGTAAAATTGGGTTTTAGGAGCCCAACACAAAATACATGAGCCCCAATGCCTTCCTTCATACAAAACTGACACCCACTTTCCTTAAAAAATCGTGGCTCAAAATGGCATTTTTGGGCTGAGATAAGCACTTTGGTGACATTTTCCTGTAACTTGTTCCCAGTACATTCTAAGTGGCTGCTGACTTTGTGAGGTCTCTAAAAGTGGGTTTTAGGAGCCCAACACAAAATACATGAGCCCTAATGCCTTCCTTCAGACAGAACTGACACCCACTTTCTTTAAAAAATCGTGGTTCAAAATAGCATTTTTGGGCTGAGATAAGCACTTTGGTGACATTTTCCTGTAACTTGTTCCCAGTACATTTTAAGTGGCTGCTGACTTTGTGAGGTCTGTAAAATTGGGTTTTAGGAGCCCAACACAAAATACATGAGCCCTAATGCCTTCTTTCAGACAAAACTGACTTCCACTTTCTTAAAAAAATCTTGGGTCAAAATAGCATTATTAGACTGAGATAAGCACTTTGGTGACATTTTCCTGTAACTTGTTCCCAGTACATTCTAAGTGGCTGCTGACTTTGTGAGGTCTCTAAAAGTGGGTTTTAGGAGCCCAACACAAAATACATGAGCCCTAATGCCTTCTTTCAGACAAAACTGACACCCACTTTCTTTAAAAAATCTTGGGTCAAAATAGCATTTTTAGACTGAGATAAGCACTTTGGTGACATTTTTCTGTAACTTGTTCCCAGTACATTCTAAGTGGCTGCTGACTTTGTGAGGTCTCTAAAAGTGGGTTTTAGGAGCCCAACACAAAATACATGAGCCCCAATGCCTTCCTTCAGACAAAACTGACACCCACTTTCTTTAAAAAATCGTGGCTCAAAATAGCATTTTTGGGCTGAGATAAGCACTTTGGTGACATTTTCCCCTACAGGCTGGTATTATAATATGTGACTCTCTACCTCCCCCTACAGGCTGGTATTATAATAGGTTACTCTCTACCTCCCCTACAGGCTGGTATTATAATATGTGACTCTCTACCTCCCCCTACAGGCTGGTACTATAATATGTTACTCTCTACCTCCCCCTACAGGCTGGTATTATAATATGTTACTCTCTACCTCCCCCTACAGGCTGGTATTATAATATGTTACTCTCTACCTCCCCCTACAGGCTGGTATTATAATATGTTACTCTCTACCTCCCTCTACAGGCTGGTATTATAATATGTTACTCTCTACCTCCCCCTACAGGCTGGTATTATAATATGTTACTCTCTACCTCCCCCTACAGGCTGGTATTATAATATGTTACTCTCTACCTCCCCTACAGGCTGTTATTATAATATGTGACTCTCTACCTCCCCCTACAGGCTGGTATTATAATATGTTACTCTCTACCTCCCCCTACAGGCTGGTATTATAATATGTGACTCTCTACCTCCCCCTACAGGCTGGTACTATAATATGTTACTCTCTACCTCCCCCTACAGGCTGGTATTATAATATGTTACTCTCTACCTCCCCCTACAGGCTGGTATTATAATATGTTACTCTCTACCTCCCCCTACAGGCTGGTATTATAATATGTTACTCTCTACCTCCCCCTACAGGCTGGTATTATAATATGTTACTCTCTACCTCCCCCTACAGGCTGGTATTATAATATGTTACTCTCTACCTCCTCCTACAGGCTGGTATTATAATATGTTACTCTCTACCTCCCCTACAGGCTGGTATTATAATATGTGACTCTCTACCTCCCCCTACAGGCTGGTATTATAATATGTTACTCTCTACCTCCCCCTACAGGCTGGTATTATAATATGTGACTCTCTACCTCCCCCTACAGGCTGGTATTATAATATGTGACTCTCTACCTCCCCCTACAGGCTGGTATTATAATATGTGACTCTCTACCTCCCCCTACAGGCTGGTATTATAATATGTTACTCTCTACCTCCCCCTACAGGTTGGTATTATAATATGTGACTCTCTACCTCCCCCTACAGGCTGGTATTATAATATGTTACTCTCTACCTCCCCCTACAGGCTGGTATTATAATATGTTACTCTCTACCTCCCTCTACAGGCTGGTATTATAATATCTTACTCTCTACCTCCCCCTACAGACTGGTATTATACTATGTTACTCTTTACCTCCCCCTACAGGCTGGTATAATAATATGTTACTCTCTACCTCCCCCTAGAGGCTGGTATTATAATATGTTACTCTCTACCTCCCCCTAGAGACTGGTATTATACTATGTTACTCTCTACCTCCCCCTACAGGCTGGTATTATAATATGTTACTCTCTACCTCCCCCTACAGGTTGGTATTATAATATGTGACTCTCTACCTCCCCCTACAGGCTGGTATTATAATATGTTACTCTCTACCTCCCCCTACAGGCTGGTATAATAATATGTTACTCTCTACCAATCGATTGATCAATCGGTCGAACAATTAACCCCGGCCCCTCCCCCAGCCACTATGTGGGCGTGGCCTATCACCTTGGGGGTGTGGTTTCGAGCCGGGGGTGTGGCCTATTGGTGAGGGGGAAGTGGTTTGGGGCTGTGGGCTTGGCCTATCACCAAGGGGGTGTGGTTTGGAGCTATGGGCGTGGCCTATCGCCAAGGGGGTGTGGTTTAAGGCTAGGGGCGTAGCCTATCGACATGGGGGCGTGGTTTGGAGCTTGGGGCGTGGCCTGTCGGCTTGGGGCGAGGGGCTGTGGTTTGAAGCTGGGGGCGTGGCCTATCGCCATCGGGGCGTGGTTTGGAGCGGGGGGCGTGGCCTGTCGGCTTGGGGGCGTGGTTTACAGCAGTGGGACTCTACGAGCTTGTAGATCTGATATCGGCTGGGGGTGGGCGTGGCCTATCACCCCGGGGGATGGGGTCTGAAGCTCTGGGCGGGGCCTATTGGCTTGGGGGCGTGGTTTCAAGCTGGGGGCGTGGCCTTTCCCGTTGGATTGGGGTCTTAAGCCGTGTGCTTGTCCTCTATCGGCGAGGGGTGTGTGGTTTGAAGCTGGGGGCGTGGCCTATCGCCATGGGGGCATGGTTTGGAGCGGGGGGCGTGGCCTGTCGGCTTGAGGGCGTGGTTTACAGCAGTGGGACTCAAAAATAGCGGATCTACAAGCTCGTAGATCATAGCTCTACGAGCTTGTAGATCTGATATCGGCTGGGGGTGGGCGTGGCCTATCACCCCGGGGGGTGGGGTCTGAAGCTGTGGGCGGGGCCTATTGGCTTGGGGGCGTGGTTTCCAGCCGGGGGCGTGGCCTTTCCCCTTGGATTGGGGTCTTAAGCCGTGTGCTTGTCCTCTATCGGCGAGGGGTGTGTGGTTTGAAGCTGGGGGCGTGGCCTATCGCCATGGGGGCGTGGTTTGGAGCTGGGGGCGTGGCTTGTTGGCTTGGGGGCGTGGTATACAGCAGTGGGACTCAAAAATAGCAGATCTACAAGCTCGTAGAGCATAGTTCTACGAGCTTGTAGATCTGATATCGGCTGGGGTTGGGCGTGGCCTATCACCCCGGGGGGTGGGGTATGAAGCTGTGGGCGGGGGCCTGTCGGCTTGGAGGCGTGGTTTGAAGCTGGGGGCGTGGCTTATCGGCTTGGGGGCGTGGTTTACAGCAGTGGGACTCAGTAATAGCAGATCTACAAGCTCGTAGATCATAGCTCTACGAGCTTGTAGATCTGATATCGGCTGGGGGTGGGCGTGGCCTATCACCCCGGGGGGTGGGGTCTGAAGCTGTGGGCGGGGCCTATTGGCTTGGGGGCGTGGTTTCAAGCCGGGGGCGTGGCCTTTCCCCTTGGATTGGGGTTTTAAGCTGTGTGCTTGTCCTCTATCGGCGAGGGGGCTGTGGTTTGAAGCTGGGGGCGTGGCCTATCGCCATGGGGGCGTGGTTTGGAGCGGGGGGCGGGGCCTGTCGGCTTGGGGGCGTGGCCTTTCCCCTTGGATTGGGGTCTTAAGCCGTGTGCTTGTCCTCTATCGGCGAGGGGTGTGTGGTTTGAAGCTGGGGGCGTGGCCTATCGCCATGGGGATGTGGTTTGGAGCTGGGGGCGTGGCTTGTTGGCTTGGGGTCGTGGTATACAGCAGTGGGACTCAAAAATAGCAGATCTACAAGCTCGTAGAGCTATGCTCTACGAGCTTGTAGATCTGCTATTTTTTCGCCCCCAAGCCAATAGGCCCCGCCCACAGCTTCAGACCCCACCCCCCGGGGTGATAGGCCACGCCCACCCCCAGCCGATATCAGATCTACAAGCTCGTAGAGCTATGATCTACGAGCTTGTAGATCTGCTATTTTTGAGTCCCACTGCTGTAAAACACGCCCCCACGCCGATAAGCCACGCCCCCAGCTTCAAACCACGCCCCCAAGCCAATAGGCCCCGCCCACAGCTTCAGACCCCACCCCCCGGGGTGATAGGCCACGCCCACCCCCAGCCGATATCAGATCTACAAGTTCGTAGAGCTATGATCTACGAGCTTGTAGATCTGCTATTTTTGAGTCCCACTGCTGTAAACCACGCCCCCAAGCCGACAGGCCACGCCCCCCGCTCCAAACCACGCCCCGATGGCGATAGGCCACGCCCCCAGCTTCAAACCACAGCCCCTCGCCCCAAGCCGACAGGCCACGTCCCCAGCACCAAACCACGCCCCCATGGCGATAGGCCACACCCCTAGCCTTAAACCACACCCCCCCTTGGCGATAGGCCACGCCCATAGCTCCAAACCACACCCCCTTGGTGATAGGCCAAGCCCACAGCTCCAAACCACTCCCCCCTCACCAATAGGCCACACCCCCGGCTCGAAACCACACCCCCAAGGTGATATGCCACGCCCACATAGTGGCTGGGGGAGGGGCCGGGGTTAATTGTTCGACCGATTGATCAATCGATTGGTAGAGATTAACATATTATTATACCATCCTGTAGGGGGAGGTAGAGAGTAACATATTATAATACCAGCCTTTAGGGGGAGGTAGAGAGTAACATAGTATAATACCAGCCTGTAGGGGGAGGTAGAGAGTAACATATTATAATACCAGCATGTAGGGGGAGGTATAGAGTAACATATTATAATACCAGCCTGTAGGGGGAGGTAGAGAGTAACATATTATAATACCAGCCTGTAGGGGGAGGTAGAGAGTCACATATTATAATACCAGCCTGTAGGGGGAGGTAGAGAGTAACATATTATAATACCAGCCTGTAGAGGGAGGTAGAGAGTCACATATTATAATACCAGCCTGTAGGGGGAGGTAGAGAGTAACATATTATAATACCAGCCTGTAGGGGGAGGTAGAGAGTAACATAGTATAATACCAGTCTCTAGGGGGAGGTAAAGAGTAACATATTATAATACCAGCCTCTAGGGGGAGGTAGAGAGTAACATATATAATTATACCAGCCTGTAGGGGGAGTTAGAGAGTAACATAGTATAATACCAGTCTGTAGGGGGAGGTAGAGAGTAAGATATTATAATACCAGCCTGTAGAGGGAGGTAGAGAGTAACATATTATAATACCAGCCTGTAGGGGGAGGTAGAGAGTAACATAGTATAATACCAGTCTGTAGGGGGAGGTAGAGAGTAACATATTATAATACCAGCCTGTAGAGGGAGGTAGAGAGTAACATATTATAATACCAGCCTGTAGGGGGAGGTAGAGAGTAACATATTATAATACCAGCCTGTAGGGGGAGGTAGAGAGTCACATATTATAATACCAACCTGTAGGGGGAGGTAGAGAGTAACATATTATAATACCAGCCTGTAGGGGGAGGTAGAGAGTAACATAGTATAATACGAGTCTCTAGGGGGAGGTAGAGAGTAACATATTATAATACCAGCCTCTAGGGGGAGGTAGAGAGTAACATATTATACCAGCCTGTAGGGGGAGGTAGAGAGTAACATAGTATAATACCAGTCTGTAGGGGGAGGTAGAGAGTAAGATATTATAATACCAGCCTGTAGAGGGAGGTAGAGAGTAACATATTATAATACCAGCCTGTAGGGGGAGGTAGAGAGTAATATAGTATAATACCAGTCTGTAGGGGGAGGTAGAGAGTAACATATTATAATACCAGCCTGTAGAGGGAGGTAGAGAGTAACATATTATAATACCAGCCTGTAGGGGGAGGTAGAGAGTAATTATTATAATACCAGCCTGTAGGGGGAGGTAGAGAGTCACATATTATAATACCAGCCTGTAGGGGGAGGTAGAGAGTCACATATTATAATACCAGCCTGTAGGGGGAGGTAGAGAGTCACATATTATAATACCAGCCTGTAGGGGGAGGTAGAGAGTAACATATTATAATACCAGCCTGTAGGGGGAGGTAGAGAGTCACATATTATAATACCAGCCTGTAGGGGTAGGTACAGAGTAACATATTATAATACCAGCCTGTAGGGGGAGGTAGAGAGTAACATATTATAATACCAGCCTGTAGGGGGAGGTAGAGAGTAACATATTATAATACCAGCCTGTAGGGGGAGGTAGAGAGTCAAATATTATAATACCAGCCTGTAGGGGGAGGTAGAGAGTAACATATTATATTACCAGCCTGTAGGGGGAGGTAGAGAGTAACATATTATAATACCAGCCTGTAGGGGGAGGTAGAGAGTCACATATTATAATACGTATTTTTAAGAAAGTGGGTGTCAGTTTTGTCTGAAGGAAGGCATTAGGGCTCATGTATTTTGTGTTGGGCTCCTAAAACCCACTTTTAGAGACCTCACAAAGTCAGCAGCCACTTAGAATGTACTGGGAACAAGTTACAGGAAAGTGTCACAAAAGTGCTTATCTCAGCCTAAAAATGCTATTTTGACATTTTCCTGTAACTTGTTCCCAGTACATTCTAAGTGGCTGCTGACTTTGTGAGGTCTCTAAAAGTGGGTTTTAGGAGCCCAACACAAAATACATGAGCCCCAATGCCTTCCTTCATACAAAACTGACACCCACTTTCCTTAAAAAATCGTGGCTCAAAATGGCATTTTTGGGCTGAGATAAGCACTTTGGTGACATTTTCCTGTAACTTGTTCCCAGTACATTCTAAGTGGCTGCTGACTTTTTGAGGTCTCTAAAAGTGGGTTTTAGGAGCCCAACACAAAATACATGAGCCCTAATGCCTTCCTTCAGACAGAACTGACACCCACTTTCTTTAAAAAATCGTGGTTCAAAATAGCATTTTTGGGCTGAGATAAGCACTTTGGTGACATTTTCCTGTAACTTGTTCCCAGTACATTTTAAGTGGCTGCTGACTTTGTGAGGTCTGTAAAATTGGGTTTTAGGAGCCCAACACAAAATACATGAGCCCTAATGCCTTCCTTCAGACAGAACTGACACCCACTTTCTTTAAAAAATCGTGGTTCAAAATAGCATTTTTGGGCTGAGATAAGCACTTTGGTGACATTTTCCTGTAACTTGTTCCCAGTACATTTTAAGTGGCTGCTGACTTTGTGAGGTCTGTAAAATTGGGTTTTAGGAGCCCAACACAAAATACATGAGCCCCAATGCCTTCCTTCATACAAAACTGACACCCACTTTCCTTAAAAAATCGTGGCTCAAAATGGCATTTTTGGGCTGAGATAAGCACTTTGGTGACATTTTCCTGTAACTTGTTCCCAGTACATTCTAAGTGGCTGCTGACTTTGTGAGGTCTCTAAAAGTGGGTTTTAGGAGCCCAACACAAAATACATGAGCCCTAATGCCTTCCTTCAGACAGAACTGACACCCACTTTCTTTAAAAAATCGTGGTTCAAAATAGCATTTTTGGGCTGAGATAAGCACTTTGGTGACATTTTCCTGTAACTTGTTCCCAGTACATTTTAAGTGGCTGCTGACTTTGTGAGGTCTGTAAAATTGGGTTTTAGGAGCCCAACACAAAATACATGAGCCCTAATGCCTTCTTTCAGACAAAACTGACTTCCACTTTCTTAAAAAAATCTTGGGTCAAAATAGCATTATTAGACTGAGATAAGCACTTTGGTGACATTTTCCTGTAACTTGTTCCCAGTACATTCTAAGTGGCTGCTGACTTTGTGAGGTCTCTAAAAGTGGGTTTTAGGAGCCCAACACAAAATACATGAGCCCTAATGCCTTCTTTCAGACAAAACTGACACCCACTTTCTTTAAAAAATCTTGGGTCAAAATAGCATTTTTAGACTGAGATAAGCACTTTGGTGACATTTTTCTGTAACTTGTTCCCAGTACATTCTAAGTGGCTGCTGACTTTGTGAGGTCTCTAAAAGTGGGTTTTAGGAGCCCAACACAAAATACATGAGCCCCAATGCCTTCCTTCAGACAAAACTGACACCCACTTTCTTTAAAAAATCGTGGCTCAAAATAGCATTTTTGGGCTGAGATAAGCACTTTGGTGACATTTTCCCCTACAGGCTGGTATTATAATATGTGACTCTCTACCTCCCCCTACAGGCTGGTATTATAATAGGTTACTCTCTACCTCCCCTACAGGCTGGTATTATAATATGTGACTCTCTACCTCCCCCTACAGGCTGGTACTATAATATGTTACTCTCTACCTCCCCCTACAGGCTGGTATTATAATATGTTACTCTCTACCTCCCCCTACAGGCTGGTATTATAATATGTTACTCTCTACCTCCCCCTACAGGCTGGTATTATAATATGTTACTCTCTACCTCCCTCTACAGGCTGGTATTATAATATGTTACTCTCTACCTCCCCCTACAGGCTGGTATTATAATATGTTACTCTCTACCTCCCCCTACAGGCTGGTATTATAATATGTTACTCTCTACCTCCCCTACAGGCTGTTATTATAATATGTGACTCTCTACCTCCCCCTACAGGCTGGTATTATAATATGTTACTCTCTACCTCCCCCTACAGGCTGGTATTATAATATGTGACTCTCTACCTCCCCCTACAGGCTGGTACTATAATATGTTACTCTCTACCTCCCCCTACAGGCTGGTATTATAATATGTTACTCTCTACCTCCCCCTACAGGCTGGTATTATAATATGTTACTCTCTACCTCCCCCTACAGGCTGGTATTATAATATGTTACTCTCTACCTCCCCCTACAGGCTGGTATTATAATATGTTACTCTCTACCTCCCCCTACAGGCTGGTATTATAATATGTTACTCTCTACCTCCTCCTACAGGCTGGTATTATAATATGTTACTCTCTACCTCCCCTACAGGCTGGTATTATAATATGTGACTCTCTACCTCCCCCTACAGGCTGGTATTATAATATGTTACTCTCTACCTCCCCCTACAGGCTGGTATTATAATATGTGACTCTCTACCTCCCCCTACAGGCTGGTATTATAATATGTGACTCTCTACCTCCCCCTACAGGCTGGTATTATAATATGTGACTCTCTACCTCCCCCTACAGGCTGGTATTATAATATGTTACTCTCTACCTCCCCCTACAGGTTGGTATTATAATATGTGACTCTCTACCTCCCCCTACAGGCTGGTATTATAATATGTTACTCTCTACCTCCCCCTACAGGCTGGTATTATAATATGTTACTCTCTACCTCCCTCTACAGGCTGGTATTATAATATCTTACTCTCTACCTCCCCCTACAGACTGGTATTATACTATGTTACTCTTTACCTCCCCCTACAGGCTGGTATAATAATATGTTACTCTCTACCTCCCCCTAGAGGCTGGTATTATAATATGTTACTCTCTACCTCCCCCTAGAGACTGGTATTATACTATGTTACTCTCTACCTCCCCCTACAGGCTGGTATTATAATATGTTACTCTCTACCTCCCCCTACAGGTTGGTATTATAATATGTGACTCTCTACCTCCCCCTACAGGCTGGTATTATAATATGTTACTCTCTACCTCCCCCTACAGGCTGGTATAATAATATGTTACTCTCTACCAATCGATTGATCAATCGGTCGAACAATTAACCCCGGCCCCTCCCCCAGCCACTATGTGGGCGTGGCCTATCACCTTGGGGGTGTGGTTTCGAGCCGGGGGTGTGGCCTATTGGTGAGGGGGAAGTGGTTTGGGGCTGTGGGCTTGGCCTATCACCAAGGGGGTGTGGTTTGGAGCTATGGGCGTGGCCTATCGCCAAGGGGGTGTGGTTTAAGGCTAGGGGCGTAGCCTATCGACATGGGGGCGTGGTTTGGAGCTTGGGGCGTGGCCTGTCGGCTTGGGGCGAGGGGCTGTGGTTTGAAGCTGGGGGCGTGGCCTATCGCCATCGGGGCGTGGTTTGGAGCGGGGGGCGTGGCCTGTCGGCTTGGGGGCGTGGTTTACAGCAGTGGGACTCTACGAGCTTGTAGATCTGATATCGGCTGGGGGTGGGCGTGGCCTATCACCCCGGGGGATGGGGTCTGAAGCTCTGGGCGGGGCCTATTGGCTTGGGGGCGTGGTTTCAAGCTGGGGGCGTGGCCTTTCCCGTTGGATTGGGGTCTTAAGCCGTGTGCTTGTCCTCTATCGGCGAGGGGTGTGTGGTTTGAAGCTGGGGGCGTGGCCTATCGCCATGGGGGCATGGTTTGGAGCGGGGGGCGTGGCCTGTCGGCTTGAGGGCGTGGTTTACAGCAGTGGGACTCAAAAATAGCGGATCTACAAGCTCGTAGATCATAGCTCTACGAGCTTGTAGATCTGATATCGGCTGGGGGTGGGCGTGGCCTATCACCCCGGGGGGTGGGGTCTGAAGCTGTGGGCGGGGCCTATTGGCTTGGGGGCGTGGTTTCCAGCCGGGGGCGTGGCCTTTCCCCTTGGATTGGGGTCTTAAGCCGTGTGCTTGTCCTCTATCGGCGAGGGGTGTGTGGTTTGAAGCTGGGGGCGTGGCCTATCGCCATGGGGGCGTGGTTTGGAGCTGGGGGCGTGGCTTGTTGGCTTGGGGGCGTGGTATACAGCAGTGGGACTCAAAAATAGCAGATCTACAAGCTCGTAGAGCATAGTTCTACGAGCTTGTAGATCTGATATCGGCTGGGGTTGGGCGTGGCCTATCACCCCGGGGGGTGGGGTATGAAGCTGTGGGCGGGGGCCTGTCGGCTTGGAGGCGTGGTTTGAAGCTGGGGGCGTGGCTTATCGGCTTGGGGGCGTGGTTTACAGCAGTGGGACTCAGTAATAGCAGATCTACAAGCTCGTAGATCATAGCTCTACGAGCTTGTAGATCTGATATCGGCTGGGGGTGGGCGTGGCCTATCACCCCGGGGGGTGGGGTCTGAAGCTGTGGGCGGGGCCTATTGGCTTGGGGGCGTGGTTTCAAGCCGGGGGCGTGGCCTTTCCCCTTGGATTGGGGTTTTAAGCTGTGTGCTTGTCCTCTATCGGCGAGGGGGCTGTGGTTTGAAGCTGGGGGCGTGGCCTATCGCCATGGGGGCGTGGTTTGGAGCGGGGGGCGGGGCCTGTCGGCTTGGGGGCGTGGCCTTTCCCCTTGGATTGGGGTCTTAAGCCGTGTGCTTGTCCTCTATCGGCGAGGGGTGTGTGGTTTGAAGCTGGGGGCGTGGCCTATCGCCATGGGGATGTGGTTTGGAGCTGGGGGCGTGGCTTGTTGGCTTGGGGTCGTGGTATACAGCAGTGGGACTCAAAAATAGCAGATCTACAAGCTCGTAGAGCTATGCTCTACGAGCTTGTAGATCTGCTATTTTTTCGCCCCCAAGCCAATAGGCCCCGCCCACAGCTTCAGACCCCACCCCCCGGGGTGATAGGCCACGCCCACCCCCAGCCGATATCAGATCTACAAGCTCGTAGAGCTATGATCTACGAGCTTGTAGATCTGCTATTTTTGAGTCCCACTGCTGTAAAACACGCCCCCACGCCGATAAGCCACGCCCCCAGCTTCAAACCACGCCCCCAAGCCAATAGGCCCCGCCCACAGCTTCAGACCCCACCCCCCGGGGTGATAGGCCACGCCCACCCCCAGCCGATATCAGATCTACAAGTTCGTAGAGCTATGATCTACGAGCTTGTAGATCTGCTATTTTTGAGTCCCACTGCTGTAAACCACGCCCCCAAGCCGACAGGCCACGCCCCCCGCTCCAAACCACGCCCCGATGGCGATAGGCCACGCCCCCAGCTTCAAACCACAGCCCCTCGCCCCAAGCCGACAGGCCACGTCCCCAGCACCAAACCACGCCCCCATGGCGATAGGCCACACCCCTAGCCTTAAACCACACCCCCCCTTGGCGATAGGCCACGCCCATAGCTCCAAACCACACCCCCTTGGTGATAGGCCAAGCCCACAGCTCCAAACCACTCCCCCCTCACCAATAGGCCACACCCCCGGCTCGAAACCACACCCCCAAGGTGATATGCCACGCCCACATAGTGGCTGGGGGAGGGGCCGGGGTTAATTGTTCGACCGATTGATCAATCGATTGGTAGAGATTAACATATTATTATACCATCCTGTAGGGGGAGGTAGAGAGTAACATATTATAATACCAGCCTTTAGGGGGAGGTAGAGAGTAACATAGTATAATACCAGCCTGTAGGGGGAGGTAGAGAGTAACATATTATAATACCAGCATGTAGGGGGAGGTATAGAGTAACATATTATAATACCAGCCTGTAGGGGGAGGTAGAGAGTAACATATTATAATACCAGCCTGTAGGGGGAGGTAGAGAGTCACATATTATAATACCAGCCTGTAGGGGGAGGTAGAGAGTAACATATTATAATACCAGCCTGTAGAGGGAGGTAGAGAGTCACATATTATAATACCAGCCTGTAGGGGGAGGTAGAGAGTAACATATTATAATACCAGCCTGTAGGGGGAGGTAGAGAGTAACATAGTATAATACCAGTCTCTAGGGGGAGGTAAAGAGTAACATATTATAATACCAGCCTCTAGGGGGAGGTAGAGAGTAACATATATAATTATACCAGCCTGTAGGGGGAGTTAGAGAGTAACATAGTATAATACCAGTCTGTAGGGGGAGGTAGAGAGTAAGATATTATAATACCAGCCTGTAGAGGGAGGTAGAGAGTAACATATTATAATACCAGCCTGTAGGGGGAGGTAGAGAGTAACATAGTATAATACCAGTCTGTAGGGGGAGGTAGAGAGTAACATATTATAATACCAGCCTGTAGAGGGAGGTAGAGAGTAACATATTATAATACCAGCCTGTAGGGGGAGGTAGAGAGTAACATATTATAATACCAGCCTGTAGGGGGAGGTAGAGAGTCACATATTATAATACCAGCCTGTAGGGGGAGGTAGAGAGTAACATATTATAATACCAGCCTGTAGGGGGAGGTAGAGAGTAACATAGTATAATACGAGTCTCTAGGGGGAGGTAGAGAGTAACATATTATAATACCAGCCTCTAGGGGGAGGTAGAGAGTAACATATTATACCAGCCTGTAGGGGGAGGTAGAGAGTAACATAGTATAATACCAGTCTGTAGGGGGAGGTAGAGAGTAAGATATTATAATACCAGCCTGTAGAGGGAGGTAGAGAGTAACATATTATAATACCAGCCTGTAGGGGGAGGTAGAGAGTAATATAGTATAATACCAGTCTGTAGGGGGAGGTAGAGAGTAACATATTATAATACCAGCCTGTAGAGGGAGGTAGAGAGTAACATATTATAATACCAGCCTGTAGGGGGAGGTAGAGAGTAATTATTATAATACCAGCCTGTAGGGGGAGGTAGAGAGTCACATATTATAATACCAGCCTGTAGGGGGAGGTAGAGAGTCACATATTATAATACCAGCCTGTAGGGGGAGGTAGAGAGTCACATATTATAATACCAGCCTGTAGGGGGAGGTAGAGAGTAACATATTATAATACCAGCCTGTAGGGGGAGGTAGAGAGTCACATATTATAATACCAGCCTGTAGGGGTAGGTAGAGAGTAACATATTATAATACCAGCCTGTAGGGGGAGGTAGAGAGTAACATATTATAATACCAGCCTGTAGGGGGAGGTAGAGAGTAACATATTATAATACCAGCCTGTAGGGGGAGGTAGAGAGTCAAATATTATAATACCAGCCTGTAGGGGGAGGTAGAGAGTAACATATTATAATACCAGCCTGTAGGGGGAGGTAGAGAGTAACATATTATAATACCAGCCTGTAGGGGGAGGTAGAGAGTCACATATTATAATACGTATTTTTAAGAAAGTGGGTGTCAGTTTTGTCTGAAGGAAGGCATTAGGGCTCATGTATTTTGTGTTGGGCTCCTAAAACCCACTTTTAGAGACCTCACAAAGTCAGCAGCCACTTAGAATGTACTGGGAACAAGTTACAGGAAAGTGTCACAAAAGTGCTTATCTCAGCCTAAAAATGCTATTTTGACATTTTCCTGTAACTTGTTCCCAGTACATTCTAAGTGGCTGCTGACTTTGTGAGGTCTCTAAAAGTGGGTTTTAGGAGCCCAACACAAAATACATGAGCCCCAATGCCTTCCTTCATACAAAACTGACACCCACTTTCCTTAAAAAATCGTGGCTCAAAATGGCATTTTTGGGCTGAGATAAGCACTTTGGTGACATTTTCCTGTAACTTGTTCCCAGTACATTCTAAGTGGCTGCTGACTTTGTGAGGTCTCTAAAAGTGGGTTTTAGGAGCCCAACACAAAATACATGAGCCCTAATGCCTTCCTTCAGACAGAACTGACACCCACTTTCTTTAAAAAATCGTGGTTCAAAATAGCATTTTTGGGCTGAGATAAGCACTTTGGTGACATTTTCCTGTAACTTGTTCCCAGTACATTTTAAGTGGCTGCTGACTTTGTGAGGTCTGTAAAATTGGGTTTTAGGAGCCCAACACAAAATACATGAGCCCTAATGCCTTCTTTCAGACAAAACTGACTTCCACTTTCTTAAAAAAATCTTGGGTCAAAATAGCATTATTAGACTGAGATAAGCACTTTGGTGACATTTTCCTGTAACTTGTTCCCAGTACATTCTAAGTGGCTGCTGACTTTGTGAGGTCTCTAAAAGTGGGTTTTAGGAGCCCAACACAAAATACATGAGCCCCAATGCCTTCCTTCATACAAAACTGACACCCACTTTCCTTAAAAAATCGTGGCTCAAAATGGCATTTTTGGGCTGAGATAAGCACTTTGGTGACATTTTCCTGTAACTTGTTCCCAGTACATTCTAAGTGGCTGCTGACTTTGTGAGGTCTCTAAAAGTGGGTTTTAGGAGCCCAACACAAAATACATGAGCCCTAATGCCTTCCTTCAGACAAAGCTGACACCCACTTTCTTTAAAAAATCGTGGCTCAAAATAGCATTTTTGGGCTGAGATAAGCACTTTGGTGACATTTTCCTGTAACTTGTTCCCAGTACATTTTAAGTGGCTGCTGACTTTGTGAGGTCTGTAAAAGTGGGTTTTAGGAGCCCAACACAAAATACATGAGCCCTAATGCCTTCCTTCAGACAAAACTGACACCCACTTTCTTTAAAAAATCTTGGGTCAAAATAGCATTTTTAGACTGAGATAAGCACTTTGGTGACATTTTCCTGTAACTTGTTCCCAGTACATTCTAAGTGGCTGCTGACTTTGTGAGGTCTCTAAAAGTGGGTTTTAGGAGCCCAACACAAAATACATGAGCCCTAATGCCTTCCTTCAGACAAAACTGACACCCACTTTCTTTAAAAAATCGTGGCTCAAAATAGCATTTTTGGGCTGAGATAAGCACTTTGGTGACATTTTCCTGTAACTTGTTCCCAGTACATTTTAAGTGGCTGCTGACTTTGTGAGGTCTGTAAAAGTGGGTTTTAGGAGCCCAACACAAAATACATGAGCCCTAATGCCTTCCTTCAGACAAAACTGACACCCACTTTCTTTACAAAATCTTGGGTCAAAATAGCATTTTTAGACTGAGATAATCACTTTGGTGACATTTTCCTGTAACTTGTTCCCAGTACATTCTAAGTGGCTGCTGACTTTGTGAGGTCTCTAAAAGTGGGTTTTAGGAGCCCAACACAAAATACATGAGCCCTAATGCCTTCTTTCAGACAAAACTGACACCCACTTTCTTTAAAAAATCTTGGGTCAAAATAGCATTTTTAGACTGAGATAAGCACTTTGGTGACATTTTCCCCTACAGGCTGGTATTATAATATGTGACTTTCTACCTCCCCCTACAGGCTGGTATTATAATAGGTTACTCTCTACCTCCCCTACAGGCTGGTATTATAATATGTGACTCTCTACCTCCCCCTACAGGCTGGTACTATAATATGTTACTCTCTACCTCCCCCTACAGGCTGATATTATAATATGTTACTCTCTACCTCCCCCTACAGGCTGGTATTATAATATGTTACTCTCTACCTCCCCCTACAGGCTGGTATTATAATATGTTACTCTCTACCTCCCTCTACAGGCTGGTATTATAATATGTTACTCTCTACCTCCCCCTACAGGCTGGTATTATAATATGTTACTCTCTACCTCCCCCTACAGGCTGGTATTATAATATGTTACTCTCTACCTCCCCTACAGGCTGGTATTATAATATGTGACTCTCTACCTCCCCCTACAGGCTGGTATTATAATATGTTACTCTCTACCTCCCCCTACAGGCTGGTATTATAATATGTGACTCTCTACCTCCCCCTACAGGCTGGTACTATAATATGTTACTCTCTACCTCCCCCTACAGGCTGGTATTATAATATGTTACTCTCTACCTCCCCCTACAGGCTGGTATTATAATATGTTACTCTCTACCTCCCCCTACAGGCTGGTATTATAATATGTTACTCTCTACCTCCCTCTACAGGCTGGTATTATAATAAGTTACTCTCTACCTCCCCCTACAGGCTGGTATTATAATATGTTACTCTCTACCTCCCCCTACAGGCTGGTATTATAATATGTTACTCTCTACCTCCCCTTACAGGCTGGTATTATAATATGTGACTCTCTACCTCCCCCTACAGGCTGGTATTATAATATGTGACTCTCTACCTCCCCCTACAGGCTGGTATTATAATATGTGACTCTCTACCTCCCCCTACAGGCTGGTATTATAATATGTGACTCTCTACCTCCCCCTACAGGCTGGTATTATAATATGTTACTCTCTACCTCCCCCTACAGGTTGGTATTATAATATGTGACTCTCTACCTCCCCCTACAGGCTGGTATTATAATATGTTACTCTCTACCTCCCCCTACAGGCTGGTATTATAATATGTTACTCTCTACCTCCCCCTACAGGCTGGTATTATAATATGTTACTCTCTACCTCCCCCTACAGGCTGGTATTATAATATGTTACTCTCTACCTCCTCCTACAGGCTGGTATTATAATATGTTACTCTCTACCTCCCCTACAGGCTGGTATTATAATATGTGACTCTCTACCTCCCCCTACAGGCTGGTATTATAATATGTTACTCTCTACCTCCCCCTACAGGCTGGTATTATAATATGTTACTCTCTACCTCCCCCTACAG
This sequence comes from Gymnoscopelus braueri, assembly GCF_963280865.1. NCBI lineage: Eukaryota > Metazoa > Chordata > Actinopteri > Myctophiformes > Myctophidae > Gymnoscopelus > Gymnoscopelus braueri. Next base: position 192,944 of record NW_027660865.1, read on the forward strand.
GCTGGTATTATAATATGTTACTCTCTACCTCCCCTACAGGCTGGTATTATAATATGTGACTCTCTACCTCCCCCTACAGGCTGGTATTATAATATGTTACTCTCTACCTCCCCCTACAGGTTGGTATTATAATATGTGACTCTCTACCTCCCCCTACAGGCTGGTACTATAATATGTTACTCTCTACCTCCCCCTACAGGCTGGTATTATAATATGTTACTCTCTACCTCCCCCTACAGGCTGGTATTATAATATGTTACTCTCTACCTCCCCCTACAGGCTGGTATTATAATATGTTACTCTCTACCTCCCTCTACAGGCTGGTATTATAATATGTTACTCTCTACCTCCCCCTACAGGCTGGTATTATAATATGTTACTCTTTACCTCCCCCTACAGGCTGGTATTATAATATGTTACTCTCTACCTCCTCCTACAGGCTGGTATTATAATATGTTACTCTCTACCTCCCCTACAGGCTGGTATTATAATATGTGACTCTCTACCTCCCCTACAGGCTGGTATTATAATATGTGACTCTCTACCTCCCCCTACAGGCTGGTATTATAATATGTTACTCTCTACCTCCCCCTACAGGCTGGTATTATAATATGTTACTCTCTACCTCCCCCTACAGGCTGGTATTATAATATGTTACTCTCTACCTCCCCTACAGGCTGGTATTATAATATGTGACTCTCTACCTCCCCCTACAGGCTGGTATTATAATATGTTACTCTCTACCTCCCCCTACAGGTTGGTATTATAATATGTGACTCTCTACCTCCCCCTACAGGCTGGTACTATAATATGTTACTCTCTACCTCCCCCTACAGGCTGGTATTATAATATGTTACTCTCTACCTCCCCCTACAGGCTGGTATTATAATATGTTACTCTCTACCTCCCCCTACAGGCTGGTATTATAATATGTTACTCTCTACCTCCCTCTACAGGCTGGTATTATAATATGTTACTCTCTACCTCCCCCTACAGGCTGGTATTATAATATGTTACTCTTTACCTCCCCCTACAGGCTGGTATTATAATATGTTACTCTCTACCTCCTCCTACAGGCTGGTATTATAATATGTTACTCTCTACCTCCCCTACAGGCTGGTATTATAATATGTGACTCTCTACCTCCCCCTACAGGCTGGTATTATAATATGTTACTCTCTACCTCCCCTTACAGGCTGGTATTATAATATGTGACTCTCTACCTCCCCCTACAGGCTGGTATTATAATATGTGACTCTCTACCTCCCCCTACAGGCTGGTATTATAATATGTGACTCTCTACCTCCCCCTACAGGCTGGTATTATAATATGTGACTCTCTACCTCCCCCTACAGGCTGGTATTATAATATGTTACTCTCTACCTCCCCCTACAGGTTGGTATTATAATATGTGACTCTCTACCTCCCCCTACAGGCTGGTATTATAATATGTTACTCTCTACCTCCCCCTACAGGCTGGTATTATAATATGTTACTCTCTACCTCCCCCTACAGGCTGGTATTATAATATGTTACTCTCTACCTCCCCCTACAGGCTGGTATTATAATATGTTACTCTCTACCTCCCCCTACAGGCTGGTATTATAATATGTTACTCTCTACCTCCCCCTACAGGCTGGTATTATAATATGTTACTCTCTACCTCCTCCTACAGGCTGGTATAATAATATGTTACTCTCTACCTCCCCCTACAGGCTGGTATTATAATATGTTACTCTCTACCTCCCCCTACAGGCTGGTATTATAATATGTTACTCTCTACCTCCCCCTACAGGCTGGTATTATAATATGTTACTCTCTACCTCCCCCTACAGGCTGGTATTATAATATGTGACTCTCTACCTCCCCCTACAGGCTGGTATTATAATATGTGACTCTCTACCTCCCCCTACAGGCTGGTATTATAATATGTGACTCTCTACCTCCCCCTACAGGCTGGTATTATAATATGTGACTCTCTACCTCCCCCTACAGGCTGGTATTATAATATGTTACTCTCTACCTCCCCCTACAGGTTGGTATTATAATATGTGACTCTCTACCTCCCCCTACAGGCTGGTATTATAATATGTTACTCTCTACCAACCCCCTACAGGTTGGTATTATAATATGTGACTCTCTACCTCCCCCTACAGGCTGGTATTATAATATGTTACTCTCTACCTCCCCCTACAGGCTGGTATTGTAATATGTTACTCTCTACCTCCCTCTACAGGCTGGTATTATAATATCTTAATCTCTACCTCCCCCTACAGACTGGTATTATACTATGTTACTCTTTACCTCCCCCTACAGGCTGGTATAATAATATGTTACTCTCTACCTCCCCCTAGAGGCTGGTATTATAATATGTTACTCTCTACCTCCCCCTACAGGTTGGTATTATAATATGTGACTCTCTACCTCCCCCTACAGGCTGGTATTATAATATGTTACTCTCTACCTCCCCCTACAGGCTGGTATAATAATTTGTTACTCTCTACCAATCGATTGATCAATCGGTCGAACAATTAACCCCGGCCCCTCCCCCAGCCACTATGTGGGCGTGGCCTATCACCTTGGGGGTGTGGTTTCGAGCCGGGGGTGTGGCCTATTGGTGAGGGGGAAGTGGTTTGGGGCTGTGGGCTTGGCCTATCACCAAGGGGGTGTGGTTTGGAGCTATGGGCGTGGCCTATCGCCAAGGGGGTGTGGTTTAAGGCTAGGGGCGTAGCCTATCGACATGGGGGCGTGGTTTGGAGCTTGGGGCGTGGCCTGTCGGCTTGGGGCGAGGGGCTGTGGTTTGAAGCTGGGGGCGTGGCCTATCGCCATCGGGGCGTGGTTTGGAGCGGGGGGCGTGGCCTGTCGGCTTGGGGGCGTGGTTTACAGCAGTGGGACTCAAAAATAGCAGATCTACAAGCTCGTAGATCATAGCTCTACGAGCTTGTAGATCTGATATCGGCTGGGAATGGGCGTGGCCTATCACCCCGGGGGGTGGGGTCTGAAGCTGGGGGCGTGGCTTATCGGCTTGGGGGCGTGGTTTACAGCAGTGGGACTCAAAAATAGCGGATCTACAAGCTCGTAGATCATAGCTCTACGAGCTTGTAGATCTGATATCGGCTGGGGGTGGGCGTGGCCTATCACCCCGGGGGATGGGGTCTGAAGCTCTGGGCGGGGCCTATTGGCTTGGGGGCGTGGTTTCAAGCTGGGGGCGTGGCCTTTCCCGTTGGATTGGGGTCTTAAGCCGTGTGCTTGTCCTCTATCGGCGAGGGGTGTGTGGTTTGAAGCTGGGGGCGTGGCCTATCGCCATGGGGGCATGGTTTGGAGCGGGGGGCGTGGCCTGTCGGCTTGGGGGCGTGGTTTACAGCAGTGGGACTCAAAAATAGCGGATCTACAAGCTCGTAGATCATAGCTCTACGAGCTTGTAGATCTGATATCGGCTGGGGGTGGGCGTGGCCTATCACCCCGGGGGGTGGGGTCTGAAGCTGTGGGCGGGGCCTATTGGCTTGGGGGCGTGGTTTCCAGCCGGGGGCGTGGCCTTTCCCCTTGGATTGGGGTCTTAAGCCGTGTGCTTGTCCTCTATCGGCGAGGGGTGTGTGGTTTGAAGCTGGGGGCGTGGCCTATCGCCATGGGGGCGTGGTTTGGAGCTGGGGGCGTGGCTTGTTGGCTTGGGGGCGTGGTATACAGCAGTGGGACTCAAAAATAGCAGATCTACAAGCTCGTAGAGCATAGTTCTACGAGCTTGTAGATCTGATATCGGCTGGGGTTGGGCGTGGCCTATCACCCCGGGGGGTGGGGTATGAAGCTCTGGGCGGGGGCCTGTCGGCTTGGAGGCGTGGTTTGAAGCTGGGGGCGTGGCTTATCGGCTTGGGGGCGTGGTTTACAGCAGTGGGACTCAGTAATAGCAGATCTACAAGCTCGTAGATCATAGCTCTACGAGCTTGTAGATCTGATATCGGCTGGGGGTGGGCGTGGCCTATCACCCCGGGGGGTGGGGTCTGAAGCTGTGGGCGGGGCCTATTGGCTTGGGGGCGTGGTTTCAAGCCGGGGGCGTGGCCTTTCCCCTTGGATTGGGGTTTTAAGCTGTGTGCTTGTCCTCTATCGGCGAGGGGGCTGTGGTTTGAAGCTGGGGGCGTGGCCTATCGCCATGGGGGCGTGGTTTGGAGCGGGGGGCGGGGCCTGTCGGCTTGGGGGCGTGGCCTTTCCCCTTGGATTGGGGTCTTAAGCCGTGTGCTTGTCCTCTATCGGCGAGGGGTGTGTGGTTTGAAGCTGGGGGCGTGGCCTATCGCCATGGGGATGTGGTTTGGAGCTGGGGGCGTGGCTTGTTGGCTTGGGGTCGTGGTATACAGCAGTGGGACTCAAAAATAGCAGATCTACAAGCTCGTAGAGCTATGCTCTACGAGCTTGTAGATCTGCTATTTTTTCGCCCCCAAGCCAATAGGCCCCGCCCACAGCTTCAGACCCCACCCCCCGGGGTGATAGGCCACGCCCACCCCCAGCCGATATCAGATCTACAAGCTCGTAGAGCTATGATCTACGAGCTTGTAGATCTGCTATTTTTGAGTCCCACTGCTGTAAAACACGCCCCCACGCCGATAAGCCACGCCCCCAGCTTCAAACCACGCCCCCAAGCCAATAGGCCCCGCCCACAGCTTCAGACCCCACCCCCCGGGGTGATAGGCCACGCCCACCCCCAGCCGATATCAGATCTACAAGTTCGTAGAGCTATGATCTACGAGCTTGTAGATCTGCTATTTTTGAGTCCCACTGCTGTAAACCACGCCCCCAAGCCGACAGGCCACGCCCCCCGCTCCAAACCACGCCCCGATGGCGATAGGCCACGCCCCCAGCTTCAAACCACAGCCCCTCGCCCCAAGCCGACAGGCCACGTCCCCAGCACCAAACCACGCCCCCATGGCGATAGGCCACACCCCTAGCCTTAAACCACACCCCCCCTTGGCGATAGGCCACGCCCATAGCTCCAAACCACACCCCCTTGGTGATAGGCCAAGCCCACAGCTCCAAACCACTCCCCCCTCACCAATAGGCCACACCCCCGGCTCGAAACCACACCCCCAAGGTGATATGCCACGCCCACATAGTGGCTGGGGGAGGGGCCGGGGTTAATTGTTCGACCGATTGATCAATCGATTGGTAGAGATTAACATATTATTATACCATCCTGTAGGGGGAGGTAGAGAGTAACATATTATAATACCAGCCTTTAGGGGGAGGTAGAGAGTAACATAGTATAATACCAGCCTGTAGGGGGAGGTAGAGAGTAACATATTATAATACCAGCATGTAGGGGGAGGTATAGAGTAACATATTATAATACCAGCCTGTAGGGGGAGGTAGAGAGTAACATATTATAATACCAGCCTGTAGGGGGAGGTAGAGAGTCACATATTATAATACCAGCCTGTAGGGGGAGGTAGAGAGTAACATATTATAATACCAGCCTGTAGAGGGAGGTAGAGAGTCACATATTATAATACCAGCCTGTAGGGGGAGGTAGAGAGTAACATATTATAATACCAGCCTGTAGGGGGAGGTAGAGAGTAACATAGTATAATACCAGTCTCTAGGGGGAGGTAAAGAGTAACATATTATAATACCAGCCTCTAGGGGGAGGTAGAGAGTAACATATATAATTATACCAGCCTGTAGGGGGAGTTAGAGAGTAACATAGTATAATACCAGTCTGTAGGGGGAGGTAGAGAGTAAGATATTATAATACCAGCCTGTAGAGGGAGGTAGAGAGTAACATATTATAATACCAGCCTGTAGGGGGAGGTAGAGAGTAACATAGTATAATACCAGTCTGTAGGGGGAGGTAGAGAGTAACATATTATAATACCAGCCTGTAGAGGGAGGTAGAGAGTAACATATTATAATACCAGCCTGTAGGGGGAGGTAGAGAGTAACATATTATAATACCAGCCTGTAGGGGGAGGTAGAGAGTCACATATTATAATACCAGCCTGTAGGGGGAGGTAGAGAGTAACATATTATAATACCAGCCTGTAGGGGGAGGTAGAGAGTAACATAGTATAATACGAGTCTCTAGGGGGAGGTAGAGAGTAACATATTATAATACCAGCCTCTAGGGGGAGGTAGAGAGTAACATATTATACCAGCCTGTAGGGGGAGGTAGAGAGTAACATAGTATAATACCAGTCTGTAGGGGGAGGTAGAGAGTAAGATATTATAATACCAGCCTGTAGAGGGAGGTAGAGAGTAACATATTATAATACCAGCCTGTAGGGGGAGGTAGAGAGTAATATAGTATAATACCAGTCTGTAGGGGGAGGTAGAGAGTAACATATTATAATACCAGCCTGTAGAGGGAGGTAGAGAGTAACATATTATAATACCAGCCTGTAGGGGGAGGTAGAGAGTAATTATTATAATACCAGCCTGTAGGGGGAGGTAGAGAGTCACATATTATAATACCAGCCTGTAGGGGGAGGTAGAGAGTCACATATTATAATACCAGCCTGTAGGGGGAGGTAGAGAGTCACATATTATAATACCAGCCTGTAGGGGGAGGTAGAGAGTAACATATTATAATACCAGCCTGTAGGGGGAGGTAGAGAGTCACATATTATAATACCAGCCTGTAGGGGTAGGTAGAGAGTAACATATTATAATACCAGCCTGTAGGGGGAGGTAGAGAGTAACATATTATAATACCAGCCTGTAGGGGGAGGTAGAGAGTAACATATTATAATACCAGCCTGTAGGGGGAGGTAGAGAGTCAAATATTATAATACCAGCCTGTAGGGGGAGGTAGAGAGTAACATATTATAATACCAGCCTGTAGGGGGAGGTAGAGAGTAACATATTATAATACCAGCCTGTAGGGGGAGGTAGAGAGTCACATATTATAATACGTATTTTTAAGAAAGTGGGTGTCAGTTTTGTCTGAAGGAAGGCATTAGGGCTCATGTATTTTGTGTTGGGCTCCTAAAACCCACTTTTAGAGACCTCACAAAGTCAGCAGCCACTTAGAATGTACTGGGAACAAGTTACAGGAAAGTGTCACAAAAGTGCTTATCTCAGCCTAAAAATGCTATTTTGACATTTTCCTGTAACTTGTTCCCAGTACATTCTAAGTGGCTGCTGACTTTGTGAGGTCTCTAAAAGTGGGTTTTAGGAGCCCAACACAAAATACATGAGCCCCAATGCCTTCCTTCATACAAAACTGACACCCACTTTCCTTAAAAAATCGTGGCTCAAAATGGCATTTTTGGGCTGAGATAAGCACTTTGGTGACATTTTCCTGTAACTTGTTCCCAGTACATTCTAAGTGGCTGCTGACTTTGTGAGGTCTCTAAAAGTGGGTTTTAGGAGCCCAACACAAAATACATGAGCCCTAATGCCTTCCTTCAGACAGAACTGACACCCACTTTCTTTAAAAAATCGTGGTTCAAAATAGCATTTTTGGGCTGAGATAAGCACTTTGGTGACATTTTCCTGTAACTTGTTCCCAGTACATTTTAAGTGGCTGCTGACTTTGTGAGGTCTGTAAAATTGGGTTTTAGGAGCCCAACACAAAATACATGAGCCCTAATGCCTTCTTTCAGACAAAACTGACTTCCACTTTCTTAAAAAAATCTTGGGTCAAAATAGCATTATTAGACTGAGATAAGCACTTTGGTGACATTTTCCTGTAACTTGTTCCCAGTACATTCTAAGTGGCTGCTGACTTTGTGAGGTCTCTAAAAGTGGGTTTTTAGGAGCCCAACACAAAATACATGAGCCCCAATGCCTTCCTTCATACAAAACTGACACCCACTTTCCTTAAAAAATCGTGGCTCAAAATGGCATTTTTGGGCTGAGATAAGCACTTTGGTGACATTTTCCTGTAACTTGTTCCCAGTACATTCTAAGTGGCTGCTGACTTTGTGAGGTCTCTAAAAGTGGGTTTTAGGAGCCCACACAAAATACATGAGCCCTAATGCCTTCCTTCAGACAGAACTGACACCCACTTTCTTTAAAAAATCGTGGTTCAAAATAGCATTTTTGGGCTGAGATAAGCACTTTGGTGACATTTTCCTGTAACTTGTTCCCAGTACATTTTAAGTGGCTGCTGACTTTGTGAGGTCTGTAAAATTGGGTTTTAGGAGCCCAACACAAAATACATGAGCCCTAATGCCTTCTTTCAGACAAAACTGACTTCCACTTTCTTAAAAAAATCTTGGGTCAAAATAGCATTATTAGACTGAGATAAGCACTTTGGTGACATTTTCCTGTAACTTGTTCCCAGTACATTCTAAGTGGCTGCTGACTTTGTGAGGTCTCTAAAAGTGGGTTTTAGGAGCCCAACACAAAATACATGAGCCCTAATGCCTTCTTTCAGACAAAACTGACACCCACTTTCTTTAAAAAATCGTGGTTCAAAATAGCATTTTTGGGCTGAGATAAGCACTTTGGTGACATTTTCCTGTAACTTGTTCCCAGTACATTTTAAGTGGCTGCTGACTTTGTGAGGTCTGTAAAATTGGGTTTTAGGAGCCCAACACAAAATACATGAGCCCTAATGCCTTCTTTCAGACAAAACTGACTTCCACTTTCTTAAAAAAATCTTGGGTCAAAATAGCATTATTAGACTGAGATAAGCACTTTGGTGACATTTTCCTGTAACTTGTTCCCAGTACATTCTAAGTGGCTGCTGACTTTGTGAGGTCTCTAAAAGTGGGTTTTAGGAGCCCAACACAAAATACATGAGCCCTAATGCCTTCTTTCAGACAAAACTGACACCCACTTTCTTTAAAAAATCTTGGGTCAAAATAGCATTTTTAGACTGAGATAAGCACTTTGGTGACATTTTCCTGTAACTTGTTCCCAGTACATTCTAAGTGGCTGCTGACTTTGTGAGGTCTCTAAAAGTGGGTTTTAGGAGTCCAACACAAAATACATGAGCCCCAATGCCTGACTCTCTACCTCCCCCTACAGGCTGGTACTATAATATGTTACTCTCTACCTCCCCCTACAGGCTGGTATTATAATATGTTACTCTCTACCTCCCCCTACAGGCTGGTATTATAATATGTTACTCTCTACCTCCCCCTACAGGCTGGTATTATAATATGTTACTCTCTACCTCCCTCTACAGGCTGGTATTATAATATGTTACTCTCTACCTCCCCCTACAGGCTGCTATTATAATATGTTACTCTCTACCTCCCCCTACAGGCTGGTATTATAATATGTTACTCTCTACCTCCCCTACAGGCTGGTATTATAATATGTGACTCTCTACCTCCCCCTACAGGCTGGTATTATAATATGTTACTCTCTACCTCCCCCTACAGGCTGGTATTATAATATGTGACTCTCTACCTCCCCCTACAGGCTGGTACTATAATATGTTACTCTCTACCTCCCCCTACAGGCTGGTATTATAATATGTTACTCTCTACCTCCCCCTACAGGCTGGTATTATAATATGTTACTCTCTACCTCCCCCTACAGGCTGGTATTATAATATGTTACTCTCTACCTCCCCCTACAGGCTGGTATTATAATATGTTACTCTCTACCTCCCCCTACAGGCTGGTATTATAATATGTTACTCTCTACCTCCTCCTACAGGCTGGTATTATAATATGTTACTCTCTACCTCCCCTACAGGCTGGTATTATAATATGTGACTCTCTACCTCCCCCTACAGGCTGTTATTATAATATGTTACTCTCTACCTCCCCCTACAGGCTGGTATTATAATATGTGACTCTCTACCTCCCCCTACAGGCTGGTATTATAATATGTGACTCTCTACCTCCCCCTACAGGCTGGTATTATAATATGTGACTCTCTACCTCCCCCTACAGGCTGGTATTATAATATGTTACTCTCTACCTCCCCCTACAGGTTGGTATTATAATTGGTGACTCTCTACCTCCCCCTACAGGCTGGTATTATAATATGTTACTCTCTACCTCCCCCTACAGGCTGGTATTATAATATGTTACTCTCTACCTCCCTCTACAGGCTGGTATTATAATATCTTACTCTCTACCTCCCCCTACAGACTGGTATTATACTATGTTACTCTTTACCTCCCCCTACAGGCTGGTATAATAATATGTTACTCTCTACCTCCCCCTAGAGGCTGGTATTATAATATGTTACTCTCTACCTCCCCCTAGAGACTGGTATTATACTATGTTACTCTCTACCTCCCCCTACAGGCTGGTATTATAATATGTTACTCTCTACCTCCCCCTACAGGTTGGTATTATAATATGTGACTCTCTACCTCCCCCTACAGGCTGGTATTATAATATGTTACTCTCTACCTCCCCCTACAGGCTGGTATAATAATATGTTACTCTCTACCAATCGATTGATCAATCGGTCGAACAATTAACCCCGGCCCCTCCCCCAGCCACTATGTGGGCGTGGCCTATCACCTTGGGGGTGTGGTTTTGAGCCGGGGGTGTGGCCTATTGGTGAGGGGGAAGTGGTTTGGGGCTGTGGGCTTGGCCTATCACCAAGGGGGTGTGGTTTGGAGCTATGGGCGTGGCCTATTGCCAAGGGGGTGTGGTTTAAGGCTAGGGGCGTAGCCTATCGACATGGGGGCGTGGTTTGGAGCTTGGGGCGTGGCCTGTCGGCTTGGGGCGAGGGGCTGTGGTTTGAAGCTGGGGGCGTGGCCTATCGCCATCGGGGCGTGGTTTGGAGCGGGGGGCGTGGCCTGTCGGCTTGGGGGCGTGGTTTACAGCAGTGGGACTCAAAAATAGCAGATCTACAAGCTCGTAGATCATAGCTCTACGAGCTTGTAGATCTGATATCGGCTGGGGTTGGGCGTGGCCTATCACCCCGGGGGGTGGGGTCTGAAGCTGGGGGCGTGGCTTATCGGCTTGGGGGCGTGGTTTACAGCAGTGGGACTCAAAAATAGCGGATCTACAAGCTCGTAGATCATAGCTCTACGAGCTTGTAGATCTGATATCGGCTGGGGGTGGGCGTGGCCTATCACCCCGGGGGATGGGGTCTGAAGCTCTGGGCGGGGCCTATTGGCTTGGGGGCGTGGTTTCAAGCTGGGGGCGTGGCCTTTCCCGTTGGATTGGGGTCTTAAGCCGTGTGCTTGTCCTCTATCGGCGAGGGGTGTGTGGTTTGAAGCTGGGGGAATGGCCTATCGCCATGGGGGCATGGTTTGGAGCGGGGGGCGTGGCCTGTCGGCTTGGGGGCGTGTTTTACAGCAGTGGGACTCAAAAATAGCGGATCTACAAGCTCGTAGATCATAGCTCTACGAGCTTGTAGATCTGATATCGGCTGGGGGTGGGCGTGGCCTATCACCCCGGGGGGTGGGGTCTGAAGCTGTGGGCGGGGCCTATTGGCTTGGGGGCGTGGTTTCCAGCCGGGGGCGTGGCCTTTCCCCTTGGATTGGGGTCTTAAGCCGTGTGCTTGTCCTCTATCGGCGAGGGGTGTGTGGTTTGAAGCTGGGGGCGTGGCCTATGGCCATGGGGGCGTGGTTTGGAGCTGGGGGCGTGGCTTGTTGGCTTGGGGGCGTGGTATACAGCAGTGGGACTCAAAAATAGCAGATCTACAAGCTCGTAGAGCATAGTTCTACGAGCTTGTAGATCTGATATCGGCTGGGGTTGGGCGTGGCCTATCACCCCGGGGGGTGGGGTATGAAGCTGTGGGCGGGGGCCTGTCGGCTTGGAGGCGTGGTTTGAAGCTGGGGGCGTGGCTTATCGGCTTGGGGGCGTGGTTTACAGCAGTGGGACTCAGTAATAGCAGATCTACAAGCTCGTAGATCATAGCTCTACGAGCTTGTAGATCTGATATCGGCTGGGGGTGGGCGTGGCCTATCACCCCGGGGGGTGGGGTCTGAAGCTGTGGGCGGGGCCTATTGGCTTGGGGGCGTGGTTTCAAGCCGGGGGCGTGGCCTTTCCCCTTGGATTGGGGTTTTAAGCTGTGTGCTTGTCCTCTATCGGCGAGGGGGCTGTGGTTTGAAGCTGGGGGCGTGGCCTATCGCCATGGGGGCGTGGTTTGGAGCGGGGGGCGGGGCCTGTCGGCTTGGGGGCGTGGCCTTTCCCCTTGGATTGGGGTCTTAAGCCGTGTGCTTGTCCTCTATCGGCGAGGGGTGTGTGGTTTGAAGCTGGGGGCGTGGCCTATCGCCATGGGGATGTGGTTTGGAGCTGGGGGCGTGGCTTGTTGGCTTGGGGTCGTGGTATACAGCAGTGGGACTCAAAAATAGCAGATCTACAAGCTCGTAGAGCTATGCTCTACGAGCTTGTAGATCTGCTATTTTTTCGCCCCCAAGCCAATAGGCCCCGCCCACAGCTTCAGACCCCACCCCCCGGGGTGATAGGCCACGCCCACCCCCAGCCGATATCAGATCTACAAGCTCGTAGAGCTATGATCTACGAGCTTGTAGATCTGCTATTTTTGAGTCCCACTGCTGTAAAACACGCCCCCACGCCGATAAGCCACGCCCCCAGCTTCAAACCACGCCCCCAAGCCAATAGGCCCCGCCCACAGCTTCAGACCCCACCCCCCGGGGTGATATGCCACGCCCACCCCCAGCCGATATCAGATCTACAAGTTCGTAGAGCTATGATCTACGAGCTTGTAGATCTGCTATTTTTGAGTCCCACTGCTGTAAACCACGCCCCCAAGCCGACAGGCCACGCCCCCCGCTCCAAACCACGCCCCGATGGCGATAGGCCACGCCCCCAGCTTCAAACCACAGCCCCTCGCCCCAAGCCGACAGGCCACGTCCCCAGCACCAAACCACGCCCCCATGGCGATAGGCCACACCCCTAGCCTTAAACCACACCCCCCCTTGGCGATAGGCCACGCCCATAGCTCCAAACCACACCCCCTTGGTGATAGGCCAAGCCCACAGCTCCAAACCACTCCCCCCTCACCAATAGGCCACACCCCCGGCTCGAAACCACACCCCCAAGGTGATATGCCACGCCCACATAGTGGCTGGGGGAGGGGCCGGGGTTAATTGTTCGACCGATTGATCAATCGATTGGTAGAGATTAACATATTATTATACCATCCTGTAGGGGGAGGTAGAGAGTAACATATTATAATACCAGCCTGTAGAGGGAGGTAGAGAGTAACATATTATAATACCAGCCTGTAGGGGGAGGTAGAGAGTAATTATTATAATACCAGCCTGTAGGGGGAGGTAGAGAGTCACATATTATAATACCAAGCTGTAGGGGGAGGTAGAGAGTAACTTATTATAATACCAGCCTGTAGGGGGAGGTAGAGAGTCACATATTATAATACCAGCCTGTAGGGGGAGGTAGAGAGTCACATATTATAATACCAGCCTGTAGGGGGAGGTAGAGAGTCACATATTATAATACCAGCCTGTAGGGGGAGGTAGAGAGTAACATATTATAATACCAGCCTGTAGGGGGAGGTAGAGAGTCACATATTATAATACCAGCCTGTAGGGGAGGTAGAGAGTAACATATTATAATACCAGCCTGTAGGGGGAGGTAGAGAGTAACATATTATAATACCAGCCTGTAGGGGGAGGTAGAGAGTAACATATTATAATACCAGCCTGTAGGGGGAGGGAGAGAGTAACATATTATAATACCAGCCTGTAGGGGGAGGTAGAGAGTCACATATTATAATACCAGCCTGTAGGGGGAGGTAGAGAGTAACATATTATAATACCAGCCTGTAGGGGGAGGTAGAGAGTAACATATTATAATACCAGCCTGTAGGGGGAGGTAGAGAGTCACATATTATAATACCAGCCTGTAGGGGGAGGTAGAGAGTAACATATTATAATACCAGCCTGTAGGGGGAGGTAGAGAGTCACATATTATAATACGTATTTTTAAGAAAGTGGGTGTCAGTTTTGTCTGAAGGAAGGCATTAGGGCTCATGTATTTTGTGTTGGGCTCCTAAAACCCACTTTTAGAGACCTCACAAAGTCAGCAGCCACTTAGAATGTACTGGGAACAAGTTACAGGAAAGTGTCACCAAAGTGCTTATCTCAGCCTAAAAATGCTATTTTGACATTTTCCTGTAACTTGTTCCCAGTACATTCTAAGTGGCTGCTGACTTTGTGAGGTCTCTAAAAGTGGGTTTTAGGAGCCCAACACAAAATACATGAGCCCCAATGCCTTCCTTCATACAAAACTGACACCCACTTTCTTTAAAAAACCGTGGCTCAAAATGGCATTTTTGGGCTGAGATAAGCACTTTGGTCACATTTTCCTGTAACTTGTTCCCAGTACATTTTAAGTGGCTGCTGACTTTGTGAGGTCTGTAAAAGTGGGTTTTAGGAGCCCAACACAAAATACAAGAGCCCTAATGCCTTCCTTCAGATAAAACTGACACCCACTTTCTCAAAAAAATCTTGGGTCAAAATAGCATTTTTAGACTGAGATAAGCACTTTGGTGACATTTTCCTGTAACTTGTTCCCAGTACATTCTAAGTGGCTGCTGACTTTGTGAGGTCTCTAAAAGTGGGTTTTAGGAGCCCAACACAAAATACATGAGCCCTAATGCCTTCCTTCAGACAAAACTGACACCCACTTTCTTTAAAAAAATCGTGGCTCAAAATAGCATTTTTGGGCTGAGATAAGCACTTTGGTGACATTTTCCTGTAACTTGTTCCCAGTACATTTTAAGTGGCTGCTGACTTTGTGAGGTCTGTAAAAGTGGGTTTTAGGAGCCCAACACAAAATACAAGAGCCCTAATGCCTTCCTTCAGACAAAACTGACACCCACTTTCTTAAAAAAATCTTGGGTCAAAATAGCATTTTTAGACTGAGATAAGCACTTTGGTGACATTTTCCTGTAACTTGTTCCCAGTACATTCTAAGTGGCTGCTGACTTTGTGAGGTCTCTAAAAGTGGGTTTTAGGAGCCCAACACAAAATACATGAGCCCTAATGCCTTCCTTCAGACAAAACTGACACCCACTTTCTTTAAAAAATCATGGCTCAAAATAGCATTTTTGGGCTGAGATAAGCACTTTGGTGACATTTTCCTGTAACTTGTTCCCAGTACATTTTAAGTGGCTGCTGACTTTGTGAGGTCTGTAAAAGTGGGTTTTAGGAGCCCAACACAAAATACATGAGCCCTAATACCTTCCTTCAGACAAAACTGACACCCACTTTCTTTAAAAAATCTTGGGTCAAAATAGCATTTTTAGACTGAGGTAAGCACTTTGGTGACATTTTCCTGTAACTTGTTCCCAGTACATTCTAAGTGGCTGCTGACTTTGTGAGGTCTCTAAAAGTGGGTTTTAGGAGCCCAACACAAAATACATGAGCCCTAATGCCTTCCTTCAGACAAAACTGACACCCACTTTCTTTAAAAAATCGTGGCTCAAAATAGCATTTTTGGGCTGAGATAAGCACTTTGGTGACATTTTCCTGTAACTTGTTCCCAGTACATTTTAAGTGGCTGCTGACTTTGTGATGTCTGTAAAAGTGGGTTTTAGGAGCCCAACACAAAATACATGAGCCCTAATGCCTTCTTTCAGACAAAACTGACACCCACTTTCTTAAAAAAATCTTGGGTCAAAATAGCATTTTTAGACTGAGATAAGCACTTTGGTGACATTTTCCTGTAACTTGTTCCCAGTACATTCTAAGTGGCTGCTGACTTTGTGAGGTCTATAAAAGTGGGTTTTAGGAGCCCAACACAAAATACATGAGCCCTAATGCCTTCCTTCAGACAAAACTGACACCCACTTTCTTTAAAAAATCGTGGCTCAAAATAGCATTTTTGGGCTGAGATAAGCACTTTGGTGACATTTTCCCCTACAGGCTGGTATTATAATATGTGACTCTCTACCTCCCCCTACAGGCTGGTATTATAATAGGTTACTCTCTACCTCCCCTACAGGCTGGTATTATAATATGTGACTCTCTACCTCCCCCTACAGGCTGGTACTATAATATGTTACTCTCTACCTCCGCCTACAGGCTGGTATTATAATATGTTACTCTCTACCTCCCCCTACAGGCTGGTATTATAATATGTTACTCTCTACCTCCCTCTACAGGCTGGTATTATAATATGTTACTCTCTACCTCCCCCTACAGGCTGGTATTATAATATGTTACTCTCTACCTCCCCCTACAGGCTGGTATTATAATATGTTACTCTCTACATCCTCCTACAGGCTGGTATTATAATATGTTACTCTCTACCTCCCCTACAGGCTGGTATTATAATATGTGACTCTCTACCTCCCCCTACAGGCTGGTATTATAATATGTTACTCTCTACCTCCCCCTACAGGCTGGTATTATAATAGGTTACTGTCTACCTCCCCTACAGGCTGGTATTATAATATGTGACTCTCTACCTCCCCCTACAGGCTGGTACTATAATATGTTACTCTCTACCTCCGCCTACAGGCTGGTATTATAATATGTTACTCTCTACCTCCCCCTACAGGCTGGTATTATAATATGTTACTCTCTACCTCCCCCTACAGGCTGGTATTATAATATGTTACTCTCTACCTCCCTCTACAGGCTGGTATTATAATATGTTACTCTCTACCTCCCCCTACAGGCTGGTATTATAATATGTTACTCTCTACCTCCCCCTACAGGCTGGTATTATAATATGTTACTCTCTACCTCCTCCTACAGGCTGGTATTATAATATGTTACTCTCTACCTCCCCTACAGGCTGGTATTATAATATGTGTCTCTCTACCTCCCCCTACAGGCTGGTATTATAATATGTTACTCTCTACCTCCCCCTACAGGCTGGTATTATAATATGTGACTCTCTACCTCCCCCTACAGGCTGGTATTATAATATATGACTCTCTACCTCCCCCTACAGGCTGGTATTATAATATGTGACTCTCTACCTCCCCTACAGGCTGGTATTATAATATGTTACTCTCTACCTCCCCCTACAGGTTGCTATTATAATATGTGACTCTCTACCTCCCCCTACAGGCTGGTATTATAATATGTTACTCTCTACCTCCCCCTACTGGCTGGTATTATAATATGTTACTCTCTACCTCCCTCTACAGGCTGGAATTATAATATCTAACTCTCTACCTCCCCCTACAGACTGGTATTATACTATGTTACTCTCTACCTCCCCCTACAGGCTGGTATAATAATATGTTACTCTCTACCTCCCCCTAGAGGCTGGTATTATAATATGTTACTCTCTACCTCCCCCTAGAGACTGGTATTATACTATGTTACTCTCTACCTCCCCCTACAGGCTGGTATTATAATATGTTACTCTCTACCTCCCCCTACAGGTTGGTATTATAATATGTGACTCTCTACCTCCCCCTACAGGCTGGTATTATAATATGTTACTCTCTACCTCCCCCTACAGGCTGGTATAATAATATGTTACTCTCTACCAATCGATTGATCAATCGGTCGAACAATTAACCCCGGCCCCTCCCCCAGCCACTATGGGGGTGTGGTTTCGAGCCGGGGGTGTGGCCTATTGGTGAGGGGGAAGTGGTTTGGAGCTGTGGGCTTGGCCTATCACCAAGGGGGTGTGGTTTGGAGCTAAGGGCGTGGCCTATCGCCAAGGGGGTGTGGTTTAAGGCTAGGGGCGTAGCCTATCGACATGGGGGCGTGGTTTGGAGCTGGGGGCGTGGCCTGTCGGCTTGGGGCGAGGGGCTGTGGTTTGAAGCTGGGGGCGTGGCCTATCGCCATCGGGGCGTGGTTTGGAGCGGGGGGCGTGGCCTGTCGGCTTGGGGGCGTGGTTTACAGCAGTGGGACTCAAAAATAGCAGATCTACAAGCTCGTAGATCATAGCTCTACGAGCTTGTAGATCTGATATCGGCTGGGGTTGGGCGTGGCCTATCACCCCGGGGGGTGGGGTCTGAAGCTGTGGGCGGGGCCTGTCGGCTTGGAGGCGTGGTTTGAAGCTGGGGGCGTGGCTTATCGGCTTGGGGGCGTGGTTTACAGCAGTGGGACTCAAAAATAGCGGATCTACAAGCTCGTAGATCATAGCTCTACGAGCTTGTAGATCTGATATCGGCTGGGGGTGGGCGTGGCCTATCACCCCGGGGGGTGGGGTCTGAAGCTGTGGGCGGGGCCTATTGGCTTGGGGGCGTGGTTTCAAGCCGGGGGCGTGGCCTTTCCCCTTGGATTGGGGTCTTAAGCCGTGTGCTTGTCCTCTATCGGCGAGGGGTGTGTGGTTTGAAGCTGGGGGCGTGGCCTATCGCCATGGGGGCGTGGTTTGGAGCTGGGGGCGTGGCTTGTTGAATTGGGGGCGTGGTATACAGCAGTGGGACTCAAAAATAGCAGATCTACAAGCTCTTAGAGCATAGCTCTACGAGCTTGTAGATCTGATATCGGCTGGGGTTGGGCGTGGCCTATCACCCCGGGGGGTGGGGTATGAAGCTGTGGGCGGGGGCCTGTCGGCTTGGAGGCGTGGTTTGAAGCTGGGGGCGTGGCTTATCGGCTTGGGGGCGTGGTTTACAGCAGTGGGACTCAAAAATAGCAGATCTACAAGCTCGTAGATCATAGCTCTACGAGCTTGTAGATCTGATATCGGCTGGGGGTGGGCGTGGCCTATCACCCCGGGGGGTGGGGTCTGAAGCTGTGGGCGGGGCATATTGGCTTGGGGGCGTGGTTTCAAGCCGGGGGCGTGGCCTTTCCCCTTGGATTGGGGTTTTAAGCTGTGTGCTTGTCCTCTATCGGCGAGGGGGCTGTGGTTTGAAGCTGGGGGCGTGGCCTATCGCCATGGGGGCGTGGTTTGGAGCGGGGGGCGGGGCCTGTCGGCTTGGGGGCGTGGCCTTTCCCCTTGGATTGGGGTCTTAAGCCGTGTGCTTGTCCTCTATCGGCGAGGGGTGTGTGGTTTGAAGCTGGGAGCGTGGCCTATCGCCATGGGGATGTGGTTTGGAGCTGGGGGCGTGGCTTGTTGGCTTGGGGTCGTGGTATACAGCAGTGGGACTCAAAAATAGCAGATCTACAAGCTCGTAGAGCTATGCTCTACGAGCTTGTAGATCTGCTATTTTTTTCGCCCCCAAGCCAATAGCCCACAGCTTCAGACCCCACCCCCCGGGGTGATAGGCCACGCCCACCCCCAGCCGATATCAAACCACAGCCCCTCGCCCCAAGCCGACAGGCCACGTCCCCAGCACCAAACCACGCCCCCATGGCGATAGGCCACACCCCTAGCCTTAAACCACACCCCCCCTTGGCGATAGGCCACGCCCATAGCTCCAAACCACACCCCCTTGGTGATAGGCCAAGCCCACAGCTCCAAACCACTCCCCCCTCACCAATAGGCCACACCCCCGGCTCGAAACCACACCCCCAAGGTGATATGCCACGCCCACATAGTGGCTGGTGGAGGGGCCGGGGTTAATTGTTCGACCGATTGATCAATCGATTGGTAGAGATTAACATATTATTATACCATCCTGTAGGGGGAGGTAGAGAGTAACATATTATAATACCAGCCTTTAGGGGGAGGTAGAGAGTAACATAGTATAATACCAGCCTGTAGGAGGAGGTAGAGAGTAACTTATTATAATACCAGCCTGTAGGGGGAGGTATAGAGTAACATATTATAATACCAGCCTGTAGGGGGAGGTAGAGAGTAACATATTATAATACCAGCCTGTAGGGGGAGGTAGAGAGTCACATATTATAATACCAGCCTGTAGGGGGAGGTAGAGAGTAACATATTATAATACCAGCCTGTAGGGGGAGGTAGAGAGTAACATAGTATAATACCAGTCTCTAGGGGGAGGTAGAGAGTAACATATTATAATACCAGCCTCTAGGGGGAGGTAGAGAGTAACATATTATTATACCAGCCTGTAGGGGGAGGTAGAGAGTAACATAGTATAATACCAGTCTGTAGGGGGAGGTAGAGAGTAAGATATTATAATACCAGCCTGTAGAGGGAGGTAGAGAGTAACATATTATAATACCAGCCTGTAGGGGGAGGTAGAGAGTAACATAGTATAATACCAGTCTGTAGGGGGAGGTAGAGAGTAACATATTATAATACCAGCCTGTAGAGGGAGGTAGAGAGTAACATATTATAATACCAGCCTGTAGGGGGAGGTAGAGAGTAACATATTATAATACCAGCCTGTAGGGGGAGGTAGAGAGTCACATATTATAATACCAACCTGTAGGGGGAGGTAGAGAGTAACATATTATAATACCAGCCTGTAGGGGGAGGTAGAGAGTAACATAGTATAATACCAGTCTCTAGGGGGAGGTAGAGAGTAACATATTATAATACCAGCCTCTAGGGGGAGGTAGAGAGTAACATATTATTATACCAGCCTGTAGGGGGAGGTAGAGAGTAACATAGTATAATACCAGTCTGTAGGGGGAGGTAGAGAGTAAGATATTATAATACCAGCCTGTAGAGGGAGGTAGAGAGTAACATATTATAATACCAGCCTGTAGGGGGAGGTAGAGAGTAACATAGTATAATACCAGTCTGTAGGGGGAGGTAGAGAGTAACATATTATAATACCAGCCTGTAGAGGGAGGTAGAGAGTAACATATTATAATACCAGCCTGTAGGGGGAGGTAGAGAGTAATTATTATAATACCAGCCTGTAGGGGGAGGTAGAGAGTCACATATTATAATACCAACCTGTAGGGGGAGGTAGAGAGTAACATATTATAATACCAGCCTGTAGGGGGAGGTAGAGAGTCACATATTATAATACCAGCCTGTAGGGGGAGGTAGAGAGTCACATATTATAATACCAGCCTGTAGGGGGAGGTAGAGAGTCACATATTATAATACCAGCCTGTAGGGGGAGGTAGAGAGTAACATATTATAATACCAGCCTGTAGGGGGAGGTAGAGAGTCACATATTATAATACCAGCCTGTAGGGGAGGTAGAGAGTAACATATTATAATACCAGCCTGTAGGGGGAGGTAGAGAGTAACATATTATAATACCAGCCTGTAGGGGGAGGTAGAGAGTAACATATTATAATACCAGCCTGTAGGGGGAGGTAGAGAGTAACATATTATAATACCAGCCTGTAGGGGGAGGTAGAGAGTCACATATTATAATACCAGCCTGTAGGGGGAGGTAGAGAGTAACATATTATAATACCAGCCTGTAGGGGGAGGTAGAGAGTAACATATTATAATACCAGCCTGTAGGGGGAGGTAGAGAGTCACATATTATAATACCAGCCTGTAGGGGGAGGTAGAGAGTAACATATTATAATACCAGCCTGTAGGGGGAGGTAGAGAGTAACATATTATAATACCAGCCTGTAGGGGGAGGTAGAGAGTCACATATTATAATACGTATTTTTAAGAAAGTGGGTGTCAGTTTTGTCTGAAGGAAGGCATTAGGGCTCATGTATTTTGTGTTGGGCTCCTAAAACCCACTTTTAGAGACCTCACAAAGTCAGCAGCCACTTAGAATGTACTGGGAACAAGTTACAGGAAAGTGTCACCAAAGTGCTTATCTCAGCCTAAAAATGCTATTTTGACATTTTCCTGTAACCTGTTCCCAGTACATTCTAAGTGGCTGCTGACTTTGTGAGGTCTCTAAAAGTGGGTTTTAGGAGCCCAACACAAAATACATGAGCCCCAATGCCTTCCTTCATACAAAACTGACACCCACTTTCTTTAAAAAACCGTGGCTCAAAATGGCATTTTTGGGCTGAGATAAGCACTTTGGTCACATTTTCCTGTAACTTGTTCCCAGTACATTTTAAGTGGCTGCTGACTTTGTGAGGTCTGTAAAAGTGGGTTTTAGGAGCCCAACACAAAATACAAGAGCCCTAATGCCTTCCTTCAGATAAAACTGACACCCACTTTCTCAAAAAAATCTTGGGTCAAAATAGCATTTTTAGACTGAGATAAGCACTTTGGTGACATTTTCCTGTAACTTGTTCCCAGTACATTCTAAGTGGCTGCTGACTTTGTGAGGTCTCTAAAAGTGGGTTTTAGGAGCCAAACACAAAATACATGAGCCCTAATGCCTTCCTTCAGACTAAACTGACACCCACTTTCTTTAAAAAATCGTGGCTCAAAATAGCATTTTTGGGCTGAGATAAGCACTTTGGTGACATTTTCCTGTAACTTGTTCCCAGTACATTTTAAGTGGCTGCTGACTTTGTGAGGTCTGTAAAAGTGGGTTTTAGGAGCCCAACACAAAATACAAGAGCCATAATGCCTTCCTTCAGACAAAACTGACACCCACTTTCTTAAAAAAATCTTGGGTCAAAATAGCATTTTTAGACTGAGATAAGCACTTTGGTGACATTTTCCTGTAACTTGTTCCCAGTACATTCTAAGTGGCTGCTGACTTTGTGAGGTCTCTAAAAGTGGGTTTTAGGAGCCCAACACAAAATACATGAGCCCTAATGCCTTCCTTCAGACAAAACTGACACCCACTTTCTTTAAAAAATCGTGGCTCAAAATAGCATTTTTGGGCTGAGATAAGCACTTTGGTGACATTTTCCTGTAACTTGTTCCCAGTACATTTTAAGTGGCTGCTGACTTTGTGAGGTCTGTAAAAGTGGGTTTTAGGAGCCCAACACAAAATACATGAGCCCTAATACCTTCCTTCAGACAAAACTGACACCCACTTTCTTTAAAAAATCTTGGGTCAAAATAGCATTTTTAGACTGAGATAAGCACTTTGGTGACATTTTCCTGTAACTTGTTCCCAGTACATTCTAAGTGGCTGCTGACTTTGTGAGGTCTCTAAAAGTGGGTTTTAAGAGCCCAACACAAAATACATGAGCCCTAATGCCTTCCTTCAGACAAAACTGACACCCACTTTCTTTAAAAAATCGTGGCTCAAAATAGCATTTTTGGGCTGAGATAAGCACTTTGGTGACATTTTCCTGTAACTTGTTCCCAGTACATTTTAAGTGGCTGCTGACTTTGTGAGGTCTGTAAAAGTGGGTTTTAGGAGCCCAACACAAAATACATGAGCCCTAATGCCTTCCTTCAGACAAAACTGACACCCACTTTCTTTAAAAAATCTTGGGTCAAAATAGCATTTTTAGACTGAGATAATCACTTTGGTGACATTTTCCTGTAACTTGTTCCCAGTACATTCTAAGTGGCTGCTGACTTTGTGAGGTCTCTAAAAGTGGGTTTTAGGAGCCCAACACAAAATACATGAGCCCTAATGCCTTCTTTCAGACAAAACTGACACCCACTTTCTTTAAAAAATCTTGGGTCAAAATATTATTTTTAGACTGAGATAAGCACTTTGGTGACATTTTCCTGTAACTTGTTCCCAGTACATTCTAAGTGGCTGCTGACTTTGTGAGGTCTCTAAAAGTGGGTTTTAGGAGCCCAACACAAAATACATGAGCCCTAATGCCTTCCTTCAGACAAAACTGACACCCACTTTCTTTAAAAAATCGTGGCTCAAAATAACATTTTTGGGCTGAGATAAGCACTTTGGTGACATTTTCCTGTAACTTGTTCCCAGTACATTCTAAGTGGCTGCTGACTTTGTGAGGTCTCTAAAAGTGGGTTTTAGGAGCCCAACACAAAATACATGAGCCCTAATGCCTTCCTTCAGACAAAACTGACACCCACTTTCTTTAAAAAATCGTGGCTCAAAATAGCATTTTTGGGCTGAGATAAGCACTTTGGTGACATTTTCCCCTACAGGCTGGAATTATAATATGTGACTCTCTACCTCCCCCTACAGGCTGGTATTATAATAGGTTACTCTCTACCTCCCCTACAGGCTGGTATTATAATATGTGACTCTCTACCTCCCCCTACAGGCTGGTACTATAATATGTTACTCTCTACCTCCGCCTACAGGCTGGTATTATAATATGTTACTCTCTACCTCCCCCTACAGGCTGGTATTATAATATGTTACTCTCTACCTCCCCCTACAGGCTGGTATTATAATATGTTACTCTCTACCTCCCCCTACAGGCTGGTATTATAATATGTTACTCTCTACCTCCCTCTACAGGCTGGTATTATAATATGTTACTCTCTACCTCCCCCTACAGGCTGGTATTATAATATGTTACTCTCTACCTCCCCCTACAGGCTGGTATTATAATATGTTACTCTCTACCTCCCCCTACAGGCTGGTATTATAATATGTTACTCTCTACCTCCCCCTACAGGCTGGTATTATAATATGTGACTCTCTACCTCCCCCTACAGGCTGGTATTATAATATGTGACTCTCTACCTCCCCCTACAGGCTGGTATTATAATATGTGACTCTCTACCTCCCCCTACAGGCTGGTATTATAATATGTTACTCTCTACCTCCCCCTACAGGCTGGTATTATAATATGTTACTCTCTACCTCCCTCTACAGGCTGGTATTATAATATCTTACTCTCTACCTCCCCCTACAGACTGGTATTATACTATGTTACTCTCTACCTCCCCCTACAGGCTGGTATAATAATATGTTACTCTCTACCTCCCCCTAGAGGCTGGTATTATAATATGTTACTCTCTACCTCCCCCTAGAGACTGGTATTATACTATGTTACTCTCTACCTCCCCCTACAGGCTGGTATAATAATATGTTACTCTCTACCAATCGATTGATCAATCGGTCGAACAATTAACCCCGGCCCCTCCCCGAGCCACTATGTGGGCGTGGCCTATCACCTTGGGGGTGTGGTTTCGAGCCGGGGGTGTGGCCTATTGGTGAGGGGGAACTGGTTTGGAGCTGTGGGCTTGGCCTATCACCAAGGGGGTGTGGTTTGGAGCTATGGGCGTGGCCTATCGCCAAGGGGGTGTGGTTTAAGGCTAGGGGCGTAGCCTATCGACATGGGGGCGTGGTTTGGAGCTGGGGGCGTGGCCTGTCGGCTTGGGGCGAGGGGCTGTGGTTTGAAGCTGGGGGCGTGGCCTATCGCCATCGGGGCGTGGTTTGGAGCGGGGGGCGTGGCCTGTCGGCTTGGGGGCGTGGTTTACAGCAGTGGGACTCAAAAATAGCAGATCTACAAGCTCGTAGATCATAGCTCTACGAGCTTGTAGATCTGATATCGGCTGGGGGTGGGCGTGGCCTATCACCCCGGGGGGTGGGGTCTGAAGCTGTGGGCGGGGCTTATTGGCTTGGGGGCGTGGTTTCAAGCCGGGGGCGTGGCCTTTCCCCTTGGATTGGGGTCTTAAGCCGTGTGCTTGTCCTCTATCGGCGAGGGGTGTGTGGTTTGAAGCTGGGGGCGTGGCCTATCGCCATGGGGGCGTGGTTTGGAGCTGGGGGCGTGGCTTGTTGGCTTGGGGGCGTGGTATACAGCAGTGGGACTCAAAAATAGCAGATCTACAAGCTCGTAGATCATAGCTCTACGAGCTTGTAGATCTGATATCGGCTGGGGTTGGGCGTGGCCTATCACCCCGGGGGGTGGGGTATGAAGCTGTGGGCGGGGGCCTGTCGGCTTGGAGGCGTGGTTTGAAGCTGGGGGCGTGGCTTATCGGCTTGGGGGCGTGGTTTACAGCAGTGGGACTCAAAAATAGCAGATCTACAAGCTCGTAGATCATAGCTCTACGAGCTTGTAGATCTGATATCGGCTGGGGGTGGGCGTGGCCTATCACCCCGTGGGGTGGGGTCTGAAGCTGTGGGCGGGGCCTATTGGCTTGGGGGCGTGGTTTCAAGCCGGGGGCGTGGCCTTTCCCCTTGGATTGGGGTTTTAAGCTGTGTGCTTGTCCTCTATCGGCGAGGGGGCTGTGGTTTGAAGCTGGGGGCGTGGCCTATCGCCATGGGGGCGTGGTTTGGAGCGGGGGGCGGGGCCTGTCGGCTTGGGGGCGTGGCCTTTCCCCTTTGATTGGGGTCTTAAGCCGTGTGCTTGTCCTCTATCGGCGAGGGGTGTGTGGTTTGAAGCTGGGAGCGTGGCCTATCGCCATGGGGATGTGGTTTGGAGCTGGGGGCGTGGCTTGTTGGCTTGGGGTCGTGGTATACAGCAGTGGGACTCAAAAATAGCAGATCTACAAGCTCGTAGAGCTATGCTCTACGAGCTTGTAGATCTGCTATTTTTTTCGCCCCCAAGCCAATAGCCCACAGCTTCAGACCCCACCCCCCGGGGTGATAGGCCACGCCCACCCCCAGCCGATATCAGATCTACAAGCTCGTAGAGCTATGATCTACGAGCTTGTAGATCTGCTATTTTTGAGTCCCACTGCTGTAAAACACGCCCCCAAGCCGATAAGCCACGCCCCCAGCTTCAAACCACGCCCCCAAGCCAATAGGCCCCGCCCACAGCTTCACACCCCACCCCCGGGGTGATAGGCCACGCCCACCCCCAGCCGATATCAGATCTACAAGCTCGTAGAGCTATGATCTACGAGCTTGTAGATCTGCTATTTTTGAGTCCCACTGCTGTAAACCACGCCCCCAAGCCGATAAGCCACGCCCCCAGCTTCAAACCAAGCCTCCAAGCCGACAGGCCCCCGCCCACAGCTTCATACCCCACCCCCCGGGGTGATAGGCCACGCCCAACCCCAGCCGATATCAGATCTACAAGCTCGTAGAGCTATGCTCTACGAGCTTGTAGATCCGCTATTTTTGAGTCCCACTGCTGTAAACCACGCCCCCAAGCCGATAAGCCACGCCCCCAGCTTCAAACCACGCCTCCAAGCCGACAGGCCCCGCCCACAGCTTCAGACCCCACCCCCCGGGGTGATAGGCCACGCCCACCCCCAGCCGATATCAGATCTACAAGCTCGTAGAGCTATGATCTACGAGCTTGTAGATCTGCTATTTTTGAGTCCCACTGCTGTAAACCACGCCCCCAAGCCGACAGGCCACGCCCCCCGCTCCAAACCACGCCCCGATGGCGATAGGCCACGCCCCCAGCTTCAAACCACAGCCCCTCGCCCCAAGCCGACAGGCCACGTCCCCAGCACCAAACCACGCCCCCATGGCGATAGGCCACACCCCTAGCCTTAAACCACACCCCCCCTTGGCGATAGGCCACGCCCATAGCTCCAAACCACACCCCCTTGGTGATAGGCCAAGCCCACAGCTCCAAACCACTCCCCCCTCACCAATAGGCCACACCCCCGGCTCGAAAACACACCCCCAAGGTGATATGCCACGCCCACATAGTGGCTGGGGGAGGGGCCGGGGTTAATTGTTCGACCGATTGATCAATCGATTGGTAGAGATTAACATATTATTATACCATCCTGTAGGGGGAGGTAGAGAGTAACATATTATAATACCAGCCTTTAGGGGGAGGTAGAGAGTAAAATAGTATAATACCAGCCTGTAGGGGGAGGTAGAGAGTAACATATTATAATACCAGCCTGTAGGGGGAGGTATAGAGTAACATATTATAATACCAGCCTGTAGGGGGAGGTAGAGAGTAACATATTATAATACCAGCCTGTAGGGGGAGGTAGAGAGTCACATATTATAATACCAGCCTGTAGGGGGAGGTAGAGAGTAACATATTATAATACCAGCCTGTAGGGGGAGGTAGAGAGTAACATAGTATAATACCAGTCTCTAGGGGGAGGTAGAGAGTAACATATTATAATACCAGCCTCTAGGGGGAGGTAGAGAGTAACATATTATTATACCAGCCTGTAGGGGGAGGTAGAGAGTAACATAGTATAATACCAGTCTGTAGGGGGAGGTAGAGAGTAAGATATTATAATACCAGCCTGTAGAGGGAGGTAGAGAGTAACATATTATAATACCAGCCTGTAGGGGGAGGTAGAGAGTAACATAGTATAATACCAGTCTGTAGGGGGAGGTAGAGAGTAACATATTATAATACCAGCCTGTAGAGGGAGGTAGAGAGTAACATATTATAATACCAGCCTGTAGGGGGAGGTAGAGAGTAACATATTATAATACCAGCCTGTAGGGGGAGGTAGAGAGTCACATATTATAATACCAACCTGTAAGGGGAGGTAGAGAGTAACATATTATAATACCAGCCTGTAGTGGGAGGTAGAGAGTAACATAGTATAATACCAGTCTCTAGGGGGAGGTAGAGAGTAACATATTATAATACCAGCCTCTAGGGGGAGGTAGAGAGTAACATATTATTATACCAGCCTGTAGGGGGAGGTAGAGAGTAACATAGTATAATACCAGTCTCTAGGGGGAGGTAGAGAGTAACATATTATAATACCAGCCTCTAGGGGGAGGTAGAGAGTAACATATTATAATACCAGCCTGTAGGGGGAGGTAGAGAGTAACATATTATAATACCAGCCTGTAGGGGGAGGTAGAGAGTAACATATTATAATACCAGCCTGTAGGGGGAGGTAGAGAGTCACATATTATAATACCAGCCTGTAGGGGGAGGTAGAGAGTAACATATTATAATACCAGCCTGTAGGGGGAGGTAGAGAGTAACATATTATAATACCAGCCTGTAGGGGGAGGTAGAGAGTCACATATTATAATACCAGCCTGTAGGGGAGGTAGAGAGTAACATATTATAATACCAGCCTGTAGGGGGAGGTAGAGAGTAACATATTATAATACCAGCCTGTAGGGGGAGGTAGAGAGTAACATATTATAATACCAGCCTGTAGGGGGAGGTAGAGAGTAACATATTATAATACCAGCCTGTAGGGGGAGGTAGAGAGTAACATATTATAATACCAGCCTGTAGGGGGAGGTAGAGAGTCACATATTATAATACCAGCCTGTAGGGGGAGGTAGAGAGTAACATATTATAATACCAGCCTGTAGGGGGAGGTAGAGAGTAACATATTATAATACCAGCCTGTAGGGGGAGGTAGAGAGTCACATATTATAATACCAGCCTGTAGGGGGAGGTAGAGAGTAACATATTATAATACCAGCCTGTAGGGGGAGGTAGAGAGTAACATATTATAATACCAGCCTGTAGGGGGAGGTAGAGAGTCACATATTATAATACGTAATTTTAAGAAAGTGGGTGTCAGTTTTGTCTGAAGGAAGGCATTAGGGCTCATGTATTTTGTGTTGGGCTCCTAAAACCCACTTTTAGAGACCTCACAAAGTCAGCAGCCACTTAGAATGTACTGGGAACAAGTTACAGGAAAGTGTCACCAAAGTGCTTATCTCAGCCTAAAAATGCTATTTTGACATTTTCCTGTAACTTGTTCCCAGTACATTCTAAGTGGCTGCTGACTTTGTGAGGTCTCTAAAAGTGGGTTTTAGGAGCCCAACACAAAATACATGAGCCCCAATGCCTTCCTTCATACAAAACTGACACCCACTTTCTTTAAAAAATCGTGGCTCAAAATGGCATTTTTGGGCTGAGATAAGCACTTTGGTCACATTTTCCTGTAACTTGTTCCCAGTACATTTTAAGTGGCTGCTGACTTTGTGAGGTCTGTAAAAGTGGGTTTTAGGAGCCCAATACAAAATACATGAGCCCTAATGCCTTCCTTAAGACAAAACTGACACCCACTTTCTTAAAAAAATCTTGGGTCAAAATAGCATTTTTAGACTGAGATAAGCACTTTGGTGACATTTTCCTGTAACTTGTTCCCAGTACATTCTAAGTGGCTGCTGACTTTGTGAGGTCTCTAAAAGTGGGTTTTAGGAGCCCAACACAAAATACATGAGCCCTAATGCCTTCCTTCAGACAAAACTGACAGCCACTTTCTTTAAAAAATCTTGGGTCAAAATAGCATTTTTAGACTGAGATAATCACTTTGGTGACATTTTCCTGTAACTTGTTCCCAGTACATTCGAAGTGGCTGCTGACTTTGTGAGGTCTCTAAAAGTGGGTTTTAGGAGCCCAACACAAAATACATGAGCCCTAATGCTTTCTTTCAGACAAAACTGA
Organism: Gymnoscopelus braueri; assembly: GCF_963280865.1. NCBI lineage: Eukaryota > Metazoa > Chordata > Actinopteri > Myctophiformes > Myctophidae > Gymnoscopelus > Gymnoscopelus braueri. The sequence goes on from NW_027660865.1 coordinate 222,630, forward strand.
CACCCACTTTCTTAAAAAAATCTTGGGTCAAAATAGCATTTTTAGACTGAGATAAGCACTTTGGTGACATTTTCCTGTAACTTGTTCCCAGTACATTCGAAGTGGCTGCTGACTTTGTGAGGTCTCTAAAAGTGGGTTTTAGGAGCCCAACACAAAATACATGAGCCCTAATGCCTTCCTTCAGACAAAACTGACACCCACTTTCTTTATAAAATCGTGGCTCAAAATAGCATTTTTGGGCTGAGATAAGCACTTTGGTGACATTTTCCCCTACAGGCTGGTATTATAATATGTGACTCTCTACCTCCCCCTACAGGCTGGTATTATAATAGGTTACTCTCTACCTCCCCTACAGGCTGGTATTATAATATGTGACTCTCTACCTCCCCCTACAGGCTGGTACTATAATATGTTACTTTCTACCTCCGCCTACAGGCTGGTATTATAATATGTTACTCTCTACCTCCCCCTACAGGATGGTATTATAATATGTTACTCTCTACCTCCCCCTACAGGCTGGTATTATAATATGTTACTCTCTACCTCCCCCTACAGGCTGGTATTATAATATGTTACTCTCTACCTCCCCCTACAGGCTGGTATTATAATATGTTACTCTCTACCTCCTCCTACAGGCTGGTATTAAAATATGTTACTCTCTACCTCCCCTACAGGCTGGTATTATAATATGTTACTCTCTACCTCCCCCTACAGGCTGGTATTATAATATGTGACTCTCTACCTCCCCCTACAGGCTGGTATTATAATATGTGACTCTCTACCTCCCCCTACAGGCTGGTATTATAATATGTTACTCTCTACCTCCCCCTACAGGTTGGTATTATAATATGTGACTCTGTACCTCCCCCTACAGGCTGGTATTATAATATGTTACTCTCTACCTCCCCCTACAGGCTGGTATTATAATATGTTACTCTCTACCTCCCTCTATAGGCTGGTATTATAATATGTTACTCTCTACCTCCCCCTACAGACTGGTATTATACTATGTTACTCTCTACCTCCCCCTACAGGCTGGTATTATAATATGTTACTCTCTACCTCCCTCTACAGGCTGGTATTATAATATCTTACACTCTACCTCCCCCTACAGACTGGTATTATACTATGTTACTCTCTACCTCCCCCTAGAGACTGGTATTATAATATGTTACTCTCTACCTCCCCCTAGAGACTGGTATTATACTATGTTACTCTCTACCTCCCCCTACAGGCTGGTATTATAATATGTTACTTATCATTGTCCTTTTGGCATTAGTGTCCTTTTAGCATCAGTGTCCTTTTGGCACTTATCATTGTCCTTTTGGCATTAGTGTCCTTTTAGCATCAGTGTCCTTTTGGCACTTATCATTGTCCTTTTGGCATTAGTGTCCTTTTAGCATCAGTGTCCTTTTGGCACTTATCATTGTCCTTTTGGCATTAGTGTCCTTTTAGCATCAGTGTCCTTTTGGCACTTATCATTGTCCTTTTGGCATTAGTGTCCTTTTAGCATCAGTGTCCTTTTGGCACTTATCATTGTCCTTTTGGCATTAGTGTCCTTTTAGCATCAGTGTCCTTTTGGCACTTATCATTGTCCTTTTGGCATTAGTGTCCTTTTAGCATCAGTGTCCTTTTGGCACTTATCATTGTCCTTTTGGCATTAGTGTCCTTTTAGCATCAGTGTCCTTTTGGCACTTATCATTGTCCTTTTGGCATTAGTGTCCTTTTAGCATCAGTGTCCTTTTGGCACTTATCATTGTCCTTTTGGCATTAGTGTCCTTTTAGCATCAGTGTCCTTTTGGCACTTATCATTGTCCTTTTGGCATTAGTGTCCTTTTGGCATCAGTGTCCTTTTGGCACTTATCATTGTCCTTTTGGCATTAGTGTCCTTTTGGCATCAGTGTCCTTTTGGCATCAATGTCCTTTTGGCATCAGTGTCCTTTTAGCATCAGTGTCCTTTTGGCATCAATGTCCTTTTGGCATTAGTGTCCTTTTAGCATCAGTGTCCTTTTGGCACTTATCATTGTCCTTTTGGCATTAGTGTCCTTTTAGCATCAGTGTCCTTTTGGCACTTATCATTGTCCTTTTGGCATTAGTGTCCTTTTAGCATCAGTGTCCTTTTGGCACTTATCATTGTCCTTTTGGCATTAGGGTCCTTTTAGCATCAGTGTCCTTTTGGCACTTATCATTGTCCTTTTGGCATTAGTGTCCTTTTAGCATCAGTGTCCTTTTGGCACTTATCATTGTCCTTTTGGCATTAGTGTCCTTTTAGCATCAGTGTCCTTTTGGCACTTATCATTGTCCTTTTGGCATTAGTGTCCTTTTAGCATCAGTGTCCTTTTGGCACTTATCATTGTCCTTTTGGCATTAGTGTCCTTTTAGCATCAGTGTCCTTTTGGCACTTATCATTGTCCTTTTGGCATTAGTGTCCTTTTAGCATCAGTGTCCTTTTGGCACTTATCATTGTCCTTTTGGCATTAGTGTCCTTTTGGCATCAGTGTCCTTTTGGCACTTATCATTGTCCTTTTGGCATTAGTGTCCTTTTGGCATCAGTGTCCTTTTGGCATCATTGTCCTTTTGGCATTAGTGTCCTTTTAGCATCAGTGTCCTTTTGGCACTTATCATTGTCCTTTTGGCATTAGTGTCCTTTTAGCATCAGTGTCCTTTTGGCACTTATCATTGTCCTTTTGGCATTAGTGTCCTTTTAGCATCAGTGTCCTTTTGGCACTTATCATTGTCCTTTTGGCATTAGTGTCCTTTTAGCATCAGTGTCCTTTTGGCACTTATCATTGTCCTTTTGGCATTAGTGTCCTTTTAGCATCAGTGTCCTTTTGGCACTTATCATTGTCCTTTTGGCATTAGTGTCCTTTTAGCATCAGTGTCCTTTTGGCACTTATCATTGTCCTTTTGGCATTAGTGTCCTTTTAGCATCAGTGTCCTTTTGGCACTTATCATTGTCCTTTTGGCATTAGTGTCCTTTTAGCATCAGTGTCCTTTTGGCACTTATCATTGTCCTTTTGGCATTAGTGTCCTTTTAGCATCAGTGTCCTTTTGGCACTTATCATTGTCCTTTTGGCATTAGTGTCCTTTTGGCATCAGTGTCCTTTTGGCACTTATCATTGTCCTTTTGGCATTAGTGTCCTTTTGGCATCAGTGTCCTTTTGGCATCAATGTCCTTTTGGCATCAGTGTCCTTTTAGCATCAGTGTCCTTTTGGCACTTATCATTGTCCTTTTGGCATTAGTGTCCTTTTAGCATCAGTGTCCTTTTGGCACTTATCATTGTCCTTTTGGCATTAGTGTCCTTTTAGCATCAGTGTCCTTTTGGCATCAATGTCCTTTTGGCATCAGTGTCCTTTTAGCATCAGTGTCCTTTTGGCACTTATCATTGTCCTTTTGGCATTAGTGTCCTTTTAGCATCAGTGTCCTTTTGGCACTTATCATTGTCCTTTTGGCATTAGTGTCCTTTTAGCATCAGTGTCCTTTTGGCACTTATCATTGTCCTTTTGGCATTAGTGTCCTTTTAGCATCAGTGTCCTTTTGGCACTTATCATTGTCCTTTTGGCATTAGTGTCCTTTTAGCATCAGTGTCCTTTTGGCACTTATCATTGTCCTTTTGGCATTAGTGTCCTTTTAGCATCAGTGTCCTTTTGGCACTTATCATTGTCCTTTTGGCATTAGTGTCCTTTTAGCATCAGTGTCCTTTTGGCACTTATCATTGTCCTTTTGGCATTAGTGTCCTTTTAGCATCAGTGTCCTTTTGGCACTTATCATTGTCCTTTTGGCATTAGTGTCCTTTTAGCATCAGTGTCCTTTTGGCACTTATCATTGTCCTTTTGGCATTAGTGTCCTTTTAGCATCAGTGTCCTTTTGGCACTTATCATTGTCCTTTTGGCATTAGTGTCCTTTTAGCATCAGTGTCCTTTTGGCACTTATCATTGTCCTTTTGGCATTAGTGTCCTTTTGGCATCAGTGTCCTTTTGGCACTTATCATTGTCCTTTTGGCATTAGTGTCCTTTTGGCATCAGTGTCCTTTTGGCATCAATGTCCTTTTGGCATCAGTGTCCTTTTAGCATCAGTGTCCTTTTGGCATCAATGTCCTTTTGGCATTAGTGTCCTTTTAGCATCAGTGTCCTTTTGGCACTTATCATTGTCCTTTTGGCATTAGTGTCCTTTTAGCATCAGTGTCCTTTTGGCACTTATCATTGTCCTTTTGGCATTAGTGTCCTTTTAGCATCAGTGTCCTTTTGGCACTTATCATTGTCCTTTTGGCATTAGTGTCCTTTTGGCATCAGTGTCCTTTTGGCACTTATCATTGTCCTTTTGGCATTAGTGTCCTTTTGGCATCAGTGTCCTTTTGGCATCAATGTCCTTTTGGCATCAGTGTCCTTTTAGCATCAGTGTCCTTTTGGCACTTATCATTGTCCTTTTGGCATTAGTGTCCTTTTAGCATCAGTGTCCTTTTGGCACTTATCATTGTCCTTTTGGCATTAGGGTCCTTTTAGCATCAGTGTCCTTTTGGCACTTATCATTGTCCTTTTGGCATTAGTGTCCTTTTAGCATCAGTGTCCTTTTGGCACTTATCATTGTCCTTTTGGCATTAGTGTCCTTTTAGCATCAGTGTCCTTTTGGCACTTATCATTGTCCTTTTGGCATTAGTGTCCTTTTAGCATCAGTGTCCTTTTGGCACTTATCATTGTCCTTTTGGCATTAGTGTCCTTTTAGCATCAGTGTCCTTTTGGCACTTATCATTGTCCTTTTGGCATTAGTGTCCTTTTAGCATCAGTGTCCTTTTGGCACTTATCATTGTCCTTTTGGCATTAGTGTCCTTTTGGCATCAGTGTCCTTTTGGCACTTATCATTGTCCTTTTGGCATTAGTGTCCTTTTGGCATCAGTGTCCTTTTGGCATCATTGTCCTTTTGGCATTAGTGTCCTTTTAGCATCAGTGTCCTTTTGGCACTTATCATTGTCCTTTTGGCATTAGTGTCCTTTTAGCATCAGTGTCCTTTTGGCACTTATCATTGTCCTTTTGGCATTAGTGTCCTTTTAGCATCAGTGTCCTTTTGGCACTTATCATTGTCCTTTTGGCATTAGTGTCCTTTTAGCATCAGTGTCCTTTTGGCACTTATCATTGTCCTTTTGGCATTAGTGTCCTTTTAGCATCAGTGTCCTTTTGGCACTTATCATTGTCCTTTTGGCATTAGTGTCCTTTTAGCATCAGTGTCCTTTTGGCACTTATCATTGTCCTTTTGGCATTAGTGTCCTTTTAGCATCAGTGTCCTTTTGGCACTTATCATTGTCCTTTTGGCATTAGTGTCCTTTTAGCATCAGTGTCCTTTTGGCACTTATCATTGTCCTTTTGGCATTAGTGTCCTTTTAGCATCAGTGTCCTTTTGGCACTTATCATTGTCCTTTTGGCATTAGTGTCCTTTTGGCATCAGTGTCCTTTTGGCACTTATCATTGTCCTTTTGGCATTAGTGTCCTTTTGGCATCAGTGTCCTTTTGGCATCAATGTCCTTTTGGCATCAGTGTCCTTTTAGCATCAGTGTCCTTTTGGCACTTATCATTGTCCTTTTGGCATTAGTGTCCTTTTAGCATCAGTGTCCTTTTGGCACTTATCATTGTCCTTTTGGCATTAGTGTCCTTTTAGCATCAGTGTCCTTTTGGCATCAATGTCCTTTTGGCATCAGTGTCCTTTTAGCATCAGTGTCCTTTTGGCACTTATCATTGTCCTTTTGGCATTAGTGTCCTTTTAGCATCAGTGTCCTTTTGGCACTTATCATTGTCCTTTTGGCATTAGTGTCCTTTTAGCATCAGTGTCCTTTTGGCACTTATCATTGTCCTTTTGGCATTAGTGTCCTTTTAGCATCAGTGTCCTTTTGGCACTTATCATTGTCCTTTTGGCATTAGTGTCCTTTTAGCATCAGTGTCCTTTTGGCACTTATCATTGTCCTTTTGGCATTAGTGTCCTTTTAGCATCAGTGTCCTTTTGGCACTTATCATTGTCCTTTTGGCATTAGTGTCCTTTTAGCATCAGTGTCCTTTTGGCACTTATCATTGTCCTTTTGGCATTAGTGTCCTTTTAGCATCAGTGTCCTTTTGGCACTTATCATTGTCCTTTTGGCATTAGTGTCCTTTTGGCATCAGTGTCCTTTTGGCACTTATCATTGTCCTTTTGGCATTAGTGTCCTTTTGGCATCAGTGTCCTTTTGGCATCAATGTCCTTTTGGCATCAGTGTCCTTTTAGCATCAGTGTCCTTTTGGCACTTATCATTGTCCTTTTGGCATTAGTGTCCTTTTAGCATCAGTGTCCTTTTGGCACTTATCATTGTCCTTTTGGCATTAGTGTCCTTTTAGCATCAGTGTCCTTTTGGCACTTATCATTGTCCTTTTGGCATTAGTGTCCTTTTAGCATAAGTGTCCTTTTGGCACTTATCATTGTCCTTTTGGCATTAGTGTCCTTTTGGCATCAGTGTCCTTTTGGCACTTATAGGTTACAAACATAACCACAGTTATCATTGGCCTTTTGGCATTAGTGTCCTTTTGGCATCAGTGTCCTTTTGGCATCAATGTCCCTTTGGCATCAGTGTCCTTTTAGCATCAGTGTCCTTTTGGCACTTATCATTGTCCTTTTGGCATTAGTGTCCTTTTAGCATCAGTGTCCTTTTGGCACTTATCATTGTCCTTTTGGCATTAGTGTCCTTTTGGCATCAGTGTCCTTTTGGCATCAATGTCCTTTTGGCATCAGTGTCCTTTTAGCATCAGTGTCCTTTTGGCACTTATCATTGTTCTTTTGGCATTAGTGTCCTTTTAGCATCAGTGTCCTTTTGGCACTTATCATTGTCCTTTTGGCATTAGTGTCCTTTTGGCATCAGTGTCCTTTTGGCATCAATGTCCTTTTGGCATCAGTGTCCTTTTAGCATCAGTGTCCTTTTGGCACTTATCATTGTCCTTTTGGCATTAGTGTCCTTTTAGCATCAGTGTCCTTTTGGCACTTATCATTGTCCTTTTGGCATTAGTGTCCTTTTAGCATCAGTGTCCTTTTGGCACTTATCATTGTCCTTTTGGCATTAGTGTCCTTTTAGCATCAGTGTCCTTTTGGCACTTATCATTGTCCTTTTGGCATTAGTGTCCTTTTAGCATCAGTGTCCTTTTGGCACTTATCATTGTCCTTTTGGCATTAGTGTCCTTTTAGCATCAGTGTCCTTTTGGCACTTATCATTGTCCTTTTGGCATTAGTGTCCTTTTAGCATCAGTGTCCTTTTGGCACTTATCATTGTCCTTTTGGCATTAGTGTCCTTTTAGCATCAGTGTCCTTTTGGCACTTATCATTGTCCTTTTGGCATTAGTGTCCTTTTAGCATCAGTGTCCTTTTGGCACTTATCATTGTCCTTTTGGCATTAGTGTCCTTTTGGCATCAGTGTCCTTTTGGCACTTATCATTGTCCTTTTGGCATTAGTGTCCTTTTGGCATCAGTGTCCTTTTGGCATCAATGTCCTTTTGGCATCAGTGTCCTTTTAGCATCAGTGTCCTTTTGGCACTTATCATTGTCCTTTTGGCATTAGTGTCCTTTTAGCATCAGTGTCCTTTTGGCACTTATCATTGTCCTTTTGGCATTAGTGTCCTTTTAGCATCAGTGTCCTTTTGGCATCAATGTCCTTTTGGCATCAGTGTCCTTTTAGCATCAGTGTCCTTTTGGCACTTATCATTGTCCTTTTGGCATTAGTGTCCTTTTAGCATCAGTGTCCTTTTGGCACTTATCATTGTCCTTTTGGCATTAGTGTCCTTTTAGCATCAGTGTCCTTTTGGCACTTATCATTGTCCTTTTGGCATTAGTGTCCTTTTAGCATCAGTGTCCTTTTGGCACTTATCATTGTCCTTTTGGCATTAGTGTCCTTTTAGCATCAGTGTCCTTTTGGCACTTATCATTGTCCTTTTGGCATTAGTGTCCTTTTAGCATCAGTGTCCTTTTGGCACTTATCATTGTCCTTTTGGCATTAGTGTCCTTTTAGCATCAGTGTCCTTTTGGCACTTATCATTGTCCTTTTGGCATTAGTGTCCTTTTAGCATCAGTGTCCTTTTGGCACTTATCATTGTCCTTTTGGCATTAGTGTCCTTTTGGCATCAGTGTCCTTTTGGCACTTATCATTGTCCTTTTGGCATTAGTGTCCTTTTGGCATCAGTGTCCTTTTGGCATCAATGTCCTTTTGGCATCAGTGTCCTTTTAGCATCAGTGTCCTTTTGGCACTTATCATTGTCCTTTTGGCATTAGTGTCCTTTTAGCATCAGTGTCCTTTTGGCACTTATCATTGTCCTTTTGGCATTAGTGTCCTTTTAGCATCAGTGTCCTTTTGGCACTTATCATTGTCCTTTTGGCATTAGTGTCCTTTTAGCATAAGTGTCCTTTTGGCACTTATCATTGTCCTTTTGGCATTAGTGTCCTTTTGGCATCAGTGTCCTTTTGGCACTTATAGGTTACAAACATAACCACAGTTATCATTGGCCTTTTGGCATTAGTGTCCTTTTGGCATCAGTGTCCTTTTGGCATCAATGTCCCTTTGGCATCAGTGTCCTTTTAGCATCAGTGTCCTTTTGGCACTTATCATTGTCCTTTTGGCATTAGTGTCCTTTTAGCATCAGTGTCCTTTTGGCACTTATCATTGTCCTTTTGGCATTAGTGTCCTTTTGGCATCAGTGTCCTTTTGGCATCAATGTCCTTTTGGCATCAGTGTCCTTTTAGCATCAGTGTCCTTTTGGCACTTATCATTGTTCTTTTGGCATTAGTGTCCTTTTAGCATCAGTGTCCTTTTGGCACTTATCATTGTCCTTTTGGCATTAGTGTCCTTTTGGCATCAGTGTCCTTTTGGCATCAATGTCCTTTTGGCATCAGTGTCCTTTTAGCATCAGTGTCCTTTTGGCACTTATCATTGTCCTTTTGGCATTAGTGTCCTTTTAGCATCAGTGTCCTTTTGGCACTTATCATTGTCCTTTTGGCATTAGTGTCCTTTTAGCATCAGTGTCCTTTTGGCACTTATCATTGTCCTTTTGGCATTAGTGTCCTTTTAGCATCAGTGTCCTTTTGGCACTTATCATTGTCCTTTTGGCATTAGTGTCCTTTTAGCATCAGTGTCCTTTTGGCACTTATCATTGTCCTTTTGGTATTATTGTCCTTTTAGCATCAGTGTCCTTTTGGCATCAATGTCCTTTTGGCATCAGTGTCCTTTTAGCATCAGTGTCCTTTTGGCACTTATCATTGTCCTTTTGGCATTAGTGTCCTTTTAGCATCAGTGTCCTTTTGGCACTTATCATTGTCCTTTTGGCATTAGTGTCCTTTTAGCATCAGTGTCCTTTTGGCACTTATCATTGTCCTTTTGGCATTAGTGTCCTTTTAGCATCAGTGTCCTTTTGGCACTTATCATTGTCCTTTTGGCATTAGTGTCCTTTTAGCATCAGTGTCCTTTTGGCACTTATCATTGTCCTTTTGGCATTAGTGTCCTTTTAGCATCAGTGTCCTTTTGGCACTTATCATTGTCCTTTTGGCATTAGTGTCCTTTTAGCATCAGTGTCCTTTTGGCACTTATCATTGTCCTTTTGGCATTAGTGTCCTTTTAGCATCAGTGTCCTTTTGGCACTTATCATTGTCCTTTTGGCATTAGTGTCCTTTTAGCATCAGTGTCCTTTTGGCACTTATCATTGTCCTTTTGGCATTAGTGTCCTTTTAGCATCAGTGTCCTTTTGGCACTTATCATTGTCCTTTTGGCATTAGTGTCCTTTTAGCATCAGTGTCCTTTTGGCACTTATCATTGTCCTTTTGGCATTAGTGTCCTTTTGGCATCAGTGTCCTTTTGGCACTTATAGGTTACAAACATAACCCCAGTTATCATTGGCCTTTTGGCATTAGTGTCCTTTTGGCATCAGTGTCCTTTTGGCATCAATGTCCTTTTGGCATCAGTGTCCTTTTAGCATCAGTGTCCTGTTGGCACTTATCATTGTCCTTTTGGCATTAGTGTCCTTTTAGCATCAGTGTCCTTTTGGCACTTATCATTGTCCTTTTGGCATTAGTGTCCTTTTGGCATCAGTGTCCTTTTGGCATCAATGTCCTTTTGGCATCAGTGTCCTTTTAGCATCAGTGTCCTTTTGGCACTTATCATTGTCCTTTTGGCATCAGTGTCCTTTTAGCATCAGTGTCCTTTTGGCACTTATCATTGTCCTTTTGGCATTAGTGTCCTTTTAGCATCAGTGTCCTTTTGGCACTTATCATTGTCCTTTTGGCATTAGTGTCCTTTTAGCATCAGTGTCCTTTTGGCACTTATCATTGTCCTTTTGGCATTAGTGTCCTTTTAGCATCAGTGTCCTTTTGGCACTTATCATTGTCCTTTTGGCATTAGTGTCCTTTTAGCATCAGTGTCCTTTTGGCACTTATCATTGTCCTTTTGGCATTAGTGTCCTTTTAGCATCAGTGTCCTTTTGGCACTTATCATTGTCCTTTTGGCATTAGTGTCCTTTTAGCATCAGTGTCCTTTTGGCACTTATCATTGTCCTTTTGGCATTAGTGTCCTTTTAGCATCAGTGTCCTTTTGGCACTTATCATTGTCCTTTTGGCATTAGTGTCCTTTTAGCATCAGTGTCCTTTTGGCACTTATCATTGTCCTTTTGGCATTAGTGTCCTTTTGGCATCAGTGTCCTTTTGGCACTTATAGGTTACAAACATAACCCCAGTTATCATTGGCCTTTTGGCATCAGTGTCCTTTTGGCATCAATGTCCTTTTGGCATCAGTGTCCTTTTAGCATCAGTGTCCTTTTGGCACTTATCATTGTCCTTTTGGCATTAGTGTCCTTTTAGCATCAGTGTCCTTTTGGCACTTATCATTGTCCTTTTGGCATTAGTGTCCTTTTGGCATCAGTGTCCTTTTGGCATCAATGTCCTTTTGGCATCAGTCTCCTTTTAGCATCAGTGTCCTTTTGGCACTTATCATTGTCCTTTTGGCATTAGTGTCCTTTTAGCATCAGTGTCCTTTTGGCACTTATCATTGTCCTTTTGGCATTAGTGTCCTTTTAGCATCAGTGTCCTTTTGGCACTTATCATTGTCCTTTTGGCATTAGTGTCCTTTTAGCATCAGTGTCCTTTTGGCATCAATGTCCTTTTGGCATCAGTGTCCTTTTAGCACCAGTGTCCTTTTGGCACTTATCATTGTCCTTTTGGCATTAGTGTCCTTTTAGCATCAGTGTCCTTTTGGCACTTATCATTGTCCTTTTGGCATTAGTGTCCTTTTAGCATCAGTGTCCTTTTGGCACTTATCATTGTCCTTTTGGCATTAGTGTCCTTTTAGCATCAGTGTCCTTTTGGCACTTATCATTGTCCTTTTGGCATTAGTGTCCTTTTAGCATCAGTGTCCTTTTGGCACTTATCATTGTCCTTTTGGCATTAGTGTCCTTTTAGCATCAGTGTCCTTTTGGCACTTATCATTGTCCTTTTGGCATTAGTGTCCTTTTAGCATCAGTGTCCTTTTGGCACTTATCATTGTCCTTTTGGCATTAGTGTCCTTTTAGCATCAGTGTCCTTTTGGCACTTATCATTGTCCTTTTGGCATTAGTGTCCTTTTGGCATCAGTGTCCTTTTGGCATCAGTGTCCTTTTGGCACTTATCATTGTCCTTTTGGCATTAGTGTCCTTTTGGCATCAGTGTCCTTTTGGCATCAATGTCCTTTTGGCATCAGTGTCCTTTTAGCATCAGTGTCCTTTTGGCACTTATCATTGTCCTTTTGGCATTAGTGTCCTTTTAGCATCAGTGTCCTTTTGGCACTTATCATTGTCCTTTTGGCATTAGTGTCCTTTTAGCATCAGTGTCCTTTTGGCACTTATCATTGTCCTTTTGGCATTAGTGTCCTTTTGGCATCAGTGTCCTTTTGGCACTTATAGGTTACAAACATAACCCCAGTTATCATTGGCCTTTTGGCATTAGTGTCCTTTTAGCATCAGTGTCCTTTTGGCACTTATCATTGTCCTTTTGGCATTAGTGTCCTTTTAGCATCAGTGTCCTTTTGGCACTTATCATTGTCCTTTTGGCATTAGTGTCCTTTTAGCATCAGTGTCCTTTTGGCACTTATCATTGTCCTTTTGGCATTAGTGTCCTTTTAGCATCAGTGTCCTTTTGGCACTTATCATTGTCCTTTTGGCATTAGTGTCCTTTTAGCATCAGTGTCCTTTTGGCACTTATCATTGTCCTTTTGGCATTAGTGTCCTTTTAGCATCAGTGTCCTTTTGGCACTTATCATTGTCCTTTTGGCATTAGTGTCCTTTTAGCATCAGTGTCCTTTTGGCACTTATCATTGTCCTTTTGGCATTAGTGTCCTTTTAGCATCAGTGTCCTTTTGGCACTTATCATTGTCCTTTTGGCATTAGTGTCCTTTTGGCATCAGTGTCCTTTTGGCACTTATAGGTTACAAACATAACCCCAGTTATCATTGGCCTTTTGGCATCAGTGTCCTTTTGGCATCAATGTCCTTTTGGCATCAGTGTCCTTTTAGCATCAGTGTCCTTTTGGCACTTATCATTGTCCTTTTGGCATTAGTGTCCTTTTAGCATCAGTGTCCTTTTGGCACTTATCATTGTCCTTTTGGCATTAGTGTCCTTTTGGCATCAGTGTCCTTTTGGCATCAATGTCCTTTTGGCATCAGTGTCCTTTTAGCATCAGTGTCCTTTTGGCACTTATCATTGTCCTTTTGGCATTAGTGTCCTTTTAGCATCAGTGTCCTTTTGGCACTTATCATTGTCCTTTTGGCATTAGTGTCCTTTTAGCATCAGTGTCCTTTTGGCACTTATCATTGTCCTTTTGGCATTAGTGTCCTTTTAGCATCAGTGTCCTTTTGGCATCAATGTCCTTTTGGCATCAGTGTCCTTTTAGCACCAGTGTCCTTTTGGCACTTATCATTGTCCTTTTGGCATTAGTGTCCTTTTAGCATCAGTGTCCTTTTGGCACTTATCATTGTCCTTTTGGCATTAGTGTCCTTTTAGCATCAGTGTCCTTTTGGCACTTATCATTGTCCTTTTGGCATTAGTGTCCTTTTAGCATCAGTGTCCTTTTGGCACTTATCATTGTCCTTTTGGCATTAGTGTCCTTTTAGCATCAGTGTCCTTTTGGCACTTATCATTGTCCTTTTGGCATTAGTGTCCTTTTAGCATCAGTGTCCTTTTGGCACTTATCATTGTCCTTTTGGCATTAGTGTCCTTTTAGCATCATTGTCCTTTTGGCATTAGTGTCCTTTTAGCATCAGTGTCCTTTTGGCACTTATCATTGTCCTTTTGGCATTAGTGTCCTTTTAGCATCAGTGTCCTTTTGGCACTTATCATTGTCCTTTTGGCATTAGTGTCCTTTTAGCATTAGTGTCCTTTTGGCACTTATCATTGTCCTTTTGGCATTAGTGTCCTTTTAGCATCAGTGTCCTTTTGGCACTTATCATTGTCCTTTTGGCATTAGTGTCCTTTTGGCATCAGTGTCCTTTTGGCACTTATCATTGTCCTTTTGGCATTAGTGTCCTTTTGGCATCAGTGTCCTTTTGGCATCAATGTCCTTTTGGCATCAGTGTCCTTTTAGCATCAGTGTCCTTTTGGCACTTATCATTGTCCTTTTGGCATTAGTGTCCTTTTAGCATCAGTGTCCTTTTGGCACTTATCATTGTCCTTTTGGCATTAGTGTCCTTTTAGCATCAGTGTCCTTTTGGCACTTATCATTGTCCTTTTGGCATTAGTGTCCTTTTGGCATCAGTGTCCTTTTGGCACTTATAGGTTACAAACATAACCCCAGTTATCATTGGCCTTTTGGCATTAGTGTCCTTTTGGCATCAGTGTCCTTTTGGCATCAATGTCCTTTTGGCATCAGTGTCCTTTTAGCATCAGTGTCCTTTTGGCACTTATCATTGTCCTTTTGGCATTAGTGTCCTTTTAGCATCAGTGTCCTTTTGGCACTTATCATTGTCCTTTTGGCATTAGTGTCCTTTTGGCATCAGTGTCCTTTTGGCATCAATGTCCTTTTGGCATCAGTGTCCTTTTAGCATCAGTGTCCTTTTGGCACTTATCATTATCCTTTTGGCATTAGTGTCCTTTTAGCATCAGTGTCCTTTTGGCATCAATGTCCTTTTGGCATCAGTGTCCTTTTAGCATCAGTGTCCTTTTGGCACTTATCATTGTCCTTTTGGCATTAGTGTCCTTTTAGCATCAGTGTCCTTTTGGCACTTATCATTGTCCTTTTGGCATTAGTGTCCTTTTAGCATCAGTGTCCTTTTGGCACTTATCATTGTCCTTTTGGCATTAGTGTCCTTTTAGCATCAGTGTCCTTTTGGCACTTATCATTGTCCTTTTGGCATTAGTGTCCTTTTAGCATCAGTGTCCTTTTGGCACTTATCATTGTCCTTTTGGCATTAGTGTCCTTTTAGCATCAGTGTCCTTTTGGCACTTATCATTGTCCTTTTGGCATTAGTGTCCTTTTGGCATCAGTGTCCTTTTGGCACTTATCATTGTCCTTTTGGCATTAGTGTCCTTTTGGCATCAGTGTCCTTTTGGCATCAATGTCCTTTTGGCATCAGTGTCCTTTTAGCATCAGTGTCCTTTTGGCACTTATCATTGTCCTTTTGGCATTAGTGTCCTTTTAGCATCAGTGTCCTTTTGGCACTTATCATTGTCCTTTTGGCATTAGTGTCCTTTTGGCATCAGTGTCCTTTTGGCATCAATGTCCTTTTGGCATCAGTGTCCTTTTAGCATCAGTGTCCTTTTGGCACTTATCATTGTCCTTTTGGCATTAGTGTCCTTTTAGCATCAGTGTCCTTTTGGCACTTATCATTATCCTTTTGGCATTAGTGTCCTTTTAGCATCAGTGTCCTTTTGGCATCAATGTCCTTTTGGCATCAGTGTCCTTTTAGCATCAGTGTCCTTTTGGCACTTATCATTGTCCTTTTGGCATTAGTGTCCTTTTAGCATCAGTGTCCTTTTGGCACTTATCATTGTCCTTTTGGCATTAGTGTCCTTTTAGCATCAGTGTCCTTTTGGCACTTATCATTGTCCTTTTGGCATTAGTGTCCTTTTAGCATCAGTGTCCTTTTGGCACTTATCATTGTCCTTTTGGCATTAGTGTCCTTTTAGCATCAGTGTCCTTTTGGCACTTATCATTGTCCTTTTGGCATTAGTGTCCTTTTAGCATCAGTGTCCTTTTGGCACTTATCATTGTCCTTTTGGCATTAGTGTCCTTTTGGCATCAGTGTCCTTTTGGCACTTATCATTGTCCTTTTGGCATTAGTGTCCTTTTGGCATCAGTGTCCTTTTGGCATCAATGTCCTTTTGGCATCAGTGTCCTTTTAGCATCAGTGTCCTTTTGGCACTTATCATTGTCCTTTTGGCATTAGTGTCCTTTTAGCATCAGTGTCCTTTTGGCACTTATCATTGTCCTTTTGGCATTAGTGTCCTTTTGGCATCAGTGTCCTTTTGGCATCAATGTCCTTTTGGCATCAGTGTCCTTTTAGCATCAGTGTCCTTTTGGCACTTATCATTGTCCTTTTGGCATTAGTGTCCTTTTAGCATCAGTGTCCTTTTGGCACTTATCATTGTCCTTTTGGCATTAGTGTCCTTTTAGCATCAGTGTCCTTTTGGCACTTATCATTGTCCTTTTGGCATTAGTGTCCTTTTAGCATCAGTGTCCTTTTGGCACTTATCATTGTCCTTTTGGCATTAGTGTCCTTTTGGCATCAGTGTCCTTTTGGCATCAATGTCCTTTTGGCATCAGTGTCCTTTTAGCATCAGTGTCCTTTTGGCACTTATCATTGTCCTTTTGGCATTAGTGTCCTTTTAGCATCAGTGTCCTTTTGGCACTTATCATTGTCCTTTTGGCATTAGTGTCCTTTTGGCATCAGTGTCCTTTTGGCATCAATGTCCTTTTGGCATCATTGTCCTTTTGGCATTAGTGTCCTTTTGGCACTTATCATTGTCCTTTTGGCACTTATCATTGTCCTTTTGGCATTAGTGTCCTTTTAGCATCAGTGTCCTTTTGGCACTTATCATTGTCCTTTTGGCATTAGTGTCCTTTTGGCATCAGTGTCCTTTTGGCACTTATAGGTTACAAACATAACCCCAGTTATCATTGGCCTTTTGGCATTAGTGTCCTTTTGGCATCAGTGTCCTTTTGGCATCAATGTCCTTTTGGCATCAGTGTCCTTTTAGCATCAGTGTCCTGTTGGCACTTATCATTGTCCTTTTGGCATTAGTGTCCTTTTAGCATCAGTGTCCTTTTGGCACTTATCATTGTCCTTTTGGCATTAGTGTCCTTTTGGCATCAGTGTCCTTTTGGCATCAATGTCCTTTTGGCATCAGTGTCCTTTTAGCATCAGTGTCCTTTTGGCACTTATCATTGTCCTTTTGGCATCAGTGTCCTTTTAGCATCAGTGTCCTTTTGGCACTTATCATTGTCCTTTTGGCATTAGTGTCCTTTTAGCATCAGTGTCCTTTTGGCACTTATCATTGTCCTTTTGGCATTAGTGTCCTTTTAGCATCAGTGTCCTTTTGGCACTTATCATTGTCCTTTTGGCATTAGTGTCCTTTTAGCATCAGTGTCCTTTTGGCACTTATCATTGTCCTTTTGGCATTAGTGTCCTTTTAGCATCAGTGTCCTTTTGGCACTTATCATTGTCCTTTTGGCATTAGTGTCCTTTTGGCATCAGTGTCCTTTTGGCACTTATAGGTTACAAACATAACCCCAGTTATCATTGGCCTTTTGGCATCAGTGTCCTTTTGGCATCAATGTCCTTTTGGCATCAGTGTCCTTTTAGCATCAGTGTCCTTTTGGCACTTATCATTGTCCTTTTGGCATTAGTGTCCTTTTAGCATCAGTGTCCTTTTGGCACTTATCATTGTCCTTTTGGCATTAGTGTCCTTTTGGCATCAGTGTCCTTTTGGCATCAATGTCCTTTTGGCATCAGTGTCCTTTTAGCATCAGTGTCCTTTTGGCACTTATCATTGTCCTTTTGGCATTAGTGTCCTTTTAGCATCAGTGTCCTTTTGGCACTTATCATTGTCCTTTTGGCATTAGTGTCCTTTTAGCATCAGTGTCCTTTTGGCACTTATCATTGTCCTTTTGGCATTAGTGTCCTTTTAGCATCAGTGTCCTTTTGGCATCAATGTCCTTTTGGCATCAGTGTCCTTTTAGCACCAGTGTCCTTTTGGCACTTATCATTGTCCTTTTGGCATTAGTGTCCTTTTAGCATCAGTGTCCTTTTGGCACTTATCATTGTCCTTTTGGCATTAGTGTCCTTTTAGCATCAGTGTCCTTTTGGCACTTATCATTGTCCTTTTGGCATCAGTGTCCTTTTGGCATCAATGTCCTTTTGGCATCAGTGTCCTTTTAGCACCAGTGTCCTTTTGGCACTTATCATTGTCCTTTTGGCATTAGTGTCCTTTTAGCATCAGTGTCCTTTTGGCACTTATCATTGTCCTTTTGGCATTAGTGTCCTTTTAGCATCAGTGTCCTTTTGGCACTTATCATTGTCCTTTTGGCATTAGTGTCCTTTTAGCATCAGTGTCCTTTTGGCACTTATCATTGTCCTTTTGGCATTAGTGTCCTTTTAGCATCAGTGTCCTTTTGGCACTTATCATTGTCCTTTTGGCATTAGTGTCCTTTTAGCATCAGTGTCCTTTTGGCACTTATCATTGTCCTTTTGGCATTAGTGTCCTTTTAGCATCAGTGTCCTTTTGGCACTTATCATTGTCCTTTTGGCATTAGTGTCCTTTTAGCATCAGTGTCCTTTTGGCACTTATCATTGTCCTTTTGGCATTAGTGTCCTTTTGGCATCAGTGTCCTTTTGGCACTTATCATTGTCCTTTTGGCATTAGTGTCCTTTTGGCATCAGTGTCCTTTTGGCATCAATGTCCTTTTGGCATCAGTGTCCTTTTAGCATCAGTGTCCTTTTGGCACTTATCATTGTCCTTTTGGCATTAGTGTCCTTTTAGCATCAGTGTCCTTTTGGCACTTATCATTGTCCTTTTGGCATTAGTGTCCTTTTAGCATCAGTGTCCTTTTGGCACTTATCATTGTCCTTTTGGCATTAGTGTCCTTTTGGCATCAGTGTCCTTTTGGCACTTATAGGTTACAAACATAACCCCAGTTATCATTGGCCTTTTGGCATTAGTGTCCTTTTAGCATCAGTGTCCTTTTGGCACTTATCATTGTCCTTTTGGCATTAGTGTCCTTTTAGCATCAGTGTCCTTTTGGCACTTATCATTGTCCTTTTGGCATTAGTGTCCTTTTAGCATCAGTGTCCTTTTGGCACTTATCATTGTCCTTTTGGCATTAGTGTCCTTTTAGCATCAGTGTCCTTTTGGCACTTATCATTGTCCTTTTGGCATTAGTGTCCTTTTAGCATCAGTGTCCTTTTGGCACTTATCATTGTCCTTTTGGCATTAGTGTCCTTTTAGCATCAGTGTCCTTTTGGCACTTATCATTGTCCTTTTGGCATTAGTGTCCTTTTAGCATCAGTGTCCTTTTGGCACTTATCATTGTCCTTTTGGCATTAGTGTCCTTTTAGCATCAGTGTCCTTTTGGCACTTATCATTGTCCTTTTGGCATTAGTGTCCTTTTGGCATCAGTGTCCTTTTGGCACTTATAGGTTACAAACATAACCCCAGTTATCATTGGCCTTTTGGCATCAGTGTCCTTTTGGCATCAATGTCCTTTTGGCATCAGTGTCCTTTTAGCATCAGTGTCCTTTTGGCACTTATCATTGTCCTTTTGGCATTAGTGTCCTTTTAGCATCAGTGTCCTTTTGGCACTTATCATTGTCCTTTTGGCATTAGTGTCCTTTTGGCATCAGTGTCCTTTTGGCATCAATGTCCTTTTGGCATCAGTGTCCTTTTAGCATCAGTGTCCTTTTGGCACTTATCATTGTCCTTTTGGCATTAGTGTCCTTTTAGCATCAGTGTCCTTTTGGCACTTATCATTGTCCTTTTGGCATTAGTGTCCTTTTAGCATCAGTGTCCTTTTGGCACTTATCATTGTCCTTTTGGCATTAGTGTCCTTTTAGCATCAGTGTCCTTTTGGCATCAATGTCCTTTTGGCATCAGTGTCCTTTTAGCACCAGTGTCCTTTTGGCACTTATCATTGTCCTTTTGGCATTAGTGTCCTTTTAGCATCAGTGTCCTTTTGGCACTTATCATTGTCCTTTTGGCATTAGTGTCCTTTTAGCATCAGTGTCCTTTTGGCACTTATCATTGTCCTTTTGGCATTAGTGTCCTTTTAGCATCAGTGTCCTTTTGGCACTTATCATTGTCCTTTTGGCATTAGTGTCCTTTTAGCATCAGTGTCCTTTTGGCACTTATCATTGTCCTTTTGGCATTAGTGTCCTTTTAGCATCAGTGTCCTTTTGGCACTTATCATTGTCCTTTTGGCATTAGTGTCCTTTTAGCATCATTGTCCTTTTGGCATTAGTGTCCTTTTAGCATCAGTGTCCTTTTGGCACTTATCATTGTCCTTTTGGCATTAGTGTCCTTTTAGCATCAGTGTCCTTTTGGCACTTATCATTGTCCTTTTGGCATTAGTGTCCTTTTAGCATCAGTGTCCTTTTGGCACTTATCATTGTCCTTTTGGCATTAGTGTCCTTTTAGCATCAGTGTCCTTTTGGCACTTATCATTGTCCTTTTGGCATTAGTGTCCTTTTGGCATCAGTGTCCTTTTGGCACTTATCATTGTCCTTTTGGCATTAGTGTCCTTTTGGCATCAGTGTCCTTTTGGCATCAATGTCCTTTTGGCATCAGTGTCCTTTTAGCATCAGTGTCCTTTTGGCACTTATCATTGTCCTTTTGGCATTAGTGTCCTTTTAGCATCAGTGTCCTTTTGGCACTTATCATTGTCCTTTTGGCATTAGTGTCCTTTTAGCATCAGTGTCCTTTTGGCACTTATCATTGTCCTTTTGGCATTAGTGTCCTTTTGGCATCAGTGTCCTTTTGGCACTTATAGGTTACAAACATAACCCCAGTTATCATTGGCCTTTTGGCATTAGTGTCCTTTTGGCATCAGTGTCCTTTTGGCATCAATGTCCTTTTGGCATCAGTGTCCTTTTAGCATCAGTGTCCTTTTGGCACTTATCATTGTCCTTTTGGCATTAGTGTCCTTTTAGCATCAGTGTCCTTTTGGCACTTATCATTGTCCTTTTGGCATTAGTGTCCTTTTGGCATCAGTGTCCTTTTGGCATCAATGTCCTTTTGGCATCAGTGTCCTTTTAGCATCAGTGTCCTTTTGGCACTTATCATTATCCTTTTGGCATTAGTGTCCTTTTAGCATCAGTGTCCTTTTGGCATCAATGTCCTTTTGGCATCAGTGTCCTTTTAGCATCAGTGTCCTTTTGGCACTTATCATTGTCCTTTTGGCATTAGTGTCCTTTTAGCATCAGTGTCCTTTTGGCACTTATCATTGTCCTTTTGGCATTAGTGTCCTTTTAGCATCAGTGTCCTTTTGGCACTTATCATTGTCCTTTTGGCATTAGTGTCCTTTTAGCATCAGTGTCCTTTTGGCACTTATCATTGTCCTTTTGGCATTAGTGTCCTTTTAGCATCAGTGTCCTTTTGGCACTTATCATTGTCCTTTTGGCATTAGTGTCCTTTTAGCATCAGTGTCCTTTTGGCACTTATCATTGTCCTTTTGGCATTAGTGTCCTTTTGGCATCAGTGTCCTTTTGGCACTTATCATTGTCCTTTTGGCATTAGTGTCCTTTTGGCATCAGTGTCCTTTTGGCATCAATGTCCTTTTGGCATCAGTGTCCTTTTAGCATCAGTGTCCTTTTGGCACTTATCATTGTCCTTTTGGCATTAGTGTCCTTTTAGCATCAGTGTCCTTTTGGCACTTATCATTGTCCTTTTGGCATTAGTGTCCTTTTGGCATCAGTGTCCTTTTGGCATCAATGTCCTTTTGGCATCAGTGTCCTTTTAGCATCAGTGTCCTTTTGGCACTTATCATTGTCCTTTTGGCATTAGTGTCCTTTTAGCATCAGTGTCCTTTTGGCACTTATCATTATCCTTTTGGCATTAGTGTCCTTTTAGCATCAGTGTCCTTTTGGCATCAATGTCCTTTTGGCATCAGTGTCCTTTTAGCATCAGTGTCCTTTTGGCACTTATCATTGTCCTTTTGGCATTAGTGTCCTTTTAGCATCAGTGTCCTTTTGGCACTTATCATTGTCCTTTTGGCATTAGTGTCCTTTTAGCATCAGTGTCCTTTTGGCACTTATCATTGTCCTTTTGGCATTAGTGTCCTTTTAGCATCAGTGTCCTTTTGGCACTTATCATTGTCCTTTTGGCATTAGTGTCCTTTTAGCATCAGTGTCCTTTTGGCACTTATCATTGTCCTTTTGGCATTAGTGTCCTTTTAGCATCAGTGTCCTTTTGGCACTTATCATTGTCCTTTTGGCATTAGTGTCCTTTTGGCATCAGTGTCCTTTTGGCACTTATCATTGTCCTTTTGGCATTAGTGTCCTTTTGGCATCAGTGTCCTTTTGGCATCAATGTCCTTTTGGCATCAGTGTCCTTTTAGCATCAGTGTCCTTTTGGCACTTATCATTGTCCTTTTGGCATTAGTGTCCTTTTAGCATCAGTGTCCTTTTGGCACTTATCATTGTCCTTTTGGCATTAGTGTCCTTTTGGCATCAGTGTCCTTTTGGCATCAATGTCCTTTTGGCATCAGTGTCCTTTTAGCATCAGTGTCCTTTTGGCACTTATCATTGTCCTTTTGGCATTAGTGTCCTTTTAGCATCAGTGTCCTTTTGGCACTTATCATTGTCCTTTTGGCATTAGTGTCCTTTTAGCATCAGTGTCCTTTTGGCACTTATCATTGTCCTTTTGGCATTAGTGTCCTTTTAGCATCAGTGTCCTTTTGGCACTTATCATTGTCCTTTTGGCATTAGTGTCCTTTTGGCATCAGTGTCCTTTTGGCATCAATGTCCTTTTGGCATCAGTGTCCTTTTAGCATCAGTGTCCTTTTGGCACTTATCATTGTCCTTTTGGCATTAGTGTCCTTTTAGCATCAGTGTCCTTTTGGCACTTATCATTGTCCTTTTGGCATTAGTGTCCTTTTGGCATCAGTGTCCTTTTGGCATCAATGTCCTTTTGGCATCAGTGTCCTTTTAGCATCAGTGTCCTTTTGGCACTTATCATTGTCCTTTTGGCATTAGTGTCCTTTTAGCATCAGTGTCCTTTTGGCACTTATCATTGTCCTTTTGGCATTTGTGTCCTTTTAGCATCAGTGTCCTTTTGGCACTTATCATTGTCCTTTTGGCATTAGTGTCCTTTTGGCATCAGTGTCCTTTTGGCACTTATAGGTTACAAACATAACCCCAGTTATCATTGGCCTTTTGGCATTAGTGTCCTTTTGGCATCAGTGTCCTTTTGGCATCAATGTCCTTTTGGCATCAGTGTCCTTTTAGCATCAGTGTCCTGTTGGCACTTATCATTGTCCTTTTGGCATTAGTGTCCTTTTAGCATCAGTGTCCTTTTGGCACTTATCATTGTCCTTTTGGCATTAGTGTCCTTTTGGCATCAGTGTCCTTTTGGCATCAATGTCCTTTTGGCATCAGTGTCCTTTTAGCATCAGTGTCCTTTTGGCACTTATCATTGTCCTTTTGGCATTAGTGTCCTTTTAGCATCATTGTCCTTTTGGCATTAGTGTCCTTTTAGCATCAGTGTCCTTTTGGCACTTATCATTGTCCTTTTGGCATTAGTGTCCTTTTAGCATCAGTGTCCTTTTGGCACTTATCATTGTCCTTTTGGCATTAGTGTCCTTTTAGCATCAGTGTCCTTTTGGCACTTATCATTGTCCTTTTGGCATTAGTGTCCTTTTAGCATCAGTGTCCTTTTGGCACTTATCATTGTCCTTTTGGCATTAGTGTCCTTTTAGCATCAGTGTCCTTTTGGCACTTATCATTGTCCTTTTGGCATTAGTGTCCTTTTAGCATCAGTGTCCTTTTGGCACTTATCATTGTCCTTTTGGCATTAGTGTCCTTTTGGCATCAGTGTCCTTTTGGCACTTATCATTGTCCTTTTGGCATTAGTGTCCTTTTGGCATCAGTGTCCTTTTGGCACTTATAGGTTACAAACATAACCCCAGTTATCATTGGCCTTTTGGCATCAGTGTCCTTTTGGCATCAATGTCCTTTTGGCATCAGTGTCCTTTTAGCATCAGTGTCCTTTTGGCACTTATCATTGTCCTTTTGGCATTAGTGTCCTTTTAGCATCAGTGTCCTTTTGGCACTTATCATTGTCCTTTTGGCATTAGTGTCCTTTTGGCATCAGTGTCCTTTTGGCATCAATGTCCTTTTGGCATCAGTGTCCTTTTAGCATCAGTGTCCTTTTGGCACTTATCATTGTCCTTTTGGCATTAGTGTCCTTTTAGCATCAGTGTCCTTTTGGCACTTATCATTGTCCTTTTGGCATTAGTGTCCTTTTAGCATCAGTGTCCTTTTGGCACTTATCATTGTCCTTTTGGCATTAGTGTCCTTTTAGCATCAGTGTCCTTTTGGCATCAATGTCCTTTTGGCATCAGTGTCCTTTTAGCACCAGTGTCCTTTTGGCACTTATCATTGTCCTTTTGGCATTAGTGTCCTTTTAGCATCAGTGTCCTTTTGGCACTTATCATTGTCCTTTTGGCATTAGTGTCCTTTTAGCATCAGTGTCCTTTTGGCACTTATCATTGTCCTTTTGGCATTAGTGTCCTTTTAGCATCAGTGTCCTTTTGGCACTTATCATTGTCCTTTTGGCATTAGTGTCCTTTTAGCATCAGTGTCCTTTTGGCACTTATCATTGTCCTTTTGGCATTAGTGTCCTTTTAGCATCAGTGTCCTTTTGGCACTTATCATTGTCCTTTTGGCATTAGTGTCCTTTTAGCATCAGTGTCCTTTTGGCACTTATCATTGTCCTTTTGGCATTAGTGTCCTTTTAGCATCAGTGTCCTTTTGGCACTTATCATTGTCCTTTTGGCATTAGTGTCCTTTTGGCATCAGTGTCCTTTTGGCACTTATCATTGTCCTTTTGGCATTAGTGTCCTTTTGGCATCAGTGTCCTTTTGGCATCAATGTCCTTTTGGCATCAGTGTCCTTTTAGCATCAGTGTCCTTTTGGCACTTATCATTGTCCTTTTGGCATTAGTGTCCTTTTAGCATCAGTGTCCTTTTGGCACTTATCATTGTCCTTTTGGCATTAGTGTCCTTTTAGCATCAGTGTCCTTTTGGCACTTATCATTGTCCTTTTGGCATTAGTGTCCTTTTGGCATCAGTGTCCTTTTGGCACTTATAGGTTACAAACATAACCCCAGTTATCATTGGCCTTTTGGCATTAGTGTCCTTTTAGCATCAGTGTCCTTTTGGCACTTATCATTGTCCTTTTGGCATTAGTGTCCTTTTAGCATCAGTGTCCTTTTGGCACTTATCATTGTCCTTTTGGCATTAGTGTCCTTTTGGCATCAGTGTCCTTTTGGCATCAATGTCCTTTTGGCATCAGTGTCCTTTTAGCATCAGTGTCCTTTTGGCACTTATCATTGTCCTTTTGGCATTAGTGTCCTTTTAGCATCAGTGTCCTTTTGGCACTTATCATTGTCCTTTTGGCATTAGTGTCCTTTTGGCATCAGTGTCCTTTTGGCATCAATGTCCTTTTGGCATCAGTGTCCTTTTAGCATCAGTGTCCTTTTGGCACTTATCATTGTCCTTTTGGCATTAGTGTCCTTTTAGCATCAGTGTCCTTTTGGCACTTATCATTGTCCTTTTGGCACTTATCATTGTCCTTTTGGCATTAGTGTCCTTTTGGCATCAGTGTCCTTTTGGCACTTATCATTGTCCTTTTGGCATTAGTGTCCTTTTGGCATCAGTGTCCTTTTGGCACTTATAGGTTACAAACATAACCCCAGTTATCATTGGCCTTTTGGCATCAGTGTCCTTTTGGCATCAATGTCCTTTTGGCATCAGTGTCCTTTTAGCATCAGTGTCCTTTTGGCACTTATCATTGTCCTTTTGGCATTAGTGTCCTTTTAGCATCAGTGTCCTTTTGGCACTTATCATTGTCCTTTTGGCATTAGTGTCCTTTTGGCATCAGTGTCCTTTTGGCATCAATGTCCTTTTGGCATCAGTGTCCTTTTAGCATCAGTGTCCTTTTGGCACTTATCATTGTCCTTTTGGCATTAGTGTCCTTTTAGCATCAGTGTCCTTTTGGCACTTATCATTGTCCTTTTGGCATTAGTGTCCTTTTAGCATCAGTGTCCTTTTGGCACTTATCATTGTCCTTTTGGCATTAGTGTCCTTTTAGCATCAGTGTCCTTTTGGCATCAATGTCCTTTTGGCATCAGTGTCCTTTTAGCACCAGTGTCCTTTTGGCACTTATCATTGTCCTTTTGGCATTAGTGTCCTTTTAGCATCAGTGTCCTTTTGGCACTTATCATTGTCCTTTTGGCATTAGTGTCCTTTTAGCATCAGTGTCCTTTTGGCACTTATCATTGTCCTTTTGGCATTAGTGTCCTTTTAGCATCAGTGTCCTTTTGGCACTTATCATTGTCCTTTTGGCATTAGTGTCCTTTTAGCATCAGTGTCCTTTTGGCACTTATCATTGTCCTTTTGGCATTAGTGTCCTTTTAGCATCAGTGTCCTTTTGGCACTTATCATTGTCCTTTTGGCATTAGTGTCCTTTTAGCATCAGTGTCCTTTTGGCACTTATCATTGTCCTTTTGGCATTAGTGTCCTTTTAGCATCAGTGTCCTTTTGGCACTTATCATTGTCCTTTTGGCATTAGTGTCCTTTTGGCATCAGTGTCCTTTTGGCACTTATCATTGTCCTTTTGGCATTAGTGTCCTTTTGGCATCAGTGTCCTTTTGGCATCAATGTCCTTTTGGCATCAGTGTCCTTTTAGCATCAGTGTCCTTTTGGCACTTATCATTGTCCTTTTGGCATTAGTGTCCTTTTAGCATCAGTGTCCTTTTGGCACTTATCATTGTCCTTTTGGCATTAGTGTCCTTTTAGCATCAGTGTCCTTTTGGCACTTATCATTGTCCTTTTGGCATTAGTGTCCTTTTGGCATCAGTGTCCTTTTGGCACTTATAGGTTACAAACATAACCCCAGTTATCATTGGCCTTTTGGCATTAGTGTCCTTTTAGCATCAGTGTCCTTTTGGCACTTATCATTGTCCTTTTGGCATTAGTGTCCTTTTAGCATCAGTGTCCTTTTGGCACTTATCATTGTCCTTTTGGCATTAGTGTCCTTTTAGCATCAGTGTCCTTTTGGCACTTATCATTGTCCTTTTGGCATTAGTGTCCTTTTAGCATCAGTGTCCTTTTGGCACTTATCATTGTCCTTTTGGCATTAGTGTCCTTTTAGCATCAGTGTCCTTTTGGCACTTATCATTGTCCTTTTGGCATTAGTGTCCTTTTGGCATCAGTGTCCTTTTGGCACTTATAGGTTACAAACATAACCCCAGTTATCATTGGCCTTTTGGCATCAGTGTCCTTTTGGCATCAATGTCCTTTTGGCATCAGTGTCCTTTTAGCATCAGTGTCCTTTTGGCACTTATCATTGTCCTTTTGGCATTAGTGTCCTTTTAGCATCAGTGTCCTTTTGGCACTTATCATTGTCCTTTTGGCATTAGTGTCCTTTTGGCATCAGTGTCCTTTTGGCATCAATGTCCTTTTGGCATCAGTGTCCTTTTAGCATCAGTGTCCTTTTGGCACTTATCATTGTCCTTTTGGCATTAGTGTCCTTTTAGCATCAGTGTCCTTTTGGCACTTATCATTGTCCTTTTGGCATTAGTGTCCTTTTAGCATCAGTGTCCTTTTGGCACTTATCATTGTCCTTTTGGCATTAGTGTCCTTTTAGCATCAGTGTCCTTTTGGCATCAATGTCCTTTTGGCATCAGTGTCCTTTTAGCACCAGTGTCCTTTTGGCACTTATCATTGTCCTTTTGGCATTAGTGTCCTTTTAGCATCAGTGTCCTTTTGGCACTTATCATTGTCCTTTTGGCATTAGTGTCCTTTTAGCATCAGTGTCCTTTTGGCACTTATCATTGTCCTTTTGGCATTAGTGTCCTTTTAGCATCAGTGTCCTTTTGGCACTTATCATTGTCCTTTTGGCATTAGTGTCCTTTTAGCATCAGTGTCCTTTTGGCACTTATCATTGTCCTTTTGGCATTAGTGTCCTTTTAGCATCAGTGTCCTTTTGGCACTTATCATTGTCCTTTTGGCATTAGTGTCCTTTTAGCATCAGTGTCCTTTTGGCACTTATCATTGTCCTTTTGGCATTAGTGTCCTTTTAGCATCAGTGTCCTTTTGGCACTTATCATTGTCCTTTTGGCATTAGTGTCCTTTTGGCATCAGTGTCCTTTTGGCACTTATCATTGTCCTTTTGGCATTAGTGTCCTTTTGGCATCAGTGTCCTTTTGGCACTTATAGGTTACAAACATAACCCCAGTTATCATTGGCCTTTTGGCATCAGTGTCCTTTTGGCATCAATGTCCTTTTGGCATCAGTGTCCTTTTAGCATCAGTGTCCTTTTGGCACTTATCATTGTCCTTTTGGCATTAGTGTCCTTTTAGCATCAGTGTCCTTTTGGCACTTATCATTGTCCTTTTGGCATTAGTGTCCTTTTGGCATCAGTGTCCTTTTGGCATCAATGTCCTTTTGGCATCAGTGTCCTTTTAGCATCAGTGTCCTTTTGGCACTTATCATTGTCCTTTTGGCATTAGTGTCCTTTTAGCATCAGTGTCCTTTTGGCACTTATCATTGTCCTTTTGGCATTAGTGTCCTTTTAGCATCAGTGTCCTTTTGGCACTTATCATTGTCCTTTTGGCATTAGTGTCCTTTTAGCATCAGTGTCCTTTTGGCATCAATGTCCTTTTGGCATCAGTGTCCTTTTAGCACCAGTGTCCTTTTGGCACTTATCATTGTCCTTTTGGCATTAGTGTCCTTTTAGCATCAGTGTCCTTTTGGCACTTATCATTGTCCTTTTGGCATTAGTGTCCTTTTAGCATCAGTGTCCTTTTGGCACTTATCATTGTCCTTTTGGCATTAGTGTCCTTTTAGCATCAGTGTCCTTTTGGCACTTATCATTGTCCTTTTGGCATTAGTGTCCTTTTAGCATCAGTGTCCTTTTGGCACTTATCATT
The DNA here is from genome assembly GCF_963280865.1 of Gymnoscopelus braueri. Taxonomy (NCBI): domain Eukaryota; kingdom Metazoa; phylum Chordata; class Actinopteri; order Myctophiformes; family Myctophidae; genus Gymnoscopelus; species Gymnoscopelus braueri. The sequence continues at coordinate 250,782 of NW_027660865.1, forward strand.
GTCCTTTTGGCATTAGTGTCCTTTTAGCATCAGTGTCCTTTTGGCACTTATCATTGTCCTTTTGGCATTAGTGTCCTTTTAGCATCAGTGTCCTTTTGGCACTTATCATTGTCCTTTTGGCATTAGTGTCCTTTTAGCATCAGTGTCCTTTTGGCACTTATCATTGTCCTTTTGGCATTAGTGTCCTTTTGGCATCAGTGTCCTTTTGGCACTTATCATTGTCCTTTTGGCATTAGTGTCCTTTTGGCATCAGTGTCCTTTTGGCATCAATGTCCTTTTGGCATCAGTGTCCTTTTAGCATCAGTGTCCTTTTGGCACTTATCATTGTCCTTTTGGCATTAGTGTCCTTTTAGCATCAGTGTCCTTTTGGCACTTATCATTGTCCTTTTGGCATTAGTGTCCTTTTAGCATCAGTGTCCTTTTGGCACTTATCATTGTCCTTTTGGCATTAGTGTCCTTTTGGCATCAGTGTCCTTTTGGCACTTATAGGTTACAAACATAACCCCAGTTATCATTGGCCTTTTGGCATTAGTGTCCTTTTAGCATCAGTGTCCTTTTGGCACTTATCATTGTCCTTTTGGCATTAGTGTCCTTTTAGCATCAGTGTCCTTTTGGCACTTATCATTGTCCTTTTGGCATTAGTGTCCTTTTAGCATCAGTGTCCTTTTGGCACTTATCATTGTCCTTTTGGCATTAGTGTCCTTTTAGCATCAGTGTCCTTTTGGCACTTATCATTGTCCTTTTGGCATTAGTGTCCTTTTAGCATCAGTGTCCTTTTGGCACTTATCATTGTCCTTTTGGCATTAGTGTCCTTTTGGCATCAGTGTCCTTTTGGCACTTATAGGTTACAAACATAACCCCAGTTATCATTGGCCTTTTGGCATCAGTGTCCTTTTGGCATCAATGTCCTTTTGGCATCAGTGTCCTTTTAGCATCAGTGTCCTTTTGGCACTTATCATTGTCCTTTTGGCATTAGTGTCCTTTTAGCATCAGTGTCCTTTTGGCACTTATCATTGTCCTTTTGGCATTAGTGTCCTTTTGGCATCAGTGTCCTTTTGGCATCAATGTCCTTTTGGCATCAGTGTCCTTTTAGCATCAGTGTCCTTTTGGCACTTATCATTGTCCTTTTGGCATTAGTGTCCTTTTAGCATCAGTGTCCTTTTGGCACTTATCATTGTCCTTTTGGCATTAGTGTCCTTTTAGCATCAGTGTCCTTTTGGCACTTATCATTGTCCTTTTGGCATTAGTGTCCTTTTAGCATCAGTGTCCTTTTGGCATCAATGTCCTTTTGGCATCAGTGTCCTTTTAGCACCAGTGTCCTTTTGGCACTTATCATTGTCCTTTTGGCATTAGTGTCCTTTTAGCATCAGTGTCCTTTTGGCACTTATCATTGTCCTTTTGGCATTAGTGTCCTTTTAGCATCAGTGTCCTTTTGGCACTTATCATTGTCCTTTTGGCATTAGTGTCCTTTTAGCATCAGTGTCCTTTTGGCACTTATCATTGTCCTTTTGGCATTAGTGTCCTTTTAGCATCAGTGTCCTTTTGGCACTTATCATTGTCCTTTTGGCATTAGTGTCCTTTTAGCATCAGTGTCCTTTTGGCACTTATCATTGTCCTTTTGGCATTAGTGTCCTTTTAGCATCATTGTCCTTTTGGCATTAGTGTCCTTTTAGCATCAGTGTCCTTTTGGCACTTATCATTGTCCTTTTGGCATTAGTGTCCTTTTAGCATCAGTGTCCTTTTGGCACTTATCATTGTCCTTTTGGCATTAGTGTCCTTTTAGCATCAGTGTCCTTTTGGCACTTATCATTGTCCTTTTGGCATTAGTGTCCTTTTAGCATCAGTGTCCTTTTGGCACTTATCATTGTCCTTTTGGCATTAGTGTCCTTTTGGCATCAGTGTCCTTTTGGCACTTATCATTGTCCTTTTGGCATTAGTGTCCTTTTGGCATCAGTGTCCTTTTGGCATCAATGTCCTTTTGGCATCAGTGTCCTTTTAGCATCAGTGTCCTTTTGGCACTTATCATTGTCCTTTTGGCATTAGTGTCCTTTTAGCATCAGTGTCCTTTTGGCACTTATCATTGTCCTTTTGGCATTAGTGTCCTTTTAGCATCAGTGTCCTTTTGGCATTTATCATTGTCCTTTTGGCATTAGTGTCCTTTTGGCATCAGTGTCCTTTTGGCACTTATAGGTTACAAACATAACCCCAGTTATCATTGGCCTTTTGGCATTAGTGTCCTTTTGGCATCAGTGTCCTTTTGGCATCAATGTCCTTTTGGCATCAGTGTCCTTTTAGCATCAGTGTCCTTTTGGCACTTATCATTGTCCTTTTGGCATTAGTGTCCTTTTAGCATCAGTGTCCTTTTGGCACTTATCATTGTCCTTTTGGCATTAGTGTCCTTTTGGCATCAGTGTCCTTTTGGCATCAATGTCCTTTTGGCATCAGTGTCCTTTTAGCATCAGTGTCCTTTTGGCACTTATCATTATCCTTTTGGCATTAGTGTCCTTTTAGCATCAGTGTCCTTTTGGCATCAATGTCCTTTTGGCATCAGTGTCCTTTTAGCATCAGTGTCCTTTTGGCACTTATCATTGTCCTTTTGGCATTAGTGTCCTTTTAGCATCAGTGTCCTTTTGGCACTTATCATTGTCCTTTTGGCATTAGTGTCCTTTTAGCATCAGTGTCCTTTTGGCACTTATCATTGTCCTTTTGGCATTAGTGTCCTTTTAGCATCAGTGTCCTTTTGGCACTTATCATTGTCCTTTTGGCATTAGTGTCCTTTTAGCATCAGTGTCCTTTTGGCACTTATCATTGTCCTTTTGGCATTAGTGTCCTTTTAGCATCAGTGTCCTTTTGGCACTTATCATTGTCCTTTTGGCATTAGTGTCCTTTTGGCATCAGTGTCCTTTTGGCACTTATCATTGTCCTTTTGGCATTAGTGTCCTTTTGGCATCAGTGTCCTTTTGGCATCAATGTCCTTTTGGCATCAGTGTCCTTTTAGCATCAGTGTCCTTTTGGCACTTATCATTGTCCTTTTGGCATTAGTGTCCTTTTAGCATCAGTGTCCTTTTGGCACTTATCATTGTCCTTTTGGCATTAGTGTCCTTTTGGCATCAGTGTCCTTTTGGCATCAATGTCCTTTTGGCATCAGTGTCCTTTTAGCATCAGTGTCCTTTTGGCACTTATCATTGTCCTTTTGGCATTAGTGTCCTTTTAGCATCAGTGTCCTTTTGGCACTTATCATTATCCTTTTGGCATTAGTGTCCTTTTAGCATCAGTGTCCTTTTGGCATCAATGTCCTTTTGGCATCAGTGTCCTTTTAGCATCAGTGTCCTTTTGGCACTTATCATTGTCCTTTTGGCATTAGTGTCCTTTTAGCATCAGTGTCCTTTTGGCACTTATCATTGTCCTTTTGGCATTAGTGTCCTTTTAGCATCAGTGTCCTTTTGGCACTTATCATTGTCCTTTTGGCATTAGTGTCCTTTTAGCATCAGTGTCCTTTTGGCACTTATCATTGTCCTTTTGGCATTAGTGTCCTTTTAGCATCAGTGTCCTTTTGGCACTTATCATTGTCCTTTTGGCATTAGTGTCCTTTTAGCATCAGTGTCCTTTTGGCACTTATCATTGTCCTTTTGGCATTAGTGTCCTTTTGGCATCAGTGTCCTTTTGGCACTTATCATTGTCCTTTTGGCATTAGTGTCCTTTTGGCATCAGTGTCCTTTTGGCATCAATGTCCTTTTGGCATCAGTGTCCTTTTAGCATCAGTGTCCTTTTGGCACTTATCATTGTCCTTTTGGCATTAGTGTCCTTTTAGCATCAGTGTCCTTTTGGCACTTATCATTGTCCTTTTGGCATTAGTGTCCTTTTAGCATCAGTGTCCTTTTGGCACTTATCATTGTCCTTTTGGCATTAGTGTCCTTTTAGCATCAGTGTCCTTTTGGCACTTATCATTGTCCTTTTGGCATTAGTGTCCTTTTGGCATCAGTGTCCTTTTGGCATCAATGTCCTTTTGGCATCAGTGTCCTTTTAGCATCAGTGTCCTTTTGGCACTTATCATTGTCCTTTTGGCATTAGTGTCCTTTTAGCATCAGTGTCCTTTTGGCACTTATCATTGTCTTTTTGGCATTAGTGTCCTTTTGGCATCAGTGTCCTTTTGGCATCAATGTCCTTGTGGCATTAGTGTCCTTTTAGCATCAGTGTCCTTTTGGCACTTATCATTGTCCTTTTGGCATTAGTGTCCTTTTGGCATCAGTGTCCTTTTGGCATCAATGTCCTTTTGGCATCAGTGTCCTTTTAGCATCAGTGTCCTTTTGGCACTTATCATTGTCCTTTTGGCATTAGTGTCCTTTTAGCATCAGTGTCCTTTTGGCACTTATCATTGTCTTTTTGGCATTAGTGTCCTTTTGGCATCAGTGTCCTTTTGGCATCAATGTCCTTGTGGCATTAGTGTCCTTTTAGCATCAGTGTCCTTTTGGCACTTATCATTGTCCTTTTGGCATTAGTGTCCTTTTAGCATCAGTGTCCTTTTGGCACTTATCATTGTCCTTTTGGCATTAGTGTCCTTTTAGCATCAGTGTCCTTTTGGCACTTATCATTGTCCTTTTGGCATTAGTGTCCTTTTAGCATCAGTGTCCTTTTGGCACTTATCATTGTCCTTTTGGCATTAGTGTCCTTTTGGCATCAGTGTCCTTTTGGCACTTATCATTGTCCTTTTGGCATTAGTGTCCTTTTGGCATCAGTGTCCTTTTGGCATCAATGTCCTTTTGGCATCAGTGTCCTTTTAGCATCAGTGTCCTTTTGGCACTTATCATTGTCCTTTTGGCATTAGTGTCGTTTTAGCATCAGTGTCCTTTTGGCACTTATCATTGTCCTTTTGGCATTAGTGTCCTTGTAGCATCAGTGTCCTTTTGGCACTTATCATTGTCCTTTTGGCATTAGTGTCCTTTTAGCATCAGTGTCCTTTTGGCACTTATCATTGTCCTTTTGGCATTAGTGTCCTTTTGGCATCAGTGTCCTTTTGGCACTTATAGGTTACAAACATAACCACAGTTATCATTGGCCTTTTGGCATTAGTGTCCTTTTGGCATCAGTGTCCTTTTGGCATCAATGTCCTTTTGGCATCAGTGTCCTTTTAGCATCAGTGTCCTTTTGGCACTTATCATTGTCCTTTTGGCATTAGTGTCCTTTTAGCATCAGTGTCCTTTTGGCACTTATCATTGTCCTTTTGGCATTAGTGTCCTTTTGGCATCAGTGTCCTTTTGGCATCAATGTCCTTTTGGCATCAGTGTCCTTTTAGCATCAGTGTCCTTTTGGCACTTATCATTGTCCTTTTGGCATTAGTGTCCTTTTAGCATCAGTGTCCTTTTGGCACTTATCATTGTCCTTTTGGCATTAGTGTCCTTTTGGCATCAGTGTCCTTTTGGCATCAATGTCCTTGTGGCATCAGTGTCCTTTTAGCATCAGTGTCCTTTTGGCACTTATCATTGTCCTTTTGGCATTAGTGTCCTTTTAGCATCAGTGTCCTATTGGCACTTATCATTGTCCTTTTGGCATTAGTGTCCTTTTAGCATCAGTGTCCTTTTGGCACTTATCATTGTCCTTTTGGCATTAGTGTCCTTTTAGCATCAGTGTCCTTTTGGCACTTATCATTGTCCTTTTGGCATTAGTGTCCTTTTAGCATCAGTGTCCTTTTGGCACTTATCATTGTCCTTTTGGCATTAGTGTCCTTTTAGCATCAGTGTCCTTTTGGCACTTATCATTGTCCTTTTGGCATTAGTGTCCTTTTAGCATCAGTGTCCTTTTGGCACTTATCATTGTCCTTTTGGCATCAGTGTCCTTTTAGCATCAGTGTCCTTTTGGCACTTATCATTGTCCTTTTGGCATCAGTGTCCTTTTAGCATCAGTGTCCTTTTGGCACTTATCATTGTCCTTTTGGCATTAGTGTCCTTTTAGCATCAGTGTCCTTTTGGCACTTATCATTGTCCTTTTGGCATTAGTGTCCTTTTAGCATCAGTGTCCTTTTGGCACTTATCATTGTCCTTTTGGCATTAGTGTCCTTTTAGCATCAGTGTCCTTTTGGCACTTATCATTGTCCTTTTGGCATTAGTGTCCTTTTAGCATCAGTGTCCTTTTGGCACTTATCATTGTCCTTTTGGCATTAGTGTCCTTTTAGCATCAGTGTCCTTTTGGCATCAATGTCCTTTTGGCATCAGTGTCCTTTTAGCATCAGTGTCCTTTTGGCACTTATCATTGTCCTTTTGGCATCAGTGTCCTTTTAGCATCAGTGTCCTTTTGGCAATTATCATTGTCCTTTTGGCATTAGTTTCCTTTTAGCATCAGTGTCCTTTTGGCACTTATCATTGTCCTTTTGGCATTAGTGTCCTTTTAGCATCAGTGTCCTTTTGGCACTTATCATTGTCCTTTTGGCATTAGTGTCCTTTTAGCATCAGTGTCCTTTTGGCACTTATCATTGTCCTTTTGGCATTAGTGTCCTTTTAGCATCAGTGTCCTTTTGGCACTTATCATTGTCCTTTTGGCATTAGTGTCCTTTTAGCATTAGTGTCCTTTTAGCATCAGTGTCCTTTTGGCACTTATCATTGTCCTTTTGGCATTAGTGTCCTTTTAGCATCAGTGTCCTTTTGGCACTTATCATTGTCCTTTTGGCATTAGTGTCCTTTTAGCATCAGTGTCCTTTTGGCACTTATCATTGTCCTTTTGGCATTAGTGTCCTTTTAGCATCAGTGTCCTTTTGGCACTTATCATTGTCCTTTTGGCATTAGTGTCCTTTTAGCATCAGTGTCCTTTTGGCACTTATCATTGTCCTTTTGGCATTGGTGTCCTTTTGGCATCAGTGTCCTTTTGGCACTTATAGGTTACAAACATAACCCCAGTTATCATTAGCCTTTTGGCATTAGTGTCCTTTTGGCATCAGTGTCCTTTTGGCATCAATGTCCTTTTGGCATCAGTGTCCTTTTAGCATCAGTGTCCTTTTGGCACTTATCATTGTCCTTTTGGCATTAGTGTCCTTTTAGCATTAGTGTCCTTTTAGCATCAGTGTCCTTTTGGCACTTATCATTGTCCTTTTGGCATTAATGTCCTTTTAGCATCAGTGTCCTTTTGGCACTTATCATTGTCCTTTTGGCATTAGTGTCCTTTTAGCATCAGTGTCCTTTTGGCACTTATCATTGTCCTTTTGGCATTAGTGTCCTTTTAGCATCAGTGTCCTTTTGGCACTTATCATTGTCCTTTTGGCATTAGTGTCCTTTTAGCATCAGTGTCCTTTTGGCACTTATCATTGTCCTTTTGGCATTAGTGTCCTTTTAGCATCAGTGTCCTTTTGGCACTTATCATTGTCCTTTTGGCATTAGTGTCCTTTTAGCATCAGTGTCCTTTTGGCACTTATCATTGTCCTTTTGGCATTAGTGTCCTTTTAGCATCAGTGTCCTTTTGGCACTTATCATTGTCCTTTTGGCATTAGTGTCCTTTTGGCATCAGTGTCCTTTTGGCATCAATGTCCTTGTGGCATCAGTGTCCTTTTAGCATCAGTGTCCTTTTGGCACTAATCATTGTCCTTTTGGCATTAGTGTCCTTTTAGCATCAGTGTCCTATTGGCACTTATCATTGTCCTTTTGGCATTAGTGTCCTTTTAGCATCAGTGTCCTTTTGGCACTTATCATTGTCCTTTTGGCATTAGTGTCCTTTTAGCATCAGTGTCCTTTTGGCACTTATCATTGTCCTTTTGGCATTAGTGTCCTTTTAGCATCAGTGTCCTTTTGGCACTTATCATTGTCCTTTTGGCATTAGTGTCCTTTTAGCATCAGTGTCCTTTTGGCACTTATCATTGTCCTTTTGGCATTAGTGTCCTTTTAGCATCAGTGTCCTTTTGGCACTTATCATTGTCCTTTTGGCATCAGTGTCCTTTTAGCATCAGTGTCCTTTTGGCACTTATCATTGTCCTTTTGGCATCAGTGTCCTTTTAGCATCAGTGTCCTTTTGGCACTTATCATTGTCCTTTTGGCATTAGTGTCCTTTTAGCATCAGTGTCCTTTTGGCACTTATCATTGTCCTTTTGGCATTAGTGTCCTTTTAGCATCAGTGTCCTTTTGGCACTTATCATTGTCCTTTTGGCATTAGTGTCCTTTTAGCATCAGTGTCCTTTTGGCACTTATCATTGTCCTTTTGGCATTAGTGTCCTTTTAGCATCAGTGTCCTTTTGGCACTTATCATTGTCCTTTTGGCATTAGTGTCCTTTTAGCATCAGTGTCCTTTTGGCATCAATGTCCTTTTGGCATCAGTGTCCTTTTAGCATCAGTGTCCTTTTGGCACTTATCATTGTCCTTTTGGCATCAGTGTCCTTTTAGCATCAGTGTCCTTTTGGCAATTATCATTGTCCTTTTGGCATTAGTTTCCTTTTAGCATCAGTGTCCTTTTGGCACTTATCATTGTCCTTTTGGCATTAGTGTCCTTTTAGCATCAGTGTCCTTTTGGCACTTATCATTGTCCTTTTGGCATTAGTGTCCTTTTAGCATCAGTGTCCTTTTGGCACTTATCATTGTCCTTTTGGCATTAGTGTCCTTTTAGCATCAGTGTCCTTTTGGCACTTATCATTGTCCTTTTGGCATTAGTGTCCTTTTAGCATTAGTGTCCTTTTAGCATCAGTGTCCTTTTGGCACTTATCATTGTCCTTTTGGCATTAGTGTCCTTTTAGCATCAGTGTCCTTTTGGCACTTATCATTGTCCTTTTGGCATTAGTGTCCTTTTAGCATCAGTGTCCTTTTGGCACTTATCATTGTCCTTTTGGCATTAGTGTCCTTTTAGCATCAGTGTCCTTTTGGCACTTATCATTGTCCTTTTGGCATTAGTGTCCTTTTGGCATCAGTGTCCTTTTGGCACTTATAGGTTACAAACATAACCCCAGTTATCATTAGCCTTTTGGCATTAGTGTCCTTTTGGCATCAGTGTCCTTTTGGCATCAATGTCCTTTTGGCATCAGTGTCCTTTTAGCATCAGTGTCCTTTTGGCACTTATCATTGTCCTTTTGGCATTAGTGTCCTTTTAGCATTAGTGTCCTTTTAGCATCAGTGTCCTTTTGGCACTTATCATTGTCCTTTTGGCATTAATGTCCTTTTAGCATCAGTGTCCTTTTGGCACTTATCATTGTCCTTTTGGCATTAGTGTCCTTTTAGCATCAGTGTCCTTTTGGCACTTATCATTGTCCTTTTGGCATTAGTGTCCTTTTAGCATCAGTGTCCTTTTGGCACTTATCATTGTCCTTTTGGCATTAGTGTCCTTTTAGCATCAGTGTCCTTTTGGCACTTATCATTGTCCTTTTGGCATTAGTGTCCTTTTAGCATCAGTGTCCTTTTGGCACTTATCATTGTCCTTTTGGCATTAGTGTCCTTTTAGCATCAGTGTCCTTTTGGCACTTATCATTGTCCTTTTGGCATTAGTGTCCTTTTAGCATCAGTGTCCTTTTGGCACTTATCATTGTCCTTTTGGCATTAGTGTCCTTTTAGCATCAGTGTCCTTTTGGCACTTATCATTGTCCTTTTGGCATTAGTGTCCTTTTAGCATCAGTGTCCTTTTGGCACTTATCATTGTCCTTTTGGCATTAGTGTCCTTTTAGCATCAGTGTCCTTTTGGCACTTATCATTGTCCTTTTGGCATTAGTGTCCTTTTAGCATCAGTGTCCTTTTGGCACTTATCATTGTCCTTTTGGCACTTATCATTGTCCTTTTAGCATCAGTGTCCTTTTGGCACTTATCATTGTCCTTTTGGCATTAGTGTCCTTTTAGCATCAGTGTCCTTTTGGCACTTATCATTGTCCTTTTGGCATTAGTGTCCTTTTAGCATCAGTGTCCTTTTGGCACTTATCATTGTCCTTTTGGCATTAGTGTCCTTTTAGCATCAGTGTCCTTTTGGCACTTATCATTGTCCTTTTGGCATTAGTGTCCTTTTAGCATCAGTGTCCTTTTGGCACTTATCATTGTCCTTTTGGCATTAGTGTCCTTTTAGCATCAGTGTCCTTTTGGCACTTATCATTGTCCTTTTGGCATTAGTGTCCTTTTAGCATCAGTGTCCTTTTGGCACTTATCATTGTCCTTTTGGCATTAGTGTCCTTTTAGCATCAGTGTCCTTTTGGCACTTATCATTGTCCTTTTGGCATTAGTGTCCTTTTAGCATCAGTGTCCTTTTGGCACTTATCATTGTCCTTTTGGCATTAGTGTCCTTTTGGCATCAGTGTCCTTTTGGCACTTATCATTGTCCTTTTGGCATTAGTGTCCTTTTGGCATCAGTGTCCTTTTGGCATCAATGTCCTTTTGGCATCAGTGTCCTTTTAGCATCAGTGTCCTTTTGGCACTTATCATTGTCCTTTTGGCATTAGTGTCCTTTTAGCATCAGTGTCCTTTTGGCACTTATCATTGTCCTTTTGGCATTAGTGTCCTTTTAGCATCAGTGTCCTTTTGGCACTTATCATTGTCCTTTTGGCATTAGTGTCCTTTTAGCATAAGTGTCCTTTTGGCACTTATCATTGTCCTTTTGGCATTAGTGTCCTTTTGGCATCAGTGTCCTTTTGGCACTTATAGGTTACAAACATAACCACAGTTATCATTGGCCTTTTGGCATTAGTGTCCTTTTGGCATCAGTGTCCTTTTGGCATCAATTTCCCTTTGGCATCAGTGTCCTTTTAGCATCAGTGTCCTTTTGGCACTTATCATTGTCCTTTTGGCATTAGTGTCCTTTTAGCATCAGTGTCCTTTTGGCACTTATCATTGTCCTTTTGGCATTAGTGTCCTTTTGGCATCAGTGTCCTTTTGGCATCAATGTCCTTTTGGCATCAGTGTCCTTTTAGCATCAGTGTCCTTTTGGCACTTATCATTGTTCTTTTGGCATTAGTGTCCTTTTAGCATCAGTGTCCTTTTGGCACTTATCATTGTCCTTTTGGCATTAGTGTCCTTTTGGCATCAGTGTCCTTTTGGCATCAATGTCCTTTTGGCATCAGTGTCCTTTTAGCATCAGTGTCCTTTTGGCACTTATCATTGTCCTTTTGGCATTAGTGTCCTTTTAGCATCAGTGTCCTTTTGGCACTTATCATTGTCCTTTTGGCATTAGTGTCCTTTTAGCATCAGTGTCCTTTTGGCACTTATCATTGTCCTTTTGGCATTAGTGTCCTTTTAGCATCAGTGTCCTTTTGGCACTTATCATTGTCCTTTTGGCATTAGTGTCCTTTTAGCATCAGTGTCCTTTTGGCACTTATCATTGTCCTTTTGGCATTAGTGTCCTTTTAGCATCAGTGTCCTTTTGGCACTTATCATTGTCCTTTTGGCATTAGTGTCCTTTTGGCATCAGTGTCCTTTTGGCACTTATCATTGTCCTTTTGGCATTAGTGTCCTTTTGGCATCAGTGTCCTTTTGGCATCAATGTCCTTTTGGCATCAGTGTCCTTTTAGCATCAGTGTCCTTTTGGCACTTATCATTGTCCTTTTGGCATTAGTGTCGTTTTAGCATCAGTGTCCTTTTGGCACTTATCATTGTCCTTTTGGCATTAGTGTCCTTGTAGCATCAGTGTCCTTTTGGCACTTATCATTGTCCTTTTGGCATTAGTGTCCTTTTAGCATCAGTGTCCTTTTGGCACTTATCATTGTCCTTTTGGCATTAGTGTCCTTTTGGCATCAGTGTCCTTTTGGCACTTATAGGTTACAAACATAACCACAGTTATCATTGGCCTTTTGGCATTAGTGTCCTTTTGGCATCAGTGTCCTTTTGGCATCAATGTCCTTTTGGCATCAGTGTCCTTTTAGCATCAGTGTCCTTTTGGCACTTATCATTGTCCTTTTGGCATTAGTGTCCTTTTAGCATCAGTGTCCTTTTGGCACTTATCATTGTCCTTTTGGCATTAGTGTCCTTTTGGCATCAGTGTCCTTTTGGCATCAATGTCCTTTTGGCATCAGTGTCCTTTTAGCATCAGTGTCCTTTTGGCACTTATCATTGTCCTTTTGGCATTAGTGTCCTTTTAGCATCAGTGTCCTTTTGGCACTTATCATTGTCCTTTTGGCATTAGTGTCCTTTTGGCATCAGTGTCCTTTTGGCATCAATGTCCTTGTGGCATCAGTGTCCTTTTAGCATCAGTGTCCTTTTGGCACTTATCATTGTCCTTTTGGCATTAGTGTCCTTTTAGCATCAGTGTCCTATTGGCACTTATCATTGTCCTTTTGGCATTAGTGTCCTTTTAGCATCAGTGTCCTTTTGGCACTTATCATTGTCCTTTTGGCATTAGTGTCCTTTTAGCATCAGTGTCCTTTTGGCACTTATCATTGTCCTTTTGGCATTAGTGTCCTTTTAGCATCAGTGTCCTTTTGGCACTTATCATTGTCCTTTTGGCATTAGTGTCCTTTTAGCATCAGTGTCCTTTTGGCACTTATCATTGTCCTTTTGGCATTAGTGTCCTTTTAGCATCAGTGTCCTTTTGGCACTTATCATTGTCCTTTTGGCATCAGTGTCCTTTTAGCATCAGTGTCCTTTTGGCACTTATCATTGTCCTTTTGGCATCAGTGTCCTTTTAGCATCAGTGTCCTTTTGGCACTTATCATTGTCCTTTTGGCATTAGTGTCCTTTTAGCATCAGTGTCCTTTTGGCACTTATCATTGTCCTTTTGGCATTAGTGTCCTTTTAGCATCAGTGTCCTTTTGGCACTTATCATTGTCCTTTTGGCATTAGTGTCCTTTTAGCATCAGTGTCCTTTTGGCACTTATCATTGTCCTTTTGGCATTAGTGTCCTTTTAGCATCAGTGTCCTTTTGGCACTTATCATTGTCCTTTTGGCATTAGTGTCCTTTTAGCATCAGTGTCCTTTTGGCATCAATGTCCTTTTGGCATCAGTGTCCTTTTAGCATCAGTGTCCTTTTGGCACTTATCATTGTCCTTTTGGCATCAGTGTCCTTTTAGCATCAGTGTCCTTTTGGCAATTATCATTGTCCTTTTGGCATTAGTTTCCTTTTAGCATCAGTGTCCTTTTGGCACTTATCATTGTCCTTTTGGCATTAGTGTCCTTTTAGCATCAGTGTCCTTTTGGCACTTATCATTGTCCTTTTGGCATTAGTGTCCTTTTAGCATCAGTGTCCTTTTGGCACTTATCATTGTCCTTTTGGCATTAGTGTCCTTTTAGCATCAGTGTCCTTTTGGCACTTATCATTGTCCTTTTGGCATTAGTGTCCTTTTAGCATTAGTGTCCTTTTAGCATCAGTGTCCTTTTGGCACTTATCATTGTCCTTTTGGCATTAGTGTCCTTTTAGCATCAGTGTCCTTTTGGCACTTATCATTGTCCTTTTGGCATTAGTGTCCTTTTAGCATCAGTGTCCTTTTGGCACTTATCATTGTCCTTTTGGCATTAGTGTCCTTTTAGCATCAGTGTCCTTTTGGCACTTATCATTGTCCTTTTGGCATTAGTGTCCTTTTAGCATCAGTGTCCTTTTGGCACTTATCATTGTCCTTTTGGCATTGGTGTCCTTTTGGCATCAGTGTCCTTTTGGCACTTATAGGTTACAAACATAACCCCAGTTATCATTAGCCTTTTGGCATTAGTGTCCTTTTGGCATCAGTGTCCTTTTGGCATCAATGTCCTTTTGGCATCAGTGTCCTTTTAGCATCAGTGTCCTTTTGGCACTTATCATTGTCCTTTTGGCATTAGTGTCCTTTTAGCATTAGTGTCCTTTTAGCATCAGTGTCCTTTTGGCACTTATCATTGTCCTTTTGGCATTAATGTCCTTTTAGCATCAGTGTCCTTTTGGCACTTATCATTGTCCTTTTGGCATTAGTGTCCTTTTAGCATCAGTGTCCTTTTGGCACTTATCATTGTCCTTTTGGCATTAGTGTCCTTTTAGCATCAGTGTCCTTTTGGCACTTATCATTGTCCTTTTGGCATTAGTGTCCTTTTAGCATCAGTGTCCTTTTGGCACTTATCATTGTCCTTTTGGCATTAGTGTCCTTTTAGCATCAGTGTCCTTTTGGCACTTATCATTGTCCTTTTGGCATTAGTGTCCTTTTAGCATCAGTGTCCTTTTGGCACTTATCATTGTCCTTTTGGCATTAGTGTCCTTTTAGCATCAGTGTCCTTTTGGCACTTATCATTGTCCTTTTGGCATTAGTGTCCTTTTGGCATCAGTGTCCTTTTGGCATCAATGTCCTTGTGGCATCAGTGTCCTTTTAGCATCAGTGTCCTTTTGGCACTAATCATTGTCCTTTTGGCATTAGTGTCCTTTTAGCATCAGTGTCCTATTGGCACTTATCATTGTCCTTTTGGCATTAGTGTCCTTTTAGCATCAGTGTCCTTTTGGCACTTATCATTGTCCTTTTGGCATTAGTGTCCTTTTAGCATCAGTGTCCTTTTGGCACTTATCATTGTCCTTTTGGCATTAGTGTCCTTTTAGCATCAGTGTCCTTTTGGCACTTATCATTGTCCTTTTGGCATTAGTGTCCTTTTAGCATCAGTGTCCTTTTGGCACTTATCATTGTCCTTTTGGCATTAGTGTCCTTTTAGCATCAGTGTCCTTTTGGCACTTATCATTGTCCTTTTGGCATCAGTGTCCTTTTAGCATCAGTGTCCTTTTGGCACTTATCATTGTCCTTTTGGCATCAGTGTCCTTTTAGCATCAGTGTCCTTTTGGCACTTATCATTGTCCTTTTGGCATTAGTGTCCTTTTAGCATCAGTGTCCTTTTGGCACTTATCATTGTCCTTTTGGCATTAGTGTCCTTTTAGCATCAGTGTCCTTTTGGCACTTATCATTGTCCTTTTGGCATTAGTGTCCTTTTAGCATCAGTGTCCTTTTGGCACTTATCATTGTCCTTTTGGCATTAGTGTCCTTTTAGCATCAGTGTCCTTTTGGCACTTATCATTGTCCTTTTGGCATTAGTGTCCTTTTAGCATCAGTGTCCTTTTGGCATCAATGTCCTTTTGGCATCAGTGTCCTTTTAGCATCAGTGTCCTTTTGGCACTTATCATTGTCCTTTTGGCATCAGTGTCCTTTTAGCATCAGTGTCCTTTTGGCAATTATCATTGTCCTTTTGGCATTAGTTTCCTTTTAGCATCAGTGTCCTTTTGGCACTTATCATTGTCCTTTTGGCATTAGTGTCCTTTTAGCATCAGTGTCCTTTTGGCACTTATCATTGTCCTTTTGGCATTAGTGTCCTTTTAGCATCAGTGTCCTTTTGGCACTTATCATTGTCCTTTTGGCATTAGTGTCCTTTTAGCATCAGTGTCCTTTTGGCACTTATCATTGTCCTTTTGGCATTAGTGTCCTTTTAGCATTAGTGTCCTTTTAGCATCAGTGTCCTTTTGGCACTTATCATTGTCCTTTTGGCATTAGTGTCCTTTTAGCATCAGTGTCCTTTTGGCACTTATCATTGTCCTTTTGGCATTAGTGTCCTTTTAGCATCAGTGTCCTTTTGGCACTTATCATTGTCCTTTTGGCATTAGTGTCCTTTTAGCATCAGTGTCCTTTTGGCACTTATCATTGTCCTTTTGGCATTAGTGTCCTTTTGGCATCAGTGTCCTTTTGGCACTTATAGGTTACAAACATAACCCCAGTTATCATTAGCCTTTTGGCATTAGTGTCCTTTTGGCATCAGTGTCCTTTTGGCATCAATGTCCTTTTGGCATCAGTGTCCTTTTAGCATCAGTGTCCTTTTGGCACTTATCATTGTCCTTTTGGCATTAGTGTCCTTTTAGCATTAGTGTCCTTTTAGCATCAGTGTCCTTTTGGCACTTATCATTGTCCTTTTGGCATTAATGTCCTTTTAGCATCAGTGTCCTTTTGGCACTTATCATTGTCCTTTTGGCATTAGTGTCCTTTTAGCATCAGTGTCCTTTTGGCACTTATCATTGTCCTTTTGGCATTAGTGTCCTTTTAGCATCAGTGTCCTTTTGGCACTTATCATTGTCCTTTTGGCATTAGTGTCCTTTTAGCATCAGTGTCCTTTTGGCACTTATCATTGTCCTTTTGGCATTAGTGTCCTTTTAGCATCAGTGTCCTTTTGGCACTTATCATTGTCCTTTTGGCATTAGTGTCCTTTTAGCATCAGTGTCCTTTTGGCACTTATCATTGTCCTTTTGGCATTAGTGTCCTTTTAGCATCAGTGTCCTTTTGGCACTTATCATTGTCCTTTTGGCATTAGTGTGCTTTTAGCATCAGTGTCCTTTTGGCACTTATCATTGTCCTTTTGGCATTAGTGTCCTTTTAGCATCAGTGTCCTTTTGGCACTTATCATTGTCCTTTTGGCATTAGTGTCCTTTTAGCATCAGTGTCCTTTTGGCACTTATCATTGTCCTTTTGGCATTAGTGTCCTTTTAGCATCAGTGTCCTTTTGGCACTTATCATTGTCCTTTTGGCACTTATCATTGTCCTTTTAGCATCAGTGTCCTTTTGGCACTTATCATTGTCCTTTTGGCATTAGTGTCCTTTTAGCATCAGTGTCCTTTTGGCACTTATCATTGTCCTTTTGGCATTAGTGTCCTTTTAGCATCAGTGTCCTTTTGGCACTTATCATTGTCCTTTTGGCATTAGTGTCCTTTTAGCATCAGTGTCCTTTTGGCACTTATCATTGTCCTTTTGGCATTAGTGTCCTTTTAGCATCAGTGTCCTTTTGGCACTTATCATTGTCCTTTTGGCATTAGTGTCCTTTTAGCATCAGTGTCCTTTTGGCACTTATCATTGTCCTTTTGGCATTAGTGTCCTTTTAGCATCAGTGTCCTTTTGGCACTTATCATTGTCCTTTTGGCATTAGTGTCCTTTTAGCATCAGTGTCCTTTTGGCACTTATCATTGTCCTTTTGGCATTAGTGTCCTTTTGGCATCAGTGTCCTTTTGGCACTTATCATTGTCCTTTTGGCATTAGTGTCCTTTTGGCATCAGTGTCCTTTTGGCATCAATGTCCTTTTGGCATCAGTGTCCTTTTAGCATCAGTGTCCTTTTGGCACTTATCATTGTCCTTTTGGCATTAGTGTCCTTTTAGCATCAGTGTCCTTTTGGCACTTATCATTGTCCTTTTGGCATTAGTGTCCTTTTAGCATCAGTGTCCTTTTGGCACTTATCATTGTCCTTTTGGCATTAGTGTCCTTTTAGCATAAGTGTCCTTTTGGCACTTATCATTGTCCTTTTGGCATTAGTGTCCTTTTGGCATCAGTGTCCTTTTGGCACTTATAGGTTACAAACATAACCACAGTTATCATTGGCCTTTTGGCATTAGTGTCCTTTTGGCATCAGTGTCCTTTTGGCATCAATTTCCCTTTGGCATCAGTGTCCTTTTAGCATCAGTGTCCTTTTGGCACTTATCATTGTCCTTTTGGCATTAGTGTCCTTTTAGCATCAGTGTCCTTTTGGCACTTATCATTGTCCTTTTGGCATTAGTGTCCTTTTGGCATCAGTGTCCTTTTGGCATCAATGTCCTTTTGGCATCAGTGTCCTTTTAGCATCAGTGTCCTTTTGGCACTTATCATTGTTCTTTTGGCATTAGTGTCCTTTTAGCATCAGTGTCCTTTTGGCACTTATCATTGTCCTTTTGGCATTAGTGTCCTTTTGGCATCAGTGTCCTTTTGGCATCAATGTCCTTTTGGCATCAGTGTCCTTTTAGCATCAGTGTCCTTTTGGCACTTATCATTGTCCTTTTGGCATTAGTGTCCTTTTAGCATCAGTGTCCTTTTGGCACTTATCATTGTCCTTTTGGCATTAGTGTCCTTTTAGCATCAGTGTCCTTTTGGCACTTATCATTGTCCTTTTGGCATTAGTGTCCTTTTAGCATCAGTGTCCTTTTGGCACTTATCATTGTCCTTTTGGCATTAGTGTCCTTTTAGCATCAGTGTCCTTTTGGCACTTATCATTGTCCTTTTGGCATTAGTGTCCTTTTAGCATCAGTGTCCTTTTGGCACTTATCATTGTCCTTTTGGCATTAGTGTCCTTTTGGCATCAGTGTCCTTTTGGCATCAATGTCCTTTTGGCATCAGTGTCCTTTTAGCATCAGTGTCCTTTTGGCACTTATCATTGTCCTTTTGGCATTAGTGTCCTTTTAGCATCAGTGTCCTTTTGGCACTTATCATTGTCCTTTTGGCATTAGTGTCCTTTTAGCATCAGTGTCCTTTTGGCATCAATGTCCTTTTGGCATCAGTGTCCTTTTAGCATCAGTGTCCTTTTGGCACTTATCATTATCCTTTTGGCATTAGTGTCCTTTTAGCATCAGTGTCCTTTTGGCACTTATCATTGTCCTTTTGGCATTAGTGTCCTTTTAGCATCAGTGTCCTTTTGGCACTTATCATTGTCCTTTTGGCATTAGTGTCCTTTTAGCATCAGTGTCCTTTTGGCACTTATCATTGTCCTTTTGGCATTAGTGTCCTTTTAGCATCAGTGTCCTTTTGGCACTTATCATTGTCCTTTTGGCATTAGTGTCCTTTTAGCATCAGTGTCCTTTTGGCACTTATCATTGTCCTTTTGGCATTAGTGTCCTTTTAGCATCAGTGTCCTTTTGGCACTTTTCATTGTCCTTTTGGCATTAGTGTCCTTTTAGCATCAGTGTCCTTTTGGCACTTATCATTGTCCTTTTGGCATTAGTGTCCTTTTAGCATCAGTGTCCTTTTGGCACTTATCATTGTCCTTTTGGCATTAGTGTCCTTTTGGCATCAGTGTCCTTTTGGCACTTATCATTGTCCTTTTGGCATTAGTGTCCTTTTGGCATCAGTGTCCTTTTGGCATCAATGTCCTTTTGGCATCAGTGTCCTTTTAGCATCAGTGTCCTTTTGGCACTTATCATTGTCCTTTTGGCATTAGTGTCCTTTTAGCATCAGTGTCCTTTTGGCACTTATCATTGTCCTTTTGGCATTAGTGTCCTTTTAGCATAAGTGTCCTTTTGGCACTTATCATTGTCCTTTTGGCATTAGTGTCCTTTTGGCATCAGTGTCCTTTTGGCACTTATAGGTTACAAACATAACCACAGTTATCATTGGCCTTTTGGCATTAGTGTCCTTTTGGCATCAGTGTCCTTTTGGCATCAATGTCCTTTTGGCATCAGTGTCCTTTTAGCATCAGTGTCCTTTTGGCACTTATCATTATCCTTTTGGCATTAGTGTCCTTTTAGCATCAGTGTCCTTTTGGCACTTATCATTGTCCTTTTGGCATTAGTGTCCTTTTAGCATCAGTGTCCTTTTGGCACTTATCATTGTCCTTTTGGCATTAGTGTCCTTTTAGCATCAGTGTCCTTTTGGCACTTATCATTGTCCTTTTGGCATTAGTGTCCTTTTAGCATCAGTGTCCTTTTGGCACTTATCATTGTCCTTTTGGCATTAGTGTCCTTTTAGCATCAGTGTCCTTTTGGCACTTATCATTGTCCTTTTGGCATTAGTGTCCTTTTAGCATCAGTGTCCTTTTGGCACTTTTCATTGTCCTTTTGGCATTAGTGTCCTTTTAGCATCAGTGTCCTTTTGGCACTTATCATTGTCCTTTTGGCATTAGTGTCCTTTTAGCATCAGTGTCCTTTTGGCACTTATCATTGTCCTTTTGGCATTAGTGTCCTTTTGGCATCAGTGTCCTTTTGGCACTTATCATTGTCCTTTTGGCATTAGTGTCCTTTTGGCATCAGTGTCCTTTTGGCATCAATGTCCTTTTGGCATCAGTGTCCTTTTAGCATCAGTGTCCTTTTGGCACTTATCATTGTCCTTTTGGCATTAGTGTCCTTTTAGCATCAGTGTCCTTTTGGCACTTATCATTGTCCTTTTGGCATTAGTGTCCTTTTAGCATAAGTGTCCTTTTGGCACTTATCATTGTCCTTTTGGCATTAGTGTCCTTTTGGCATCAGTGTCCTTTTGGCACTTATAGGTTACAAACATAACCACAGTTATCATTGGCCTTTTGGCATTAGTGTCCTTTTGGCATCAGTGTCCTTTTGGCATCAATGTCCCTTTGGCATCAGTGTCCTTTTAGCATCAGTGTCCTTTTGGCACTTATCATTGTCCTTTTGGCATTAGTGTCCTTTTAGCATCAGTGTCCTTTTGGCACTTATCATTGTCCTTTTGGCATTAGTGTCCTTTTGGCATGAGTGTCCTTTTGGCATCAATGTCCTTTTGGCATCAGTGTCCTTTTGGCACTTATCATTGTCCTTTTGGCATTAGTGTCCTTTTGGCATCAGTGTCCTTTTGGCATCAATGTCCTTTTGGCATCAGTGTCCTTTTAGCATCAGTGTCCTTTTGGCACTTATCATTGTCCTTTTGGCATTAGTGTCCTTTTAGCATCAGTGTCCTTTTGGCACTTATCATTGTCCTTTTGGCATTAGTGTCCTTTTAGCATAAGTGTCCTTTTGGCACTTATCATTGTCCTTTTGGCATTAGTGTCCTTTTGGCATCAGTGTCCTTTTGGCACTTATAGGTTACAAACATAACCACAGTTATCATTGGCCTTTTGGCATTAGTGTCCTTTTGGCATCAGTGTCCTTTTGGCATCAATGTCCTTTTGGCATCAGTGTCCTTTTAGCATCAGTGTCCTTTTGGCACTTATCATTATCCTTTTGGCATTAGTGTCCTTTTAGCATCAGTGTCCTTTTGGCACTTATCATTGTCCTTTTGGCATTAGTGTCCTTTTAGCATCAGTGTCCTTTTGGCACTTATCATTGTCCTTTTGGCATTAGTGTCCTTTTAGCATCAGTGTCCTTTTGGCACTTATCATTGTCCTTTTGGCATTAGTGTCCTTTTAGCATCAGTGTCCTTTTGGCACTTATCATTGTCCTTTTGGCATTAGTGTCCTTTTAGCATCAGTGTCCTTTTGGCACTTATCATTGTCCTTTTGGCATTAGTGTCCTTTTAGCATCAGTGTCCTTTTGGCACTTTTCATTGTCCTTTTGGCATTAGTGTCCTTTTAGCATCAGTGTCCTTTTGGCACTTATCATTGTCCTTTTGGCATTAGTGTCCTTTTAGCATCAGTGTCCTTTTGGCACTTATCATTGTCCTTTTGGCATTAGTGTCCTTTTGGCATCAGTGTCCTTTTGGCACTTATCATTGTCCTTTTGGCATTAGTGTCCTTTTGGCATCAGTGTCCTTTTGGCATCAATGTCCTTTTGGCATCAGTGTCCTTTTAGCATCAGTGTCCTTTTGGCACTTATCATTGTCCTTTTGGCATTAGTGTCCTTTTAGCATCAGTGTCCTTTTGGCACTTATCATTGTCCTTTTGGCATTAGTGTCCTTTTAGCATAAGTGTCCTTTTGGCACTTATCATTGTCCTTTTGGCATTAGTGTCCTTTTGGCATCAGTGTCCTTTTGGCACTTATAGGTTACAAACATAACCACAGTTATCATTGGCCTTTTGGCATTAGTGTCCTTTTGGCATCAGTGTCCTTTTGGCATCAATGTCCCTTTGGCATCAGTGTCCTTTTAGCATCAGTGTCCTTTTGGCACTTATCATTGTCCTTTTGGCATTAGTGTCCTTTTAGCATCAGTGTCCTTTTGGCACTTATCATTGTCCTTTTGGCATTAGTGTCCTTTTGGCATCAGTGTCCTTTTGGCATCAATGTCCTTTTGGCATCAGTGTCCTTTTAGCATCAGTGTCCTTTTGGCACTTATCATTGTTCTTTTGGCATTAGTGTCCTTTTAGCATCAGTGTCCTTTTGGCACTTATCATTGTCCTTTTGGCATTAGTGTCCTTTTGGCATCAGTGTCCTTTTGGCATCAATGTCCTTTTGGCATCAGTGTCCTTTTAGCATCAGTGTCCTTTTGGCACTTATCATTGTCCTTTTGGCATTAGTGTCCTTTTAGCATCAGTGTCCTTTTGGCACTTATCATTGTCCTTTTGGCATTAGTGTCCTTTTAGCATCAGTGTCCTTTTGGCACTTATCATTGTCCTTTTGGCATTAGTGTCCTTTTAGCATCAGTGTCCTTTTGGCACTTATCATTGTCCTTTTGGCATTAGTGTCCTTTTAGCATCAGTGTCCTTTTGGCATCAATGTCCTTTTGGCATCAGTGTCCTTTTAGCATCAGTGTCCTTTTGGCACTTATCATTGTCCTTTTGGCATTAGTGTCCTTTTAGCATCAGTGTCCTTTTGGCACTTATCATTGTCCTTTTGGCATTAGTGTCCTTTTGGCATCAGTGTCCTTTTGGCATCAATGTCCTTTTGGCATCAGTGTCCTTTTAGCATCAGTGTCCTTTTGGCACTTATCATTATCCTTTTGGCATTAGTGTCCTTTTAGCATCAGTGTCCTTTTGGCATCAATGTCCTTTTGGCATCAGTGTCCTTTTAGCATCAGTGTCCTTTTGGCACTTATCATTGTCCTTTTGGCATTAGTGTCCTTTTAGCATCAGTGTCCTTTTGGCACTTATCATTGTCCTTTTGGCATTAGTGTCCTTTTAGCATCAGTGTCCTTTTGGCACTTATCATTGTCCTTTTGGCATTAGTGTCCTTTTGGCATCAGTGTCCTTTTGGCACTTATCATTGTCCTTTTGGCATTAGTGTCCTTTTGGCATCAGTGTCCTTTTGGCATCAATGTCCTTTTGGCATCAGTGTCCTTTTAGCATCAGTGTCCTTTTGGCACTTATCATTGTCCTTTTGGCATTAGTGTCCTTTTAGCATCAGTGTCCTTTTGGCACTTATCATTGTCCTTTTGGCATTAGTGTCCTTTTGGCATCAGTGTCCTTTTGGCATCAATGTCCTTTTGGCATCAGTGTCCTTTTAGCATCAGTGTCCTTTTGGCACTTATCATTGTCCTTTTGGCATTAGTGTCCTTTTAGCATCAGTGTCCTTTTGGCACTTATCATTATCCTTTTGGCATTAGTGTCCTTTTAGCATCAGTGTCCTTTTGGCATCAATGTCCTTTTGGCATCAGTGTCCTTTTAGCATCAGTGTCCTTTTGGCACTTATCATTGTCCTTTTGGCATTAGTGTCCTTTTAGCATCAGTGTCCTTTTGGCACTTATCATTGTCCTTTTGGCATTAGTGTCCTTTTAGCATCAGTGTCCTTTTGGCACTTATCATTGTCCTTTTGGCATTAGTGTCCTTTTGGCATCAGTGTCCTTTTGGCACTTATCATTGTCCTTTTGGCATTAGTGTCCTTTTGGCATCAGTGTCCTTTTGGCATCAATGTCCTTTTGGCATCAGTGTCCTTTTAGCATCAGTGTCCTTTTGGCACTTATCATTGTCCTTTTGGCATTAGTGTCCTTTTAGCATCAGTGTCCTTTTGGCACTTATCATTGTCCTTTTGGCATTAGTGTCCTTTTGGCATCAGTGTCCTTTTGGCATCAATGTCCTTTTGGCATCAGTGTCCTTTTAGCATCAGTGTCCTTTTGGCACTTATCATTGTCCTTTTGGCATTAGTGTCCTTTTAGCATCAGTGTCCTTTTGGCACTTATCATTATCCTTTTGGCATTAGTGTCCTTTTAGCATCAGTGTCCTTTTGGCATCAATGTCCTTTTGGCATCAGTGTCCTTTTAGCATCAGTGTCCTTTTGGCACTTATCATTGTCCTTTTGGCATTAGTGTCCTTTTAGCATCAGTGTCCTTTTGGCACTTATCATTGTCCTTTTGGCATTAGTGTCCTTTTAGCATCAGTGTCCTTTTGGCACTTATCATTGTCCTTTTGGCATTAGTGTCCTTTTAGCATCAGTGTCCTTTTGGCACTTATCATTGTCCTTTTGGCATTAGTGTCCTTTTAGCATCAGTGTCCTTTTGGCACTTATCATTGTCCTTTTGGCATTAGTGTCCTTTTGGCATCAGTGTCCTTTTGGCACTTATCATTGTCCTTTTGGCATTAGTGTCCTTTTGGCATCAGTGTCCTTTTGGCATCAATGTCCTTTTGGCATCAGTGTCCTTTTAGCATCAGTGTCCTTTTGGCACTTATCATTGTCCTTTTGGCATTAGTGTCCTTTTAGCATCAGTGTCCTTTTGGCACTTATCATTGTCCTTTTGGCATTAGTGTCCTTTTGGCATCAGTGTCCTTTTGGCATCAATGTCCTTTTGGCATCAGTGTCCTTTTAGCATCAGTGTCCTTTTGGCACTTATCATTGTCCTTTTGGCATTAGTGTCCTTTTAGCATCAGTGTCCTTTTGGCACTTATCATTGTCCTTTTGGCATTAGTGTCCTTTTAGCATCAGTGTCCTTTTGGCACTTATCATTGTCCTTTTGGCATTAGTGTCCTTTTAGCATCAGTGTCCTTTTGGCACTTATCATTGTCCTTTTGGCATTAGTGTCCTTTTAGCATCAGTGTCCTTTTGGCACTTATCATTGTCCTTTTGGCATTAGTGTCCTTTTAGCATCAGTGTCCTTTTGGCACTTATCATTGTCCTTTTGGCATTAGTGTCCTTTTAGCATCAGTGTCCTTTTGGCATCAATGTCCTTTTGGCATCAGTGTCCTTTTAGCACCAGTGTCCTTTTGGCACTTATCATTGTCCTTTTGGCATTAGTGTCCTTTTAGCATCAGTGTCCTTTTGGCACTTATCATTGTCCTTTTGGCATTAGTGTCCTTTTAGCATCAGTGTCCTTTTGGCACTTATCATTGTCCTTTTGGCATTAGTGTCCTTTTAGCATCAGTGTCCTTTTGGCACTTATCATTGTCCTTTTGGCATTAGTGTCCTTTTAGCATCAGTGTCCTTTTGGCACTTATCATTGTCCTTTTGGCATTAGTGTCCTTTTAGCATCAGTGTCCTTTTGGCACTTATCATTGTCCTTTTGGCATTAGTGTCCTTTTGGCATCAGTGTCCTTTTGGCATCAATGTCCTTTTGGCATCAGTGTCCTTTTAGCATCAGTGTCCTTTTGGCACTTATCATTGTCCTTTTGGCATTAGTGTCCTTTTAGCATCAGTGTCCTTTTGGCACTTATCATTATCCTTTTGGCATTAGTGTCCTTTTAGCATCAGTGTCCTTTTGGCATCAATGTCCTTTTGGCATCAGTGTCCTTTTAGCATCAGTGTCCTTTTGGCACTTATCATTGTCCTTTTGGCATTAGTGTCCTTTTAGCATCAGTGTCCTTTTGGCACTTATCATTGTCCTTTTGGCATTAGTGTCCTTTTAGCATCAGTGTCCTTTTGGCACTTATCATTGTCCTTTTGGCATTAGTGTCCTTTTGGCATCAGTGTCCTTTTGGCACTTATCATTGTCCTTTTGGCATTAGTGTCCTTTTGGCATCAGTGTCCTTTTGGCATCAATGTCCTTTTGGCATCAGTGTCCTTTTAGCATCAGTGTCCTTTTGGCACTTATCATTGTCCTTTTGGCATTAGTGTCCTTTTAGCATCAGTGTCCTTTTGGCACTTATCATTGTCCTTTTGGCATTAGTGTCCTTTTGGCATCAGTGTCCTTTTGGCATCAATGTCCTTTTGGCATCAGTGTCCTTTTAGCATCAGTGTCCTTTTGGCACTTATCATTGTCCTTTTGGCATTAGTGTCCTTTTAGCATCAGTGTCCTTTTGGCACTTATCATTATCCTTTTGGCATTAGTGTCCTTTTAGCATCAGTGTCCTTTTGGCATCAATGTCCTTTTGGCATCAGTGTCCTTTTAGCATCAGTGTCCTTTTGGCACTTATCATTGTCCTTTTGGCATTAGTGTCCTTTTAGCATCAGTGTCCTTTTGGCACTTATCATTGTCCTTTTGGCATTAGTGTCCTTTTAGCATCAGTGTCCTTTTGGCACTTATCATTGTCCTTTTGGCATTAGTGTCCTTTTAGCATCAGTGTCCTTTTGGCACTTATCATTGTCCTTTTGGCATTAGTGTCCTTTTAGCATCAGTGTCCTTTTGGCACTTATCATTGTCCTTTTGGCATTAGTGTCCTTTTGGCATCAGTGTCCTTTTGGCACTTATCATTGTCCTTTTGGCATTAGTGTCCTTTTGGCATCAGTGTCCTTTTGGCATCAATGTCCTTTTGGCATCAGTGTCCTTTTAGCATCAGTGTCCTTTTGGCACTTATCATTGTCCTTTTGGCATTAGTGTCCTTTTAGCATCAGTGTCCTTTTGGCACTTATCATTGTCCTTTTGGCATTAGTGTCCTTTTGGCATCAGTGTCCTTTTGGCATCAATGTCCTTTTGGCATCAGTGTCCTTTTAGCATCAGTGTCCTTTTGGCACTTATCATTGTCCTTTTGGCATTAGTGTCCTTTTAGCATCAGTGTCCTTTTGGCACTTATCATTGTCCTTTTGGCATTAGTGTCCTTTTAGCATCAGTGTCCTTTTGGCACTTATCATTGTCCTTTTGGCATTAGTGTCCTTTTAGCATCAGTGTCCTTTTGGCACTTATCATTGTCCTTTTGGCATTAGTGTCCTTTTAGCATCAGTGTCCTTTTGGCACTTATCATTGTCCTTTTGGCATTAGTGTCCTTTTAGCATCAGTGTCCTTTTGGCACTTATCATTGTCCTTTTGGCATTAGTGTCCTTTTAGCATCAGTGTCCTTTTGGCATCAATGTCCTTTTGGCATCAGTGTCCTTTTAGCACCAGTGTCCTTTTGGCACTTATCATTGTCCTTTTGGCATTAGTGTCCTTTTAGCATCAGTGTCCTTTTGGCACTTATCATTGTCCTTTTGGCATTAGTGTCCTTTTAGCATCAGTGTCCTTTTGGCACTTATCATTGTCCTTTTGGCATTAGTGTCCTTTTAGCATCAGTGTCCTTTTGGCACTTATCATTGTCCTTTTGGCATTAGTGTCCTTTTAGCATCAGTGTCCTTTTGGCACTTATCATTGTCCTTTTGGCATTAGTGTCCTTTTAGCATCAGTGTCCTTTTGGCACTTATCATTGTCCTTTTGGCATTAGTGTCCTTTTAGCATCATTGTCCTTTTGGCATTAGTGTCCTTTTAGCATCAGTGTCCTTTTGGCACTTATCATTGTCCTTTTGGCATTAGTGTCCTTTTAGCATCAGTGTCCTTTTGGCACTTATCATTGTCCTTTTGGCATTAGTGTCCTTTTAGCATCAGTGTCCTTTTGGCACTTATCATTGTCCTTTTGGCATTAGTGTCATTTTAGCATCAGTGTCCTTTTGGCACTTATAATTGTCCTTTTGGCATTAGTGTCCTTTTGGCATCAGTGTCCTTTTGGCACTTATCATTGTCCTTTTGGCATTAGTGTCCTTTTGGCATCAGTGTCCTTTTGGCATCAATGTCCTTTTGGCATCAGTGTCCTTTTAGCATCAGTGTCCTTTTGGCACTTATCATTGTCCTTTTGGCATTAGTGTCCTTTTAGCATCAGTGTCCTTTTGGCACTTATCATTGTCCTTTTGGCATTAGTGTCCTTTTAGCATCAGTGTCCTTTTGGCACTTATCATTGTCCTTTTGGCATTAGTGTCCTTTTGGCATCAGTGTCCTTTTGGCACTTATAGGTTACAAACATAACCCCAGTTATCATTGGCCTTTTGGCATTAGTGTCCTTTTGGCATCAGTGTCCTTTTGGCATCAATGTCCTTTTGGCATCAGTGTCCTTTTAGCATCAGTGTCCTTTTGGCACTTATCATTGTCCTTTTGGCATTAGTGTCCTTTTAGCATCAGTGTCCTTTTGGCACTTATCATTGTCCTTTTGGCATTAGTGTCCTTTTGGCATCAGTGTCCTTTTGGCATCAATGTCCTTTTGGCATCAGTGTCCTTTTAGCATCAGTGTCCTTTTGGCACTTATCATTATCCTTTTGGCATTAGTGTCCTTTTAGCATCAGTGTCCTTTTGGCATCAATGTCCTTTTGGCATCAGTGTCCTTTTAGCATCAGTGTCCTTTTGGCACTTATCATTGTCCTTTTGGCATTAGTGTCCTTTTAGCATCAGTGTCCTTTTGGCACTTATCATTGTCCTTTTGGCATTAGTGTCCTTTTAGCATCAGTGTCCTTTTGGCACTTATCATTGTCCTTTTGGCATTAGTGTCCTTTTGGCATCAGTGTCCTTTTGGCACTTATCATTGTCCTTTTGGCATTAGTGTCCTTTTGGCATCAGTGTCCTTTTGGCATCAATGTCCTTTTGGCATCAGTGTCCTTTTAGCATCAGTGTCCTTTTGGCACTTATCATTGTCCTTTTGGCATTAGTGTCCTTTTAGCATCAGTGTCCTTTTGGCACTTATCATTGTCCTTTTGGCATTAGTGTCCTTTTGGCATCAGTGTCCTTTTGGCATCAATGTCCTTTTGGCATCAGTGTCCTTTTAGCATCAGTGTCCTTTTGGCACTTATCATTGTCCTTTTGGCATTAGTGTCCTTTTAGCATCAGTGTCCTTTTGGCACTTATCATTATCCTTTTGGCATTAGTGTCCTTTTAGCATCAGTGTCCTTTTGGCATCAATGTCCTTTTGGCATCAGTGTCCTTTTAGCATCAGTGTCCTTTTGGCACTTATCATTGTCCTTTTGGCATTAGTGTCCTTTTAGCATCAGTGTCCTTTTGGCACTTATCATTGTCCTTTTGGCATTAGTGTCCTTTTAGCATCAGTGTCCTTTTGGCACTTATCATTGTCCTTTTGGCATTAGTGTCCTTTTGGCATCAGTGTCCTTTTGGCATCAATGTCCTTTTGGCATCAGTGTCCTTTTAGCATCAGTGTCCTTTTGGCACTTATCATTGTCCTTTTGGCATTAGTGTCCTTTTAGCATCAGTGTCCTTTTGGCACTTATCATTGTCCTTTTGGCATTAGTGTCCTTTTGGCATCAGTGTCCTTTTGGCATCAATGTCCTTTTGGCATCAGTGTCCTTTTAGCATCAGTGTCCTTTTGGCACTTATCATTGTCCTTTTGGCATTAGTGTCCTTTTAGCATCAGTGTCCTTTTGGCACTTATCATTGTCCTTTTGGCATTAGTGTCCTTTTGGCATCAGTGTCCTTTTGGCATCAATGTCCTTGTGGCATTAGTGTCCTTTTAGCATCAGTGTCCTTTTGGCACTTATCATTGTCCTTTTGGCATTAGTGTCCTTTTAGCATCAGTGTCCTTTTGGCACTTATCATTGTCCTTTTGGCATTAGTGTCCTTTTAGCATCAGTGTCCTTTTTGCACTTATCATTGTCCTTTTGGCATTAGTGTCCTTTTAGCATCAGTGTCCTTTTGGCACTTATCATTGTCCTTTTGGCTTTAGTGTCCTTTTGGCATCAGTGTCCTTTTGGCACTTATCATTGTCCTTTTGGCATTAGTGTCCTTTTGGCATCAGTGTCCTTTTGGCATCAATGTCCTTTTGGCATCAGTGTCCTTTTAGCATCAGTGTCCTTTTGGCACTTATCATTGTCCTTTTGGCATTAGTGTCGTTTTAGCATCAGTGTCCTTTTGGCACTTATCATTGTCCTTTTGGCATTAGTGTCCTTGTAGCATCAGTGTCCTTTTGGCACTTATCATTGTCCTTTTGGCATTAGTGTCCTTTTAGCATCAGTGTCCTTTTGGCACTTATCATTGTCCTTTTGGCATTAGTGTCCTTTTGGCATCAGTGTCCTTTTGGCACTTATAGGTTACAAACATAACCACAGTTATCATTGGCCTTTTGGCATTAGTGTCCTTTTGGCATCAGTGTCCTTTTGGCATCAATGTCCTTTTGGCATCAGTGTCCTTTTAGCATCAGTGTCCTTTTGGCACTTATCATTGTCCTTTTGGCATTAGTGTCCTTTTAGCATCAGTGTCCTTTTGGCACTTATCATTGTCCTTTTGGCATTAGTGTCCTTTTAGCATCAGTGTCCTTTTGGCACTTATCATTGTCCTTTTGGCATTAGTGTCCTTTTGGCATCAGTGTCCTTTTGGCACTTATCATTGTCCTTTTGGCATTAGTGTCCTTTTGGCATCAGTGTCCTTTTGGCATCAATGTCCTTTTGGCATCAGTGTCCTTTTAGCATCAGTGTCCTTTTGGCACTTATCATTGTCCTTTTGGCATTAGTGTCCTTTTAGCATCAGTGTCCTTTTGGCACTTATCATTGTCCTTTTGGCATTAGTGTCCTTTTGGCATCAGTGTCCTTTTGGCATCAATGTCCTTTTGGCATCAGTGTCCTTTTAGCATCAGTGTCCTTTTGGCACTTATCATTGTCCTTTTGGCATTAGTGTCCTTTTAGCATCAGTGTCCTTTTGGCACTTATCATTGTCCTTTTGGCATTAGTGTCCTTTTGGCATCAGTGTCCTTTTGGCATCAATGTCCTTTTGGCATCAGTGTCCTTTTAGCATCAGTGTCCTTTTGGCACTTATCATTGTCCTTTTGGCATTAGTGTCCTTTTAGCATCAGTGTCCTTTTGGCACTTATCATTGTCCTTTTGGCATTAGTGTCCTTTTAGCATCAGTGTCCTTTTGGCACTTATCATTGTCCTTTTGGCATCAGTGTCCTTTTAGCATCAGTGTCCTTTTGGCACTTATCATTGTCCTTTTGGCATTAGTGTCCTTTTAGCATCAGTGTCCTTTTGGCACTTATCATTGTCCTTTTGGCATTAGTGTCCTTTTAGCATCAGTGTCCTTTTGGCACTTATCATTGTCCTTTTGGCATTAGTGTCCTTTTGGCATCAGTGTCCTTTTGGCATCAATGTCCTTTTGGCATCAGTGTCCTTTTAGCATCAGTGTCCTTTTGGCACTTATCATTGTCCTTTTGGCATTAGTGTCCTTTTAGCATCAGTGTCCTTTTGGCACTTATCATTGTCCTTTTGGCATTAGTGTCCTTTTGGCATCAGTGTCCTTTTGGCATCAATGTCCTTTTGGCATCAGTGTCCTTTTAGCATCAGTGTCCTTTTGGCACTTATCATTGTCCTTTTGGCATTAGTGTCCTTTTAGCATCAGTGTCCTTTTGGCACTTATCATTGTCCTTTTGGCATTAGTGTCCTTTTAGCATCAGTGTCCTTTTGGCACTTATCATTGTCCTTTTGGCATTAGTGTCCTTTTAGCATCAGTGTCCTTTTGGCACTTATCATTGTCCTTTTGGCATTAGTGTCCTTTTAGCATCAGTGTCCTTTTGGCACTTATCATTGTCCTTTTGGCATTAGTGTCCTTTTAGCATCAGTGTCCTATTGGCACTTATCATTGTCCTTTTGGCATTAGTGTCCTTTTAGCATCAGTGTCCTTTTGGCACTTATCATTGTCCTTTTGGCATTAGTGTCCTTTTAGCATCAGTGTCCTTTTGGCACTTATCATAGTCCTTTTGGCATTAGTGTCCTTTTAGCATCAGTGTCCTTTTGGCATCAATGTCCTTTTGGCATCAGTGTCCTTTTAGCATCAGTGTCCTTTTGGCACTTATCATTGTCCTTTTGGCATTAGTGTCCTTTTAGCATCAGTGTCCTTTTGGCACTTATCATTGTCCTTTTGGCATCAGTGTCCTTTTAGCATCAGTGTCCTTTTGGCACTTATCATTGTCCTTTTGGCATTAGTGTCCTTTTAGCATCAGTGTCCTTTTGGCACTTATCATTGTCCTTTTGGCATTAGTGTCCTTTTAGCATCAGTGTCCTTTTGGCACTTATCATTGTCCTTTTGGCATTAGTGTCCTTTTAGCATCAGTGTCCTTTTGGCACTTATCATTGTCCTTTTGGCATTAGTGTCCTTTTGGCATCAGTGTCCTTTTGGCACTTATCATTGTCCTTTTGGCATTAGTGTCCTTTTGGCATCAGTGTCCTTTTGGCACTTATCATTGTCTTTTTGGCATTAGTGTCCTTTTGGCATCAGTGTCCTTTTGGCACTTATAGGTTACAAACATAACCCCAGTTATCATTGGCCTTTTGGCATTAGTGTCCTTTTGGCATCAGTGTCCTTTTGGCATCAATGTCCTTTTGGCATCAGTGTCCTTTTAGCATCAGTGTCCTTTTGGCACTTATCGTTGTCCTTTTGGCATTAGTGTCCTTTTAGCATCAGTGTCCTTTTGGCACTTATCATTGTCCTTTTGGCATTAGTGTCCTTTTGGCATCAGTGTCCTTTTGGCACTTATCATTGTCCTTTTGGCATTAGTGTCCTTTTGGCATCAGTGTCCTTTTGGCACTTATAGGTTACAAACATAACCCCAGTTATCATTGGCCTTTTGGCATTAGTGTCCTTTTGGCATCAGTGTCCTTTTGGCATCAATGTCCTTTTGGCATCAGTGTCCTTTTAGCATCAGTGTCCTTTTGGCACTTATCATTGTCCTTTTGGCATTAGTGTCCTTTTAGCATCAGTGTCCTTTTGGCACTTATCATTGTCCTTTTGGCATTAGTGTCCTTTTAGCATCAGTGTCCTTTTGGCACTTATCATTGTCCTTTTGGCATTAGTGTCCTTTTACCATCAGTGTCCTTTTGGCACTTATCATTGTCCTTTTGGCATTAGTGTCCTTTTAGCATCAGTGTCCTTTTGGCACTTATCATTGTCCTTTTGGCATTAGTGTCCTTTTACCATCAGTGTCCTTTTGGCACTTATCATTGTCCTTTTGGCATTAGTGTCCTTTTAGCATCAGTGTCCTTTTGGCACTTATCATTGTCCTTTTGGCATTAGTGTCCTTTTAGCATCAGTGTCCTTTTGGCACTTATCATTGTCCTTTTGGCATTAGTGTCCTTTTAGCATCAGTGTCCTTTTGGCACTTATCATTGTCCTTTTGGCATTAGTGTCCTTTTAGCATCAGTGTCCTTTTGGCACTTATCATTGTCCTTTTGGCATTAGTGTCCTTTTAGCATCAGTGTCCTTTTGGCACTTATCATTGTCCTTTTGGCATTAGTGTCCTTTTAGCATCAGTGTCCTTTTGGCACTTATCATTGTCCTTTTGGCATTAGTGTCCTTTTGGCATCAGTGTCCTTTTGGCACTTATAGGTTACAAACATAACCCCAGTTATCATTGGCCTTTTGGCATTAGTGTCCTTTTGGCATCAGTGTCCTTTTGGCATCAATGTCCTTTTGGCATCAGTGTCCTTTTAGCATCAGTGTCCTTTTGGCACTTATCATTGTCCTTTTGGCATTAGTGTCCTTTTAGCATCAGTGTCCTTTTGGCACTTATCATTGTCCTTTTGGCATTAGTGTCCTTTTAGCATCAGTGTCCTTTTGGCACTTATCATTGTCCTTTTGGCATTAGTGTCCTTTTGGCATTAGTGTCCTTTTGGCATCAGTGTCCTTTTGGCACTTATAGGTTACAAACATAACCCCAGTTATCATTGGCCTTTTGGCATTAGTGTCCTTTTGGCATCAGTGTCCTTTTGGCATCAATGTCCTTTTGGCATCAGTGTCCTTTTAGCATCAGTGTCCTTTTGGCACTTATCATTGTCCTTTTGGCATTAGTGTCCTTTTAGCATCAGTGTCCTTTTGGCACTTATCATTGTCCTTTTGGCATTAGTGTCCTTTTGGCATTAGTGTCCTTTTAGCATCAGTGTCCTTTTGGCACTTATCATTGTCCTTTTGGCATTAGTGTCCTTTTAGCATCAGTGTCCTTTTGGCACTTATCATTGTCCTTTTGGCATTAGTGTCCTTTTAGCATCAGTGTCCTTTTGGCACTTATCATTGTCCTTTTGGCATTAGTGTCCTTTTAGCATCAGTGTCCTTTTGGCACTTATCATTGTCCTTTTGGCATTAGTGTCCTTTTAGCATCAGTGTCCTTTTGGCACTTATCATTGTCCTTTTGGTATTAGTGTCCTTTTAGCATCAGTGTCCTTTTGGCACTTATCATTGTCCTTTTGGCATTAGTGTCCTTTTAGCATCAGTGTCCTTTTGGCACTTATCATTGTCCTTTTGGCATTAGTGTCCTTTTAGCATCAGTGTCCTTTTGGCACTTATCATTGTCCTTTTGGCATTAGTGTCCTTTTAGCATCAGTGTCCTTTTGGCACTTATCATTGTCCTTTTGGCATTAGTGTCCTTTTAGCATCAGTGTCCTTTTGGCACTTATCATTGTCCTTTTGGCATTAGTGTCCTTTTAGCATCAGTGTCCTTTTGGCACTTATCATTGTCCTTTTGGCATTAGTGTCCTTTTAGCATCAGTGTCCTTTTGGCACTTATCATTGTCCTTTTGGCATTAGTGTCCTTTTAGCATCAGTGTCCTTTTGGCACTTATCATTGTCCTTTTGGTATTACTGTCCTTTTAGCATCAGTGTCCTTTTGGCACTTATCATTGTCCTTTTGGCATTAGTGTCCTTTTAGCATCAGTGTCCTTTTGGCACTTATCATTGTCCTTTTGGCATTAGTGTCCTTTTAGCATCAGTGTCCTTTTGGCACTTATCATTGTCCTTTTGGCATTAGTGTCCTTTTAGCATCAGTGTCCTTTTGGCACTTATCATTGTCCTTTTGGCATTAGTGTCCTTTTGGCATCAGTGTCCTTTTGGCACTTATCATTGTCCTTTTGGCATTAGTGTCCTTTTGGCATCAGTGTCCTTTTGGCATCAATGTCCTTTTGGCATCAGTGTCCTTTTAGCATCAGTGTCCTTTTGGCACTTATCATTGTCCTTTTGGCATTAGTGTCCTTTTAGCATCAGTGTCCTTTTGGCACTTATCATTGTCCTTTTGGCATTAGTGTCCTTTTAGCATCAGTGTCCTTTTGGCACTTATCATTGTCCTTTTGGCATTAGTGTCCTTTTAGCATCAGTGTCCTTTTGGCACTTATCATTGTCCTTTTGGCATTAGTGTCCTTTTAGCATCAGTGTCCTTTTGGCACTTATCATTGTCCTTTTGGCATTAGTGTCCTTTTGGCATCAGTGTCCTTTTGGCATCAATGTCCTTTTGGCATCAGTGTCCTTTTAGCATCAGTGTCCTTTTGGCACTTATCATTGTCCTTTTGGCATTAGTGTCCTTTTAGCATCAGTGTCCTATTGGCACTTATCATTGTCCTTTTGGCATTAGTGTCCTTTTAGCATCAGTGTCCTTTTGGCACTTATCATTGTCCTTTTGGCATTAGTGTCCTTTTAGCATCAGTGTCCTTTTGGCACTTATCATTGTCCTTTTGGCATTAGTGTCCTTTTGGCATTAGTGTCCTTTTAGCATCAGTGTCCTTTTGGCACTTATCATTGTCCTTTTGGCATTAGTGTCCTTTTAGCATCAGTGTCCTTTTGGCACTTATCATTGTCCTTTTGGCATTAGTGTCCTTTTAGCATCAGTGTCCTTTTGGCACTTATCATTGTCCTTTCGGCATTAGTGTCCTTTTAGCATCAGTGTCCTTTTGGCATCAATGTCCTTTTGGCATCAGTGTCCTTTTAGCATCAGTGTCCTTTTGGCAATTATCATTGTCCTTTTGGCATTAGTGTCCTTTTAGCATCAGTGTCCTTTTGGCACTTATCATTGTCCTTTTGGCATTAGTGTCCTTTTAGCATCAGTGTCCTTTTGGCACTTATCATTGTCCTTTTGGCATTAGTGTCCTTTTAGCATCAGTGTCCTTTTGGCACTTATCATTGTCCTTTTGGCATTAGTGTCCTTTTAGCATCAGTGTCCTTTTGGCACTTATCATTGTCCTTTTGGCATTAGTGTCCTTTTAGCATTAGTGTCCTTTTAGCATCAGTGTCCTTTTGGCACTTATCATTGTCCTTTTGGCATTAATGTCCTTTTAGCATCAGTGTCCTTTTGGCACTTATCATTGTCCTTTTGGCATTAGTGTCCTTTTAGCATCAGTGTCCTTTTGGCACTTATCATTGTCCTTTTGGCATTAGTGTCCTTTTAGCATCAGTGTCCTTTTGGCACTTATCATTGTCCTTTTGGCATTAGTGTCCTTTTAGCATCAGTGTCCTTTTGGCACTTATCATTGTCCTTTTGGCATTAGTGTCCTTTTGGCATCAGTGTCCTTTTGGCACTTATAGGTTACAAACATAACCCCAGTTATCATTGGCCTTTTGGCATTAGTGTCCTTTTGGCATCAGTGTCCTTTTGGCATCAATGTCCTTTTGGCATCAGTGTCCTTTTAGCATCAGTGTCCTTTTGGCACTTATCATTGTCCTTTTGGCATTAGTGTCCTTTTAGCATCAGTGTCCTTTTGGCACTTATCATTGTCCTTTTGGCATTAGTGTCCTTTTGGCATCAGTGTCCTTTTGGCATCAATGTCCTTTTGGCATCAGTTTCCTTTTAGCATCAGTGTCATTTTGGCACTTATCATTGTCCTTTTGGCATTAGTGTCCTTTTAGCATCAGTGTCCTTTTGGCACTTATCATTGTCCTTTTGGCATTAGTGTCCTTTTAGCATCAGTGTCCTTTTGGCACTTATCATTGTCCTTTTGGCATTAGTGTCCTTTTAGCATCAGTGTCCTTTTGGCACTTATCATTGTCCTTTTGGCATTAGTGTCCTTTTAGCATCAGTGTCCTTTTGGCACTTATCATTGTCCTTTTGGCATTAGTGTCCTTTTAGCATCAGTGTCCTTTTGGCACTTATCATTGTCCTTTTGGCATTAGTGTCCTTTTAGCATCAGTGTCCTTTTGGCACTTATCATTGTCCTTTTGGCATTAGTGTCCTTTTAGCATTAGTGTCCTTTTAGCATCAGTGTCCTTTTGGCACTTATCATTGTCCTTTTGGCATTAATGTCCTTTTAGCATCAGTGTCCTTTTGGCACTTATCATTGTCCTTTTGGCATTAGTGTCCTTTTAGCATCAGTGTCCTTTTGGCACTTATCATTGTCCTTTTGGCATTAGTGTCCTTTTAGCATCAGTGTCCTTTTGGCACTTATCATTGTCCTTTTGGCATTAGTGTCCTTTTAGCATCAGTGTCCTTTTGGCACTTATCATTGTCCTTTTGGCATTAGTGTCCTTTTGGCATCAGTGTCCTTTTGGCACTTATAGGTTACAAACATAACCCCAGTTATCATTGGCCTTTTGGCATTAGTGTCCTTTTGGCATCAGTGTCCTTTTGGCATCAATGTCCTTTTGGCTTCAGTGTCCTTTTAGCATCAGTGTCCTTTTGGCACTTATCATTGTCCTTTTGGCATTAGTGTCCTTTTAGCATCAGTGTCCTTTTGGCACTTATCATTGTCCTTTTGGCATTAGTGTCCTTTTGGCATCAGTGTCCTTTTGGCATCAATGTCCTTTTGGCATCAGTGTCCTTTTAGCATCAGTGTCCTTTTAGCATCAGTGTCATTTTGGCATTAGTGTCCTTTTAGCATCAGTGTCCTTTTGGCACTTATCATTGTCCTTTTGGCATTAGTGTCCTTTTAGCATCAGTGTCCTTTTGGCACTTATCATTGTCCTTTTGGCATTAGTGTCCTTTTAGCATCAGTGTCCTTTTGGCACTTATCATTGTCCTTTTGGCATTAGTGTCCTTTTAGCATCAGTGTCCTTTTGGCACTTATCATTGTCCTTTTGGCATTAGTGTCCTTTTAGCATCAGTGTCCTTTTGGCACTTATCATTGTCCTTTTGGCATTAGTGTCCTTTTAGCATCAGTGTCCTTTTGGCACTTATCATTGTCCTTTTGGCATTAGTGTCCTTTTAGCATCAGTGTCCTTTTGGCACTTATCATTGTCCTTTTGGCATTAGTGTCCTTTTAGCATCAGTGTCCTTTTGGCACTTATCATTGTCCTTTTGGCATTAGTGTCCTTTTGGCATCAGTGTCCTTTTGGCACTTATCATTGTCCTTTTGGCATTAGTGTCCTTTTGGCATCAGTGTCCTTTTGGCACTTATAGGTTACAAACATAACCCCAGTTATCATTGGCCTTTTGGCATTAGTGTCCTTTTGGCATCAGTGTCCTTTTGGCATCAATGTCCTTTTGGCATCAGTGTCCTTTTGGCACTTATCATTGTCCTTTTGGCACTTATCATTGTCCTTTTGGCATTAGTGTCCTTTTAGCATCAGTGTCCTTTTGGCACTTATCATTGTCCTTTTGGCATTAGTGTCCTTTTGGCATCAGTGTCCTTTTGGCATCAATGTCCTTTTGGCATCAGTGTCCTTTTAGCATCAGTGTCCTTTTGGCACTTATCATTGTCCTTTTGGCATTAGTGTCCTTTTAGCATCAGTGTCCTTTTGGCACTTATCATTGTCCTTTTGGCATTAGTGTCCTTTTAGCATCAGTGTCCTTTTGGCACTTATCATTGTCCTTTTGGCATTAGTGTCCTTTTAGCATCAGTGTCCTTTTGGCACTTATCATTGTCCTTTTGGCATTAGTGTCCTTTTAGCATCAGTGTCCTTTTGGCACTTATCATTGTCCTTTTGGCATTAGTGTCCTTTTAGCATCAGTGTCCTTTTGGCACTCATCATTGTCCTTTTGGCATTAGTGTCCTTTTAGCATCAGTGTCCTTTTGGCACTTATCATTGTCCTTTTGGCATTAGTGTCCTTTTAGCATCAGTGTCCTTTTGGCACTTATCATTGTCCTTTTGGCATTAGTGTCCTTTTAGCATCAGTGTCCTTTTGGCACTTATCATTGTCCTTTTGGCATTAGTGTCCTTTTAGCATCAGTGTCCTTTTGGCACTTATCATTGTCCTTTTGGCATTAGTGTCCTTTTGGCATCAGTGTCCTTTTGGCACTTATAGGTTACAAACATAACCCCAGTTATCATTGGCCTTTTGGCATTAGTGTCCTTTTGGCATCAGTGTCCTTTTGGCATCAATGTCCTTTTGGCATCAGTGTCCTTTTAGCATCAGTGTCCTTCTGGCACTTATCATTGTCCTTTTGGCATTAGTGTCCTTTTAGCATCAGTGTCCTTTTGGCACTTATCATTGTCCTTTTGGCATTAGTGTCCTTTTAGCATCAGTGTCCTTTTGGCACTTATCATTGTCCTTTTGGCATTAGTGTCCTTTTGGCATCAGTGTCCTTTTGGCACTTATAGGTTACAAACATAACCCCAGTTATCATTGGCCTTTTGGCATTAGTGTCCTTTTGGCATCAGTGTCCTTTTGGCATCAATGTCCTTTTGGCATCAGTGTCCTTTTAGCATCAGTGTCCTTTTGGCACTTATCATTGTCCTTTTGGCATTAGTGTCCTTTTAGCATCAGTGTCCTTTTGGCACTTATCATTGTCCTTTTGGCATTAGTGTCCTTTTAGCATCAGTGTCCTTTTGGCACTTATCATTGTCCTTTTGGCATTAGTGTCCTTTTGGCATCAGTGTCCTTTTGGCACTTATAGGTTACAAACATAACCCCAGTTATCATTGGCCTTTTGGCATTAGTGTCCTTTTGGCATCAGTGTCCTTTTGGCATCAATGTCCTTTTGGCATCAGTGTCCTTTTAGCATCAGTGTCCTTTTGGCACTTATCATTGTCCTTTTGGCATTAGTGTCCTTTTAGCATCAGTGTCCTTTTGGCACTTATCATTGTCCTTTTGGCATTAGTGTCCTTTTAGCATCAGTGTCCTTTTGGCACTTATCATTGTCCTTTTGGCATTAGTGTCCTTTTAGCATCAGTGTCCTTTTGGCACTTATCATTGTCCTTTTGGCATTAGTGTCCTTTTAGCATCAGTGTCCTTTTGGCACTTATCATTGTCCTTTTGGCATTAGTGTCCTTTTAGCATCAGTGTCCTTTTGGCACTTATCATTGTCCTTTTGGCATTAGTGTCCTTTTAGCATCAGTGTCCTTTTGGCACTTATCATTGTCCTTTTGGCATTAGTGTCCTTTTAGCATCAGTGTCCTTTTGGCACTTATCATTGTCCTTTTGGCATTAGTGTCCTTTTAGCATCAGTGTCCTTTTGGCACTTATCATTGTCCTTTTGGCATTAGTGTCCTTTTAGCATCAGTGTCCTTTTGGCACTTATCATTGTCCTTTTGGCATTAGTGTCCTTTTAGCATCAGTGTCCTTTTGGCACTTATCATTGTCCTTTTGGCATTAGTGTCCTTTTGGCATCAGTGTCCTTTTGGCACTTATCATTGTCCTTTTGGCATTAGTGTCCTTTTGGCATCAGTGTCCTTTTGGCATCAATGTCCTTTTGGCATCAGTGTCCTTTTAGCATCAGTGTCCTTTTGGCACTTATCATTGTCCTTTTGGCATTAGTGTCCTTTTAGCATCAGTGTCCTTTTGGCACTTATCATTGTCCTTTTGGCATTAGTGTCCTTTTAGCATCAGTGTCCTTTTGGCACTTATCATTGTCCTTTTGGCATTAGTGTCCTTTTGGCATCAGTGTCCTTTTGGCACTTATAGGTTACAAACATAACCCCAGTTATCATTGGCCTTTTGGCATTAGTGTCCTTTTGGCATCAGTGTCCTTTTGGCATCAATGTCCTTTTGGCATCAGTGTCCTTTTAGCATCAGTGTCCTTTTGGCACTTATCATTGTCCTTTTGGCATTAGTGTCCTTTTAGCATCAGTGTCCTTTTGGCACTTATCATTGTCCTTTTGGCATTAGTGTCCTTTTAGCATCAGTGTCCTTTTGGCACTTATCATTGTCCTTTTGGCATTAGTGTCCTTTTGGCATTAGTGTCCTTTTAGCATCAGTGTCCTTTTGGCACTTATCATTGTCCTTTTGGCATTAGTGTCCTTTTAGCATCAGTGTCCTTTTGGCACTTATCATTGTCCTTTTGGCATTAGTGTCCTTTTAGCATCAGTGTCCTTTTGGCACTTATCATTGTCCTTTCGGCATTAGTGTCCTTTTAGCATCAGTGTCCTTTTGGCATCAATGTCCTTTTAGCATCAGTGTCCTTTTGGCACTTATCATTGTCCTTTTGGCATTAGTGTCCTTTTGGCATCAGTGTCCTTTTGGCACTTATAGGTTACAAACATAACCCCAGTTATCATTGGCCTTTTGGCATTAGTGTCCTTTTGGCATCAGTGTCCTTTTGGCATCAATGTCCTTTTGGCATCAGTGTCCTTTTAGCATCAGTGTCCTTTTGGCACTTATCATTGTCCTTTTGGCATTAGTGTCCTTTTAGCATCAGTGTCCTTTTGGCACTTATCATTGTCCTTTTGGCATTAGTGTCCTTTTAGCATCAGTGTCCTTTTGGCACTTATCATTGTCCTTTTGGCATTAGTGTCCTTTTGGCATCAGTGTCCTTTTGGCACTTATAGGTTACAAACATAACCCCAGTTATCATTGGCCTTTTGGCATTAGTGTCCTTTTGGCATCAGTGTCCTTTTGGCATCAATGTCCTTTTGGCATCAGTGTCCTTTTAGCATCAGTGTCCTTTTGGCACTTATCATTGTCCTTTTGGCATTAGTGTCCTTTTAGCATCAGTGTCCTTTTGGCACTTATCATTGTCCTTTTGGCATTAGTGTCCTTTTAGCATCAGTGTCCTTTTGGCACTTATCATTGTCCTTTTGGCATTAGTGTCCTTTTAGCATCAGTGTCCTTTTGGCACTTATCATTGTCCTTTTGGCATTAGTGTCCTTTTAGCATCAGTGTCCTTTTGGCACTTATCATTGTCCTTTTGGCATTAGTGTCCTTTTAGCATCAGTGTCCTTTTGGCACTTATCATTGTCCTTTTGGCATTAGTGTCCTTTTAGCATCAGTGTCCTTTTGGCACTTATCATTGTCCTTTTGGCATTAGTGTCCTTTTAGCATCAGTGTCCTTTTGGCACTTATCATTGTCCTTTTGGCATTAGTGTCCTTTTAGCATCAGTGTCCTTTTGGCACTTATCATTGTCCTTTTGGCATTAGTGTCCTTTTAGCATCAGTGTCCTTTTGGCACTTATCATTGTCCTTTTGGCATTAGTGTCCTTTTGGCATCAGTGTCCTTTTGGCACTTATCATTGTCCTTTTGGCATTAGTGTCCTTTTGGCATCAGTGTCCTTTTGGCATCAATGTCCTTTTGGCATCAGTGTCCTTTTAGCATCAGTGTCCTTTTGGCACTTATCATTGTCCTTTTGGCATTAGTGTCCTTTTAGCATCAGTGTCCTTTTGGCACTTATCATTGTCCTTTTGGCATTAGTGTCCTTTTAGCATCAGTGTCCTTTTGGCACTTATCATTGTCCTTTTGGCATTAGTGTCCTTTTGGCATCAGTGTCCTTTTGGCACTTATAGGTTACAAACATAACCCCAGTTATCATTGGCCTTTTGGCATTAGTGTCCTTTTGGCATCAGTGTCCTTTTGGCATCAATGTCCTTTTGGCATCAGTGTCCTTTTAGCATCAGTGTCCTTTTGGCACTTATCATTGTCCTTTTGGCATTAGTGTCCTTTTAGCATCAGTGTCCTTTTGGCACTTATCATTGTCCTTTTGGCATTAGTGTCCTTTTAGCATCAGTGTCCTTTTGGCACTTATCATTGTCCTTTTGGCATTAGTGTCCTTTTGGCATTAGTGTCCTTTTAGCATCAGTGTCCTTTTGGCACTTATCATTGTCCTTTTGGCATTAGTGTCCTTTTAGCATCAGTGTCCTTTTGGCACTTATCATTGTCCTTTTGGCATTAGTGTCCTTTTAGCATCAGTGTCCTTTTGGCACTTATCATTGTCCTTTCGGCATTAGTGTCCTTTTAGCATCAGTGTCCTTTTGGCATCAATGTCCTTTTGGCATCAGTGTCCTTTTAGCATCAGTGTCCTTTTGGCACTTATCATTGTCCTTTTGGCATCAGTGTCCTTTTAGCATCAGTGTCCTTTTGGCAATTATCATTGTCCTTTTGGCATTAGTGTCCTTTTAGCATCAGTGTCCTTTTGGCACTTATCTTTGTCCTTTTGGCATTAGTGTCCTTTTAGCATCAGTGTCCTTTTGGCACTTATCATTGTCCTTTTGGCATTAGTGTCCTTTTAGCATCAGTGTCCTTTTGGCACTTATCATTGTCCTTTTGGCATTAGTGTCCTTTTAGCATCAGTGTCCTTTTGGCACTTATCATTGTCCTTTTGGCATTAGTGTCCTTTTAGCATTAGTGTCCTTTTAGCATCAGTGTCCTTTTGGCACTTATCATTGTCCTTTTGGCATTAATGTCCTTTTAGCATCAGTGTCCTTTTGGCACTTATCATTGTCCTTTTGGCATTAGTGTCCTTTTAGCATCAGTGTCCTTTTGGCACTTATCATTGTCCTTTTGGCATTAGTGTCCTTTTAGCATCAGTGTCCTTTTGGCACTTATCATTGTCCTTTTGGCATTAGTGTCCTTTTAGCATCAGTGTCCTTTTGGCACTTATCATTGTCCTTTTGGCATTAGTGTCCTTTTGGCATCAGTGTCCTTTTGGCACTTATAGGTTACAAACATAACCCCAGTTATCATTGGCCTTTTGGCATTAGTGTCCTTTTGGCATCAGTGTCCTTTTGGCATCAATGTCCTTTTGGCATCAGTGTCCTTTTAGCATCAGTGTCCTTTTGGCACTTATCATTGTCCTTTTGGCATTAGTGTCCTTTTAGCATCAGTGTCCTTTTGGCACTTATCATTGTCCTTTTGGCATTAGTGTCCTTTTGGCATCAGTGTCCTTTTGGCATCAATGTCCTTTTCGCATCAGTTTCCTTTTAGCATCAGTGTCATTTTGGCACTTATCATTGTCCTTTTGGCATTAGTGTCCTTTTAGCATCAGTGTCCTTTTGGCACTTATCATTGTCCTTTTGGCATTAGTGTCCTTTTAGCATCAGTGTCCTTTTGGCACTTATCATTGTCCTTTTGGCATTAGTGTCCTTTTAGCATCAGTGTCCTTTTGGCACTTATCATTGTCCTTTTGGCATTAGTGTCCTTTTAGCATCAGTGTCCTTTTGGCACTTATCATTGTCCTTTTGGCATTAGTGTCCTTTTAGCATCAGTGTCCTTTTGGCACTTATCATTGTCCTTTTGGCATTAGTGTCCTTTTAGCATTAGTGTCCTTTTAGCATCAGTGTCCTTTTGGCACTTATCATTGTCCTTTTGGCATTAATGTCCTTTTAGCATCAGTGTCCTTTTGGCACTTATCATTGTCCTTTTGGCATTAGTGTCCTTTTAGCATCAGTGTCCTTTTGGCACTTATCATTGTCCTTTTGGCATTAGTGTCCTTTTAGCATCAGTGTCCTTTTGGCACTTATCATTGTCCTTTTGGCATTAGTGTCCTTTTAGCATCAGTGTCCTTTTGGCACTTATCATTGTCCTTTTGGCATTAGTGTCCTTTTAGCATCAGTGTCCTTTTGGCACTTATCATTGTCCTTTTGGCATTAGTGTCCTTTTAGCATCAGTGTCCTTTTGGCACTTATCATTGTCCTTTTGGCATTAGTGTCCTTTTAGC
Organism: Gymnoscopelus braueri; assembly: GCF_963280865.1. Taxonomy (NCBI): domain Eukaryota; kingdom Metazoa; phylum Chordata; class Actinopteri; order Myctophiformes; family Myctophidae; genus Gymnoscopelus; species Gymnoscopelus braueri. The sequence goes on from NW_027660865.1 coordinate 294,623, forward strand.
ATTAGTGTCCTTTTAGCATCAGTGTCCTTTTGGCACTTATCATTGTCCTTTTGGCATTAATGTCCTTTTAGCATCAGTGTCCTTTTGGCACTTATCATTGTCCTTTTGGCATTAGTGTCCTTTTAGCATCAGTGTCCTTTTGGCACTTATCATTGTCCTTTTGGCATTAGTGTCCTTTTAGCATCAGTGTCCTTTTGGCACTTATCATTGTCCTTTTGGCATTAGTGTCCTTTTAGCATCAGTGTCCTTTTGGCACTTATCATTGTCCTTTTGGCATTAGTGTCCTTTTAGCATCAGTGTCCTTTTGGCACTTATCATTGTCCTTTTGGCATTAGTGTCCTTTTAGCATTAGTGTCCTTTTAGCATCAGTGTCCTTTTGGCACTTATCATTGTCCTTTTGGCATTAATGTCCTTTTAGCATCAGTGTCCTTTTGGCACTTATCATTGTCCTTTTGGCATTAGTGTCCTTTTAGCATCAGTGTCCTTTTGGCACTTATCATTGTCCTTTTGGCATTAGTGTCCTTTTAGCATCAGTGTCCTTTTGGCACTTATCATTGTCCTTTTGGCATTAGTGTCCTTTTAGCATCAGTGTCCTTTTGGCACTTATCATTGTCCTTTTGGCATTAGTGTCCTTTTGGCATCAGTGTCCTTTTGGCACTTATAGGTTACAAACATAACCCCAGTTATCATTGGCCTTTTGGCATTAGTGTCCTTTTGGCATCAGTGTCCTTTTGGCATCAATGTCCTTTTGGCATCAGTGTCCTTTTAGCATCAGTGTCCTTTTGGCACTTATCATTGTCCTTTTGGCATTAGTGTCCTTTTAGCATCAGTGTCCTTTTGGCACTTATCATTGTCCTTTTGGCATTAGTGTCCTTTTGGCATCAGTGTCCTTTTGGCATCAATGTCCTTTTGGCATCAGTGTCCTTTTAGCATCAGTGTCATTTTGGCACTTATCATTGTCCTTTTGGCATTAGTGTCCTTTTAGCATCAGTGTCCTTTTGGCACTTATCATTGTCCTTTTGGCATTAGTGTCCTTTTAGCATCAGTGTCCTTTTGGCACTTATCATTGTCCTTTTGGCATTAGTGTCCTTTTAGCATCAGTGTCCTTTTGGCACTTATCATTGTCCTTTTGGCATTAGTGTCCTTTTAGCATCAGTGTCCTTTTGGCACTTATCATTGTCCTTTTGGCATTAGTGTCCTTTTAGCATCAGTGTCCTTTTGGCACTTATCATTGTCCTTTTGGCATTAGTGTCCTTTTAGCATCAGTGTCCTTTTGGCACTTATCATTGTCCTTTTGGCATTAGTGTCCTTTTAGCATCAGTGTCCTTTTGGCATTAGTGTCCTTTTGGCATCAGTGTCCTTTTGGCATCAATGTCCTTTTGGCATCAGTGTCCTTTTAGCATCAGTGTCCTTTTGGCACTTATCATTGTCCTTTTGGCATTAGTGTCCTTTTAGCATCAGTGTCCTTTTGGCACTTATCATTGTCCTTTTGGCATTAGTGTCCTTTTGGCATCAGTGTCCTTTTGGCATCAATGTCCTTTTGGCATCAGTGTCCTTTTAGCATCAGTGTCCTTTTGGCACTTATCATTGTCCTTTTGGCATTAATGTCCTTTTAGCATCAGTGTCCTTTTGGCACTTATCATTGTCCTTTTGGCATTAGTGTCCTTTTAGCATCAGTGTCCTTTTGGCACTTATCATTGTCCTTTTGGCATTAGTGTCCTTTTAGCATCAGTGTCCTTTTGGCACTTATCATTGTCCTTTTGGCATTAGTGTCCTTTTAGCATCAGTGTCCTTTTGGCACTTATCATTGTCCTTTTGGCATTAGTGTCCTTTTGGCATCAGTGTCCTTTTGGCACTTATAGGTTACAAACATAACCCCAGTTATCATTGGCCTTTTGGCATTAGTGTCCTTTTGGCATCAGTGTCCTTTTGGCATCAATGTCCTTTTGGCATTAGTGTCCTTTTAGCATCAGTGTCCTTTTGGCACTTATCATTGTCCTTTTGGCATTAGTGTCCTTTTAGCATCAGTGTCCTTTTGGCACTTATCATTGTCCTTTTGGCATTAGTGTCCTTTTAGCATCAGTGTCCTTTTGGCACTTATCATTGTCCTTTTGGCATTAGTGTCCTTTTAGCATCAGTGTCCTTTTGGCACTTATCATTGTCCTTTTGGCATTAGTGTCCTTTTAGCATCAGTGTCCTTTTGGCACTTATCATTGTCCTTTTGGCATTAGTGTCCTTTTAGCATCAGTGTCCTTTTGGCACTTATCATTGTCCTTTTGGCATTAGTGTCCTTTTAGCATCAGTGTCCTTTTGGCACTTATCATTGTCCTTTTGGCATTAGTGTCCTTTTAGCATCAGTGTCCTTTTGGCACTCATCATTGTCCTTTTGGCATTAGTGTCCTTTTAGCATCAGTGTCCTTTTGGCACTTATCATTGTCCTTTTGGCATTAGTGTCCTTTTAGCATTAGTGTCCTTTTAGCATCAGTGTCCTTTTGGCACTTATCATTGTCCTTTTGGCATTAATGTCCTTTTAGCATCAGTGTCCTTTTGGCACTTATCATTGTCCTTTTGGCATCAGTGTCCTTTTAGCATCAGTGTCATTTTGGCACTTATCATTGTCCTTTTGGCATTAGTGTCCTTTTAGCATCAGTGTCCTTTTGGCACTTATCATTGTCCTTTTGGCATTAGTGTCCTTTTAGCATCAGTGTCCTTTTGGCACTTATCATTGTCCTTTTGGCATTAGTGTCCTTTTAGCATCAGTGTCCTTTTGGCACTTATCATTGTCCTTTTGGCATTAGTGTCCTTTTAGCATCAGTGTCCTTTTGGCACTTATCATTGTCCTTTTGGCATTAGTGTCCTTTTAGCATCAGTGTCCTTTTGGCACTTATCATTGTCCTTTTGGCATTAGTGTCCTTTTAGCATCAGTGTCCTTTTGGCACTTATCATTGTCCTTTTGGCATTAGTGTCCTTTTAGCATCAGTGTCCTTTTGGCACTTATCATTGTCCTTTTGGCATTAGTGTCCTTTTGGCATCAGTGTCCTTTTGGCACTTATCATTGTCCTTTTGGCATTAGTGTCCTTTTGGCATCAGTGTCCTTTTGGCACTTATCATTGTCCTTTTGGCATTAGTGTCCTTTTGGCATCAGTGTCCTTTTGGCACTTATAGGTTACAAACATAACCCCAGTTATCATTGGCCTTTTGGCATTAGTGTCCTTTTGGCATCAGTGTCCTTTTGGCATCAATGTCCTTTTGGCATCAGTGTCCTTTTAGCATCAGTGTCCTTTTGGCACTTATCATTGTCCTTTTGGCATTAGTGTCCTTTTAGCATCAGTGTCCTTTTGGCACTTATCATTGTCCTTTTGGCATTAGTGTCCTTTTGGCATCAGTGTCCTTTTGGCATCAATGTCCTTTTGGCATCAGTGTCCTTTTAGCATCAGTGTCCTTTTGGCACTTATCATTGTCCTTTTGGCATTAGTGTCCTTTTAGCATCAGTGTCCTTTTGGCACTTATCATTGTCCTTTTGGCATTAGTGTCCTTTTAGCATCAGTGTCCTTTTGGCACTTATCATTGTCCTTTTGGCATTAGTGTCCTTTTAGCATCAGTGTCCTTTTGGCACTTATCATTGTCCTTTTGGCATTAGTGTCCTTTTAGCATCAGTGTCCTTTTGGCACTTATCATTGTCCTTTTGGCATTAGTGTCCTTTTAGCATCAGTGTCCTTTTGGCACTTATCATTGTCCTTTTGGCATTAGTGTCCTTTTAGCATCAGTGTCCTTTTGGCACTTATCATTGTCCTTTTGGCATTAGTGTCCTTTTAGCATCAGTGTCCTTTTGGCACTTATCATTGTCCTTTTGGCATTAGTGTCCTTTTAGCATCAGTGTCCTTTTGGCACTTATCATTGTCCTTTTGGCATTAGTGTCCTTTTAGCATCAGTGTCCTTTTGGCACTTATCATTGTCCTTTTGGCATTAGTGTCCTTTTAGCATCAGTGTCCTTTTGGCACTTATCATTGTCCTTTTGGCATTAGTGTCCTTTTGGCATCAGTGTCCTTTTGGCACTTATAGGTTACAAACATAACCCCAGTTATCATTGGCCTTTTGGCATTAGTGTCCTTTTGGCATCAGTGTCCTTTTGGCATCAATGTCCTTTTGGCATCAGTGTCCTTTTAGCATCAGTGTCCTTTTGGCACTTATCATTGTCCTTTTGGCATTAGTGTCCTTTTAGCATCAGTGTCCTTTTGGCACTTATCATTGTCCTTTTGGCATTAGTGTCCTTTTGGCATTAGTGTCCTTTTAGCATCAGTGTCCTTTTGGCACTTATCATTGTCCTTTTGGCATTAGTGTCCTTTTAGCATCAGTGTCCTTTTGGCACTTATCATTGTCCTTTTGGCATTAGTGTCCTTTTAGCATCAGTGTCCTTTTGGCTCTTATCATTGTCCTTTTGGCATTAGTGTCCTTTTAGCATCAGTGTCCTTTTGGCACTTATCATTGTCCTTTTGGCATTAGTGTCCTTTTAGCATCAGTGTCCTTTTGGCACTTATCATTGTCCTTTTGGCATTAGTGTCCTTTTAGCATCAGTGTCCTTTTGGCACTTATCATTGTCCTTTTGGCATTAGTGTCCTTTTAGCATCAGTGTCCTTTTGGCACTTATCATTGTCCTTTTGGCATTAGTGTCCTTTTAGCATCAGTGTCCTTTTGGCACTTATCATTGTCCTTTTGGCATTAGTGTCCTTTTAGCATCAGTGTCCTTTTGGCACTTATCATTGTCCTTTTGGCATTAGTGTCCTTTTGGCATCAGTGTCCTTTTGGCACTTATCATTGTCCTTTTGGCATTAGTGTCCTTTTGGCATCAGTGTCCTTTTGGCATCAATGTCCTTTTGGCATCAGTGTCCTTTTAGCATCAGTGTCCTTTTGGCACTTATCATTGTCCTTTTGGCATTAGTTTCCTTTTAGCATCAGTGTCCTTTTGGCACTTATCATTGTCCTTTTGGCATTAGTGTCCTTTTAGCATCAGTGTCCTTTTGGCACTTATCATTGTCCTTTTGGCATTAGTGTCCTTTTAGCATCAGTGTCCTTTTGGCACTTATCATTGTCCTTTTGGCATTAGTGTCCTTTTGGCATCAGTGTCCTTTTGGCATCAATGTCCTTTTGGCATCAGTGTCCTTTTAGCATCAGTGTCCTTTTGGCACTTATCATTGTCCTTTTGGCATTAGTGTCCTTTTAGCATCAGTGTCCTATTGGCACTTATCATTGTCCTTTTGGCATTAGTGTCCTTTTAGCATCAGTGTCCTTTTGGCACTTATCATTGTCCTTTTGGCATTAGTGTCCTTTTAGCATCAGTGTCCTTTTGGCACTTATCATTGTCCTTTTGGCATTAGTGTCCTTTTGGCATTAGTGTCCTTTTAGCATCAGTGTCCTTTTGGCACTTATCATTGTCCTTTTGGCATTAGTGTCCTTTTAGCATCAGTGTCCTTTTGGCACTTATCATTGTCCTTTTGGCATTAGTGTCCTTTTAGCATCAGTGTCCTTTTGGCACTTATCATTGTCCTTTCGGCATTAGTGTCCTTTTAGCATCAGTGTCCTTTTGGCATCAATGTCCTTTTGGCATCAGTGTCCTTTTAGCACCAGTGTCCTTTTGGCACTTATCATTGTCCTTTTGGCATCAGTGTCCTTTTAGCATCAGTGTCCTTTTGGCAAATTATCATTGTCCTTTTGGCATTAGTGTCCTTTTAGCATCAGTGTCCTTTTGGCACTTATCATTGTCCTTTTGGCATTAGTGTCCTTTTAGCATCAGTGTCCTTTTGGCACTTATCATTGTCCTTTTGGCATTAGTGTCCTTTTAGCATCAGTGTCCTTTTGGCACTTATCATTGTCCTTTTGGCATTAGTGTCCTTTTAGCATCAGTGTCCTTTTGGCACTTATCATTGTCCTTTTGGCATTAGTGTCCTTTTAGCATCAGTGTCCTTTTGGCACTTATCATTGTCCTTTTGGCATTAGTGTCCTTTTAGCATCAGTGTCCTTTTGGCACTTATCATTGTCCTTTTGGCATTAGTGTCCTTTTAGCATCAGTGTCCTTTTGGCACTTATCATTGTCCTTTTGGCATTAGTGTCCTTTTGGCATCAGTGTCCTTTTGGCATCAATGTCCTTTTGGCATCAGTGTCCTTTTAGCATCAGTGTCCTTTTGGCACTTATCATTGTCCTTTTGGCATTAGTGTCCTTTTAGCATCAGTGTCCTATTGGCACTTATCATTGTCCTTTTGGCATTAGTGTCCTTTTAGCATCAGTGTCCTTTTGGCACTTATCATTGTCCTTTTGGCATTAGTGTCCTTTTAGCATCAGTGTCCTTTTGGCACTTATCATTGTCCTTTTGGCATTAGTGTCCTTTTGGCATTAGTGTCCTTTTAGCATCAGTGTCCTTTTGGCACTTATCATTGTCCTTTTGGCATTAGTGTCCTTTTAGCATCAGTGTCCTTTTGGCACTTATCATTGTCCTTTTGGCATTAGTGTCCTTTTAGCATCAGTGTCCTTTTGGCACTTATCATTGTCCTTTCGGCATTAGTGTCCTTTTAGCATCAGTGTCCTTTTGGCATCAATGTCCTTTTGGCATCAGTGTCCTTTTAGCACCAGTGTCCTTTTGGCACTTATCATTGTCCTTTTGGCATCAGTGTCCTTTTAGCATCAGTGTCCTTTTGGCAAATTATCATTGTCCTTTTGGCATTAGTGTCCTTTTAGCATCAGTGTCCTTTTGGCACTTATCATTGTCCTTTTGGCATTAGTGTCCTTTTAGCATCAGTGTCCTTTTGGCACTTATCATTGTCCTTTTGGCATTAGTGTCCTTTTAGCATCAGTGTCCTTTTGGCACTTATCATTGTCCTTTTGGCATTAGTGTCCTTTTAGCATCAGTGTCCTTTTGGCACTTATCATTGTCCTTTTGGCATTAGTGTCCTTTTAGCATCAGTGTCCTTTTGGCACTTATCATTGTCCTTTTGGCATTAGTGTCCTTTTAGCATCAGTGTCCTTTTGGCACTTATCATTGTCCTTTTGGCATTAGTGTCCTTTTAGCATCAGTGTCCTTTTGGCACTTATCATTGTCCTTTTGGCATTAGTGTCCTTTTAGCATCAGTGTCCTTTTGGCACTTATCATTGTCCTTTTGGCATTAGTGTCCTTTTAGCATCAGTGTCCTTTTGGCACTTATCATTGTCCTTTTGGCATTAGTGTCCTTTTAGCATCAGTGTCCTTTTGGCACTTATCATTGTCCTTTTGGCATTAGTGTCCTTTTAGCATTAGTGTCCTTTTAGCATCAGTGTCCTTTTGGCACTTATCATTGTCCTTTTGGCATTAATGTCCTTTTAGCATCAGTGTCCTTTTGGCACTTATCATTGTCCTTTTGGCATTAGTGTCCTTTTAGCATCAGTGTCCTTTTGGCACTTATCATTGTCCTTTTGGCATTAGTGTCCTTTTAGCATCAGTGTCCTTTTGGCACTTATCATTGTCCTTTTGGCATTAGTGTCCTTTTAGCATCAGTGTCCTTTTGGCACTTATCATTGTCCTTTTGGCATTAGTGTCCTTTTAGCATCAGTGTCCTTTTGGCACTTATCATTGTCCTTTTGGCATTAGTGTCCTTTTAGCATCAGTGTCCTTTTGGCACTTATCATTGTCCTTTTGGCATTAGTGTCCTTTTAGCATCAGTGTCCTTTTGGCACTTATCATTGTCCTTTTGGCATTAGTGTCCTTTTGGCATCAGTGTCCTTTTGGCACTTATAGGTTACAAACATAATCCCAGTTATCATTGGCCTTTTGGCATTAGTGTCCTTTTGGCATCAGTGTCCTTTTGGCATCAATGTCCTTTTGGCATCAGTGTCCTTTTAGCATCAGTGTCCTTTTGGCACTTATCATTGTCCTTTTGGCATTAGTGTCCTTTTAGCATCAGTGTCCTTTTGGCACTTATCATTGTCCTTTTGGCATTAGTGTCCTTTTAGCATCAGTGTCCTTTTGGCACTTATCATTGTCCTTTTGGCATTAGTGTCCTTTTGGCATCAGTGTCCTTTTGGCACTTATAGGTTACAAACATAACCCCAGTTATCATTGGCCTTTTGGCATTAGTGTCCTTTTGGCATCAGTGTCCTTTTGGCATCAATGTCCTTTTGGCATCAGTGTCCTTTTAGCATCAGTGTCCTTTTGGCACTTATCATTGTCCTTTTGGCATTAGTGTCCTTTTAGCATCAGTGTCCTTTTGGCACTTATCATTGTCCTTTTGGCATTAGTGTCCTTTTGGCATCAGTGTCCTTTTGGCACTTATAGGTTACAAACATAACCCCAGTTATCATTGGCCTTTTGGCATTAGTGTCCTTTTGGCATCAGTGTCCTTTTGGCATCAATGTCCTTTTGGCATCAGTGTCCTTTTAGCATCAGTGTCCTTTTGGCACTTATCATTGTCCTTTTGGCATTAGTGTCCTTTTAGCATCAGTGTCCTTTTGGCACTTATCATTGTCCTTTTGGCATTAGTGTCCTTTTAGCATCAGTGTCCTTTTGGCACTTATCATTGTCCTTTTGGCATTAGTGTCCTTTTAGCATCAGTGTCCTTTTGGCACTTATCATTGTCCTTTTGGCATTAGTGTCCTTTTAGCATCAGTGTCCTTTTGGCACTTATCATTGTCCTTTTGGCATTAGTGTCCTTTTAGCATCAGTGTCCTTTTGGCACTTATCATTGTCCTTTTGGCATTAGTGTCCTTTTAGCATTAGTGTCCTTTTAGCATCAGTGTCCTTTTGGCACTTATCATTGTCCTTTTGGCATTAATGTCCTTTTAGCATCAGTGTCCTTTTGGCACTTATCATTGTCCTTTTGGCATTAGTGTCCTTTTAGCATCAGTGTCCTTTTGGCACTTATCATTGTCCTTTTGGCATTAGTGTCCTTTTAGCATCAGTGTCCTTTTGGCACTTATCATTGTCCTTTTGGCATTAGTGTCCTTTTAGCATCAGTGTCCTTTTGGCACTTATCATTGTCCTTTTGGCATTAGTGTCCTTTTGGCATCAGTGTCCTTTTGGCACTTATAGGTTACAAACATAACCCCAGTTATCATTGGCCTTTTGGCATTAGTGTCCTTTTGGCATCAGTGTCCTTTTGGCATCAATGTCCTTTTGGCATCAGTGTCCTTTTAGCATCAGTGTCCTTTTGGCACTTATCATTGTCCTTTTGGCATTAGTGTCCTTTTAGCATCAGTGTCCTTTTGGCACTTATCATTGTCCTTTTGGCATTAGTGTCCTTTTGGCATCAGTGTCCTTTTGGCATCAATGTCCTTTTGGCATCAGTGTCCTTTTAGCATCAGTGTCATTTTGGCACTTATCATTGTCCTTTTGGCATTAGTGTCCTTTTAGCATCAGTGTCCTTTTGGCACTTATCATTGTCCTTTTGGCATTAGTGTCCTTTTAGCATCAGTGTCCTTTTGGCACTTATCATTGTCCTTTTGGCATTAGTGTCCTTTTAGCATCAGTGTCCTTTTGGCACTTATCATTGTCCTTTTGGCATTAGTGTCCTTTTAGCATCAGTGTCCTTTTGGCACTTATCATTGTCCTTTTGGCATTAGTGTCCTTTTAGCATCAGTGTCCTTTTGGCACTTATCATTGTCCTTTTGGCATTAGTGTCCTTTTGGCATCAGTGTCCTTTTGGCACTTATCATTGTCCTTTTGGCATTAGTGTCCTTTTGGCATCAGTGTCCTTTTGGCACTTATAGGTTACAAACATAACCCCAGTTATCATTGGCCTTTTGGCATTAGTGTCCTTTTGGCATCAGTGTCCTTTTGGCATCAATGTCCTTTTGGCATCAGTGTCCTTTTAGCATCAGTGTCCTTTTGGCACTTATCATTGTCCTTTTGGCATTAGTGTCCTTTTAGCATCAGTGTCCTTTTGGCACTTATCATTGTCCTTTTGGCATTAGTGTCCTTTTGGCATCAGTGTCCTTTTGGCATCAATGTCCTTTTGGCATCAGTGTCCTTTTAGCATCAGTGTCCTTTTGGCACTTATCATTGTCCTTTTGGCATTAGTGTCCTTTTAGCATCAGTGTCCTTTTGGCACTTATCATTGTCCTTTTGGCATTAGTGTCCTTTTAGCATCAGTGTCCTTTTGGCACTTATCATTGTCCTTTTGGCATTAGTGTCCTTTTAGCATCAGTGTCCTTTTGGCACTTATCATTGTCCTTTTGGCATTAGTGTCCTTTTAGCATCAGTGTCCTTTTGGCACTTATCATTGTCCTTTTGGCATTAGTGTCCTTTTAGCATCAGTGTCCTTTTGGCACTTATCATTGTCCTTTTGGCATTAGTGTCCTTTTAGCATCAGTGTCCTTTTGGCACTTATCATTGTCCTTTTGGCATTAGTGTCCTTTTAGCATCAGTGTCCTTTTGGCACTTATCATTGTCCTTTTGGCATTAGTGTCCTTTTAGCATCAGTGTCCTTTTGGCACTTATCATTGTCCTTTTGGCATTAGTGTCCTTTTAGCATCAGTGTCCTTTTGGCACTTATCATTGTCCTTTTGGCATTAGTGTCCTTTTGGCATCAGTGTCCTTTTGGCACTTATAGGTTACAAACATAACCCCAGTTATCATTGGCCTTTTGGCATTAGTGTCCTTTTGGCATCAGTGTCCTTTTGGCATCAATGTCCTTTTGGCATCAGTGTCCTTTTAGCATCAGTGTCCTTTTGGCACTTATCATTGTCCTTTTGGCATTAGTGTCCTTTTAGCATCAGTGTCCTTTTGGCACTTATCATTGTCCTTTTGGCATTAGTGTCCTTTTAGCATCAGTGTCCTTTTGGCACTTATCATTGTCCTTTTGGCATTAGTGTCCTTTTGGCATCAGTGTCCTTTTGGCACTTATAGGTTACAAACATAACCCCAGTTATCATTGGCCTTTTGGCATTAGTGTCCTTTTGGCATCAGTGTCCTTTTGGCATCAATGTCCTTTTGGCATCAGTGTCCTTTTAGCATCAGTGTCCTTTTGGCACTTATCATTGTCCTTTTGGCATTAGTGTCCTTTTAGCATCAGTGTCCTTTTGGCACTTATCATTGTCCTTTTGGCATTAGTGTCCTTTTGGCATTAGTGTCCTTTTAGCATCAGTGTCCTTTTGGCACTTATCATTGTCCTTTTGGCATTAGTGTCCTTTTAGCATCAGTGTCCTTTTGGCACTTATCATTGTCCTTTTGGCATTAGTGTCCTTTTAGCATCAGTGTCCTTTTGGCTCTTATCATTGTCCTTTTGGCATTAGTGTCCTTTTAGCATCAGTGTCCTTTTGGCACTTATCATTGTCCTTTTGGCATTAGTGTCCTTTTAGCATCAGTGTCCTTTTGGCACTTATCATTGTCCTTTTGGCATTAGTGTCCTTTTAGCATCAGTGTCCTTTTGGCACTTATCATTGTCCTTTTGGCATTAGTGTCCTTTTAGCATCAGTGTCCTTTTGGCACTTATCATTGTCCTTTTGGCATTAGTGTCCTTTTAGCATCAGTGTCCTTTTGGCACTTATCATTGTCCTTTTGGCATTAGTGTCCTTTTAGCATCAGTGTCCTTTTGGCACTTATCATTGTCCTTTTGGCATTAGTGTCCTTTTGGCATCAGTGTCCTTTTGGCACTTATCATTGTCCTTTTGGCATTAGTGTCCTTTTGGCATCAGTGTCCTTTTGGCATCAATGTCCTTTTGGCATCAGTGTCCTTTTAGCATCAGTGTCCTTTTGGCACTTATCATTGTCCTTTTGGCATTAGTTTCCTTTTAGCATCAGTGTCCTTTTGGCACTTATCATTGTCCTTTTGGCATTAGTGTCCTTTTAGCATCAGTGTCCTTTTGGCACTTATCATTGTCCTTTTGGCATTAGTGTCCTTTTAGCATCAGTGTCCTTTTGGCACTTATCATTGTCCTTTTGGCATTAGTGTCCTTTTGGCATCAGTGTCCTTTTGGCATCAATGTCCTTTTGGCATCAGTGTCCTTTTAGCATCAGTGTCCTTTTGGCACTTATCATTGTCCTTTTGGCATTAGTGTCCTTTTAGCATCAGTGTCCTATTGGCACTTATCATTGTCCTTTTGGCATTAGTGTCCTTTTAGCATCAGTGTCCTTTTGGCACTTATCATTGTCCTTTTGGCATTAGTGTCCTTTTAGCATCAGTGTCCTTTTGGCACTTATCATTGTCCTTTTGGCATTAGTGTCCTTTTGGCATTAGTGTCCTTTTAGCATCAGTGTCCTTTTGGCACTTATCATTGTCCTTTTGGCATTAGTGTCCTTTTAGCATCAGTGTCCTTTTGGCACTTATCATTGTCCTTTTGGCATTAGTGTCCTTTTAGCATCAGTGTCCTTTTGGCACTTATCATTGTCCTTTCGGCATTAGTGTCCTTTTAGCATCAGTGTCCTTTTGGCATCAATGTCCTTTTGGCATCAGTGTCCTTTTAGCACCAGTGTCCTTTTGGCACTTATCATTGTCCTTTTGGCATCAGTGTCCTTTTAGCATCAGTGTCCTTTTGGCAAATTATCATTGTCCTTTTGGCATTAGTGTCCTTTTAGCATCAGTGTCCTTTTGGCACTTATCATTGTCCTTTTGGCATTAGTGTCCTTTTAGCATCAGTGTCCTTTTGGCACTTATCATTGTCCTTTTGGCATTAGTGTCCTTTTAGCATCAGTGTCCTTTTGGCACTTATCATTGTCCTTTTGGCATTAGTGTCCTTTTAGCATCAGTGTCCTTTTGGCACTTATCATTGTCCTTTTGGCATTAGTGTCCTTTTAGCATTAGTGTCCTTTTAGCATCAGTGTCCTTTTGGCACTTATCATTGTCCTTTTGGCATTAATGTCCTTTTAGCATCAGTGTCCTTTTGGCACTTATCATTGTCCTTTTGGCATTAGTGTCCTTTTAGCATCAGTGTCCTTTTGGCACTTATCATTGTCCTTTTGGCATTAGTGTCCTTTTAGCATCAGTGTCCTTTTGGCACTTATCATTGTCCTTTTGGCATTAGTGTCCTTTTAGCATCAGTGTCCTTTTGGCACTTATCATTGTCCTTTTGGCATTAGTGTCCTTTTGGCATCAGTGTCCTTTTGGCACTTATAGGTTACAAACATAACCCCAGTTATCATTGGCCTTTTGGCATTAGTGTCCTTTTGGCATCAGTGTCCTTTTGGCATCAATGTCCTTTTGGCATCAGTGTCCTTTTAGCATCAGTGTCCTTTTGGCACTTATCATTGTCCTTTTGGCATTAGTGTCCTTTTAGCATCAGTGTCCTTTTGGCACTTATCATTGTCCTTTTGGCATTAGTGTCCTTTTGGCATCAGTGTCCTTTTGGCATCAATGTCCTTTTGGCATCAGTTTCCTTTTAGCATCAGTGTCATTTTGGCACTTATCATTGTCCTTTTGGCATTAGTGTCCTTTTAGCATCAGTGTCCTTTTGGCACTTATCATTGTCCTTTTGGCATTAGTGTCCTTTTAGCATCAGTGTCCTTTTGGCACTTATCATTGTCCTTTTGGCATTAGTGTCCTTTTAGCATCAGTGTCCTTTTGGCACTTATCATTGTCCTTTTGGCATTAGTGTCCTTTTAGCATCAGTGTCCTTTTGGCACTTATCATTGTCCTTTTGGCATTAGTGTCCTTTTAGCATCAGTGTCCTTTTGGCACTTATCATTGTCCTTTTGGCATTAGTGTCCTTTTAGCATCAGTGTCCTTTTGGCACTTATCATTGTCCTTTTGGCATTAGTGTCCTTTTAGCATTAGTGTCCTTTTAGCATCAGTGTCCTTTTGGCACTTATCATTGTCCTTTTGGCATTAATGTCCTTTTAGCATCAGTGTCCTTTTGGCACTTATCATTGTCCTTTTGGCATTAGTGTCCTTTTAGCATCAGTGTCCTTTTGGCACTTATCATTGTCCTTTTGGCATTAGTGTCCTTTTAGCATCAGTGTCCTTTTGGCACTTATCATTGTCCTTTTGGCATTAGTGTCCTTTTAGCATCAGTGTCCTTTTGGCACTTATCATTGTCCTTTTGGCATTAGTGTCCTTTTGGCATCAGTGTCCTTTTGGCACTTATCATTGTCCTTTTGGCATTAGTGTCCTTTTAGCATCAGTGTCCTTTTGGCACTTATCATTGTCCTTTTGGCATTAGTGTCCTTTTAGCATCAGTGTCCTTTTGGCACTTATCATTGTCCTTTTGGCATTAGTGTCCTTTTAGCATCAGTGTCCTTTTGGCACTTATCATTGTCCTTTTGGCATTAGTGTCCTTTTAGCATCAGTGTCCTTTTGGCACTTATCATTGTCCTTTTGGCATTAGTGTCCTTTTAGCATCAGTGTCCTTTTGGCACTTATCATTGTCCTTTTGGCATTAGTGTCCTTTTAGCATCAGTGTCCTTTTGGCACTTATCATTGTCCTTTTGGCATTAGTGTCCTTTTAGCATCAGTGTCCTTTTGGCACTTATCATTGTCCTTTTGGCATTAGTGTCCTTTTGGCATCAGTGTCCTTTTGGCACTTATCATTGTCCTTTTGGCATTAGTGTCCTTTTGGCATCAGTGTCCTTTTGGCACTTATAGGTTACAAACATAACCCCAGTTATCATTGGCCTTTTGGCATTAGTGTCCTTTTGGCATCAGTGTCCTTTTGGCATCAATGTCCTTTTGGCATCAGTGTCCTTTTAGCATCAGTGTCCTTTTGGCACTTATCATTGTCCTTTTGGCATTAGTGTCCTTTTAGCATCAGTGTCCTTTTGGCACTTATCATTGTCCTTTTGGCATTAGTGTCCTTTTGGCATCAGTGTCCTTTTGGCATCAATGTCCTTTTGGCATCAGTGTCCTTTTAGCATCAGTGTCCTTTTGGCACTTATCATTGTCCTTTTGGCATTAGTGTCCTTTTAGCATCAGTGTCCTTTTGGCACTTATCATTGTCCTTTTGGCATTAGTGTCCTTTTAGCATCAGTGTCCTTTTGGCACTTATCATTGTCCTTTTGGCATTAGTGTCCTTTTAGCATCAGTGTCCTTTTGGCACTTATCATTGTCCTTTTGGCATTAGTGTCCTTTTAGCATCAGTGTCCTTTTGGCACTTATCATTGTCCTTTTGGCATTAGTGTCCTTTTAGCATCAGTGTCCTTTTGGCACTTATCATTGTCCTTTTGGCATTAGTGTCCTTTTAGCATCAGTGTCCTTTTGGCACTTATCATTGTCCTTTTGGCATTAGTGTCCTTTTAGCATCAGTGTCCTTTTGGCACTTATCATTGTCCTTTTGGCATTAGTGTCCTTTTAGCATCAGTGTCCTTTTGGCACTTATCATTGTCCTTTTGGCATTAGTGTCCTTTTAGCATCAGTGTCCTTTTGGCACTTATCATTGTCCTTTTGGCATTAGTGTCCTTTTAGCATCAGTGTCCTTTTGGCACTTATCATTGTCCTTTTGGCATTAGTGTCCTTTTGGCATCAGTGTCCTTTTGGCACTTATCATTGTCCTTTTGGCATTAGTGTCCTTTTGGCATCAGTGTCCTTTTGGCACTTATCATTGTCCTTTTGGCATTAGTGTCCTTTTAGCATCAGTGTCCTTTTGGCACTTATCATTGTCCTTTTGGCATTAGTGTCCTTTTAGCATCAGTGTCCTTTTGGCACTTATCATTGTCCTTTTGGCATTAGTGTCCTTTTAGCATCAGTGTCCTTTTGGCACTTATCATTGTCCTTTTGGCATTAGTGTCCTTTTAGCATTAGTGTCCTTTTAGCATCAGTGTCCTTTTGGCACTTATCATTGTCCTTTTGGCATTAATGTCCTTTTAGCATCAGTGTCCTTTTGGCACTTATCATTGTCCTTTTGGCATTAGTGTCCTTTTAGCATCAGTGTCCTTTTGGCACTTATCATTGTCCTTTTGGCATTAGTGTCCTTTTAGCATCAGTGTCCTTTTGGCACTTATCATTGTCCTTTTGGCATTAGTGTCCTTTTAGCATCAGTGTCCCTTTTGGCACTTATCATTGTCCTTTTGGCATTAGTGTCCTTTTGGCATCAGTGTCCTTTTGGCACTTATAGGTTACAAACATAACCCCAGTTATCATTGGCCTTTTGGCATTAGTGTCCTTTTGGCATCAGTGTCCTTTTGGCATCAATATCCTTTTGGCATCAGTGTCCTTTTAGCATCAGTGTCCTTTTGGCACTTATCATTGTCCTTTTGGCATTAGTGTCCTTTTAGCATCAGTGTCCTTTTGGCACTTATCATTGTCCTTTTGGCATTAGTGTCCTTTTGGCATCAGTGTCCTTTTGGCATCAATGTCCTTTTGGCATCAGTGTCCTTTTAGCATCAGTGTCCTTTTGGCACTTATCATTGTCCTTTTGGCATTAGTGTCCTTTTAGCATCAGTGTCCTTTTGGCACTTATCATTGTCCTTTTGGCATTAGTGTCCTTTTAGCATCAGTGTCCTTTTGGCACTTATCATTGTCCTTTTGGCATTAGTGTCCTTTTAGCATCAGTGTCCTTTTGGCACTTATCATTGTCCTTTTGGCATTAGTGTCCTTTTAGCATCAGTGTCCTTTTGGCACTTATCATTGTCCTTTTGGCATTAGTGTCCTTTTAGCATCAGTGTCCTTTTGGCACTTATCATTGTCCTTTTGGCATTAGTGTCCTTTTAGCATCAGTGTCCTTTTGGCACTTATCATTGTCCTTTTGGCACTTATCATTGTCCTTTTAGCATCAGTGTCCTTTTGGCACTTATCATTGTCCTTTTGGCATTAGTGTCCTTTTAGCATCAGTGTCCTTTTGGCACTTATCATTGTCCTTTTGGCATTAGTGTCCTTTTAGCATCAGTGTCCTTTTGGCATCAATGTCCTTTTGGCATCAGTGTCCTTTTAGCATCAGTGTCCTTTTGGCACTTATCATTGTCCTTTTGGCATTAGTGTCCTTTTAGCATCAGTGTCCTTTTGGCACTTATCATTGTCCTTTTGGCATTAGTGTCCTTTTAGCATCAGTGTCCTTTTGGCACTTATCATTGTCCTTTTGGCATTAGTGTCCTTTTAGCATCAGTGTCCTTTTGGCACTTATCATTGTCCTTTTGGCATTAGTGTCCTTTTAGCATCAGTGTCCTTTTGGCACTTATCATTGTCCTTTTGGCATTAGTGTCCTTTTAGCATCAGTGTCCTTTTGGCACTTATCATTGTCGTTTTGGCATTAGTGTCCTTTTAGCATCAGTGTCCTTTTGGCACTTATCATTGTCCTTTTGGCACTTATCATTGTCCTTTTAGCATCAGTGTCCTTTTGGCACTTATCATTGTCCTTTTGGCATTAGTGTCCTTTTAGCATCAGTGTCCTTTTGGCACTTATCATTGTCCTTTTGGCATTAGTGTCCTTTTAGCATCAGTGTCCTTTTGGCATCAATGTCCTTTTGGCATCAGTGTCCTTTTAGCATCAGTGTCCTTTTGGCACTTATCATTGTCCTTTTGGCATTAGTGTCCTTTTAGCATCAGTGTCCTTTTGGCACTTATCATTGTCCTTTTGGCATTAGTGTCCTTTTGGCATCAGTGTCCTTTTGGCACTTATCATTGTCCTTTTGGCATTAGTGTCCTTTTAGCATCAGTGTCCTTTTGGCACTTATCAT
The DNA here is from genome assembly GCF_963280865.1 of Gymnoscopelus braueri. Classification (NCBI taxonomy): domain Eukaryota; kingdom Metazoa; phylum Chordata; class Actinopteri; order Myctophiformes; family Myctophidae; genus Gymnoscopelus; species Gymnoscopelus braueri. Next base: position 312,184 of record NW_027660865.1, read on the forward strand.
TGTCCTTTTGGCATTAGTGTCCTTTTGGCATCAGTGTCCTTTTGGCATCAATGTCCTTTTGGCATCAGTGTCCTTTTAGCATCAGTGTCCTTTTGGCACTTATCATTGTCCTTTTGGCATTAGTGTCCTTTTAGCATCAGTGTCCTTTTGGCACTTATCATTGTCCTTTTGGCATTAGTGTCCTTTTAGCATCAGTGTCCTTTTGGCATCAATGTCCTTTTGGCATCAGTGTCCTTTTAGCATCAGTGTCCTTTTGGCACTTATCATTGTCCTTTTGGCATTAGTGTCCTTTTAGCATCAGTGTCCTTTTGGCATCAATGTCCTTTTGGCATCAGTGTCCTTTTAGCATCAGTGTCCTTTTGGCACTTATCATTGTCCTTTTGGCATTAGTGTCCTTTTAGCATCAGTGTCCTTTTGGCACTTATCATTGTCCTTTTGGCATTAGTGTCCTTTTAGCATCAGTGTCCTTTTGGCACTTATCATTGTCCTTTTGGCATTAGTGTCCTTTTAGCATCAGTGTCCTTTTGGCACTTATCATTGTCCTTTTGGCATTAGTGTCCTTTTAGCATCAGTGTCCTTTTGGCACTTATCATTGTCCTTTTGGCATTAGTGTCCTTTTAGCATCAGTGTCCTTTTGGCACTTATCATTGTCCTTTTGGCATTAGTGTCCTTTTAGCATCAGTGTCCTTTTGGCACTTATCATTGTCCTTTTGGCATTAGTGTCCTTTTAGCATCAGTGTCCATTTGGCACTTATCATTGTCCTTTTGGCATTAGTGTCCTTTTAGCATCAGTGTCCTTTTGGCACTTATCATTGTCCTTTTGGCATTAGTGTCCTTTTAGCATCAGTGTCCTTTTGGCACTTATCATTGTCCTTTTGGCATTAGTGTCCTTTTGGCATCAGTGTCCTTTTGGCACTTATCATTGGCCTTTTGGCATTAGTGTCCTTTTGGCATCAGTGTCCTTTTGGCATCAATGTCCTTTTGGCATCAGTGTCCTTTTAGCATCAGTGTCCTTTTGGCACTTATCATTGTCCTTTTGGCATTAGTGTCCTTTTAGCATCAGTGTCCTTTTGGCACTTATCATTGTCCTTTTGGCATTAGTGTCCTTTTGGCATCAGTGTCCTTTTGGCATCAATGTCCTTTTGGCATCAGTGTCCTTTTAGCATCAGTGTCCTTTTGGCACTTATCATTGTCCTTTTGGCATTAGTGTCCTTTTAGCATCAGTGTCCTTTTGGCACTTATCATTATCCTTTTGGCATTAGTGTCCTTTTAGCATCAGTGTCCTTTTGGCACTTATCATTGTCCTTTTGGCATTAGTGTCCTTTTAGCATCAGTGTCCTTTTGGCACTTATCATTGTCCTTTTGGCATTAGTGTCCTTTTAGCATCAGTGTCCTTTTGGCACTTATCATTGTCCTTTTGGCATTAGTGTCCTTTTAGCATCAGTGTCCTTTTGGCACTTATCATTGTCCTTTTGGCATTAGTGTCCTTTTAGCATCAGTGTCCTTTTGGCACTTATCATTGTCCTTTTGGCATTAGTGTCCTTTTGGCATCAGTGTCCTTTTGGCACTTATCATTGTCCTTTTGGCATTAGTGTCCTTTTGGCATCAGTGTCCTTTTGGCATCAATGTCCTTTTGGCATCAGTGTCCTTTTAGCATCAGTGTCCTTTTGGCACTTATCATTGTCCTTTTGGCATTAGTGTCCTTTTAGCATCAGTGTCCTTTTGGCACTTATCATTGTCCTTTTGGCATTAGTGTCCTTTTAGCATCAGTGTCCTTTTGGCACTTATCATTGTCCTTTTGGCATTAGTGTCCTTTTAGCATCAGTGTCCTTTTGGCACTTATCATTGTCCTTTTGGCATTAGTGTCCTTTTAGCATCAGTGTCCTTTTGGCACTTATCATTGTCCTTTTGGCATTAGTGTCCTTTTGGCATCAGTGTCCTTTTGGCATCAATGTCCTTTTGGCATCAGTGTCCTTTTAGCATCAGTGTCCTTTTGGCACTTATCATTGTCCTTTTGGCATTAGTGTCCTTTTAGCATCAGTGTCCTTTTGGCACTTATCATTGTCCTTTTGGCATTAGTGTCCTTTTAGCATCAGTGTCCTTTTGGCATCAATGTCCTTTTGGCATCAGTGTCCTTTTAGCATCAGTGTCCTTTTGGCACTTATCATTGTCCTTTTGGCATTAGTGTCCTTTTAGCATCAGTGTCCTTTTGGCACTTATCATTGTCCTTTTGGCATTAGTGTCCTTTTAGCATCAGTGTCCTTTTGGCACTTATCATTGTCCTTTTGGCATTAGTGTCCTTTTAGCATCAGTGTCCTTTTGGCACTTATCATTGTCCTTTTGGCATTAGTGTCCTTTTAGCATCAGTGTCCTTTTGGCATCAATGTCCTTTTGGCATCAGTGTCCTTTTAGCATCAGTGTCCTTTTGGCACTTATCATTGTCCTTTTGGCATTAGTGTCCTTTTAGCATCAGTGTCCTTTTGGCACTTATCAATGTCCTTTTGGCATTAGTGTCCTTTTAGCATCAGTGTCCTTTTGGCACTTATCATTGTCCTTTTGGCATTAGTGTCCTTTTAGCATCAGTGTCCTTTTGGCACTTATCATTGTCCTTTTGGCATTAGTGTCCTTTTAGCATCAGTGTCCTTTTGGCACTTATCATTGTCCTTTTGGCATTAGTGTCCTTTTAGCATCAGTGTCCTTTTGGCACTTATCATTGTCCTTTTGGCATTAGTGTCCTTTTAGCATCAGTGTCCTTTTGGCACTTATCATTGTCCTTTTGGCATTAGTGTCCTTTTGGCACTTATCATTGTCCTTTTGGCATTAGTGTCCTTTTGGCATCAGTGTCCTTTTGGCATCAATGTCCTTTTGGCATCAGTGTCCTTTTAGCATCAGTGTCCTTTTGGCACTTATCATTGTCCTTTTGGCATTAGTGTCCTTTTAGCATCAGTGTCCTTTTGGCACTTATCATTGTCCTTTTGGCATTAGTGTCCTTTTAGCATCAGTGTCCTTTTGGCACTTATCATTGTCCTTTTGGCATTAGTGTCCTTTTAGCATCAGTGTCCTTTTGGCACTTATCATTGTCCTTTTGGCATTAGTGTCCTTTTTGCATCAGTGTCCTTTTGGCACTTATAGGTTACAAACATAACCACAGTTATCATTGGCCTTTTGGCATTAGTGTCCTTTTGGCATCAGTGTCCTTTTGGCATCAATGTCCTTTTGGCATCAGTGTCCTTTTAGCATCAGTGTCCTTTTGGCACTTATCTTTGTCCTTTTGGCATTAGTGTCCTTTTAGCATCAGTGTCCTTTTGGCACTTATCATTGTCCTTTTGGCATTAGTGTCCTTTTGGCATCAGTGTCCTTTTGGCATCAATGTCCTTTTGGCATCAGTGTCCTTTTAGCATCAGTGTCCTTTTGGCACTTATCACTGTCCTTTTGGCATTAGTGTCCTTTTAGCATCAGTGTCCTTTTGGCACTTATCATTGTCCTTTTGGCATTAGTGTCCTTTTGGCATCAGTGTCCTTTTGGCATCAGTGTCCTTTTAGCATCAGTGTCCTTTTGGCACTTATCATTGTCCTTTTGGCATTAGTGTCCTTTTAGCATCAGTGTCCTTTTGGCACTTATCATTGTCCTTTTGGCATTAGTGTCCTTTTAGCATCAGTGTCCTTTTGGCACTTATCATTGTCCTTTTGGCATTAGTGTCCTTTTAGCATCAGTGTCCTTTTGGCACTTATCATTGTCCTTTTGGCATTAGTGTCCTTTTGGCATCAGTGTCCTTTTGGCACTTATAGGTTACAAACATAACCCCAGTTATCATTGGCCTTTTGGCATTAGTGTCCTTTTGGCATCAGTGTCCTTTTGGCATCAATGTCCTTTTGGCATCAGTGTCCTTTTAGCATCAGTGTCCTTTTGGCACTTATCATTGTCCTTTTGGCATTAGTGTCCTTTTAGCATCAGTGTCCTTTTGGCACTTATCATTGTCCTTTTGGCATTAGTGTCCTTTTGGCATCAGTGTCCTTTTGGCATCAATGTCCTTTTGGCATCAGTGTCCTTTTAGCATCAGTGTCCTTTTGGCACTTATCATTGTCCTTTTGGCATTAGTGTCCTTTTAGCATCAGTGTCCTTTTGGCACTTATCATTGTCCTTTTGGCATTAGTGTCCTTTTAGCATCAGTGTCCTTTTGGCATCAATGTCCTTTTGGCATCAGTGTCCTTTTAGCATCAGTGTCCTTTTGGCACTTATCATTGTCCTTTTGGCATTAGTGTCCTTTTAGCATCAGTGTCCTTTTGGCACTTATCATTGTCCTTTTGGCATTAGTGTCCTTTTAGCATCAGTGTCCTTTTGGCACTTATCATTGTCCTTTTGGCATTAGTGTCCTTTTAGCATCAGTGTCCTTTTGGCACTTATCATTGTCCTTTTGGCATTAGTTTCCTTTTAGCATCAGTGTCCTTTTGGCACTTATCATTGTCCTTTTGGCATTAGTGTCCTTTTAGCATCAGTGTCCTTTTGGCACTTATCATTGTCCTTTTGGCATTAGTGTCCTTTTAGCATCAGTGTCCTTTTGGCACTTATCATTGTCCTTTTGGCATTAGTGTCCTTTTGGCATCAGTGTCCTTTTGGCATCAATGTCCTTTTGGCATCAGTGTCCTTTTAGCATCAGTGTCCTTTTGGCACTTATCATTGTCCTTTTGGCATTAGTGTCCTTTTAGCATCAGTGTCCTATTGGCACTTATCATTGTCCTTTTGGCATTAGTGTCCTTTTAGCATCAGTGTCCTTTTGGCACTTATCATTGTCCTTTTGGCATTAGTGTCCTTTTAGCATCAGTGTCCTTTTGGCACTTATCATTGTCCTTTTGGCATTAGTGTCCTTTTGGCATTAGTGTCCTTTTAGCATCAGTGTCCTTTTGGCACTTATCATTGTCCTTTTGGCATTAGTGTCCTTTTAGCATCAGTGTCCTTTTGGCACTTATCATTGTCCTTTTGGCATTAGTGTCCTTTTAGCATCAGTGTCCTTTTGGCACTTATCATTGTCCTTTTGGCATTAGTTTCCTTTTAGCATCAGTGTCCTTTTGGCACTTATCATTGTCCTTTTGGCATTAGTGTCCTTTTAGCATCAGTGTCCTTTTGGCACTTATCATTGTCCTTTTGGCATTAGTGTCCTTTTAGCATCAGTGTCCTTTTGGCACTTATCATTGTCCTTTTGGCATTAGTGTCCTTTTGGCATCAGTGTCCTTTTGGCATCAATGTCCTTTTGGCATCAGTGTCCTTTTAGCATCAGTGTCCTTTTGGCACTTATCACTGTCCTTTTGGCATTAGTGTCCTTTTAGCATCAGTGTCCTTTTGGCACTTATCATTGTCCTTTTGGCATTAGTGTCCTTTTGGCATCAGTGTCCTTTTGGCATCAGTGTCCTTTTAGCATCAGTGTCCTTTTGGCACTTATCATTGTCCTTTTGGCATTAGTGTCCTTTTAGCATCAGTGTCCTTTTGGCACTTATCATTGTCCTTTTGGCATTAGTGTCCTTTTAGCATCAGTGTCCTTTTGGCACTTATCATTGTCCTTTTGGCATTAGTGTCCTTTTAGCATCAGTGTCCTTTTGGCACTTATCATTGTCCTTTTGGCATTAGTGTCCTTTTTGCATCAGTGTCCTTTTGGCACTTATAGGTTACAAACATAACCACAGTTATCATTGGCCTTTTGGCATTAGTGTCCTTTTGGCATCAGTGTCCTTTTGGCATCAATGTCCTTTTGGCATCAGTGTCCTTTTAGCATCAGTGTCCTTTTGGCACTTATCTTTGTCCTTTTGGCATTAGTGTCCTTTTAGCATCAGTGTCCTTTTGGCACTTATCATTGTCCTTTTGGCATTAGTGTCCTTTTGGCATCAGTGTCCTTTTGGCATCAATGTCCTTTTGGCATCAGTGTCCTTTTAGCATCAGTGTCCTTTTGGCACTTATCACTGTCCTTTTGGCATTAGTGTCCTTTTAGCATCAGTGTCCTTTTGGCACTTATCATTGTCCTTTTGGCATTAGTGTCCTTTTGGCATCAGTGTCCTTTTGGCATCAGTGTCCTTTTAGCATCAGTGTCCTTTTGGCACTTATCATTGTCCTTTTGGCATTAGTGTCCTTTTAGCATCAGTGTCCTTTTGGCACTTATCATTGTCCTTTTGGCATTAGTGTCCTTTTAGCATCAGTGTCCTTTTGGCACTTATCATTGTCCTTTTGGCATTAGTGTCCTTTTAGCATCAGTGTCCTTTTGGCACTTATCATTGTCCTTTTGGCATTAGTGTCCTTTTGGCATCAGTGTCCTTTTGGCACTTATAGGTTACAAACATAACCCCAGTTATCATTGGCCTTTTGGCATTAGTGTCCTTTTGGCATCAGTGTCCTTTTGGCATCAATGTCCTTTTGGCATCAGTGTCCTTTTAGCATCAGTGTCCTTTTGGCACTTATCATTGTCCTTTTGGCATTAGTGTCCTTTTAGCATCAGTGTCCTTTTGGCACTTATCATTGTCCTTTTGGCATTAGTGTCCTTTTGGCATCAGTGTCCTTTTGGCATCAATGTCCTTTTGGCATCAGTGTCCTTTTAGCATCAGTGTCCTTTTGGCACTTATCATTGTCCTTTTGGCATTAGTGTCCTTTTAGCATCAGTGTCCTTTTGGCACTTATCATTGTCCTTTTGGCATTAGTGTCCTTTTAGCATCAGTGTCCTTTTGGCATCAATGTCCTTTTGGCATCAGTGTCCTTTTAGCATCAGTGTCCTTTTGGCACTTATCATTGTCCTTTTGGCATTAGTGTCCTTTTAGCATCAGTGTCCTTTTGGCACTTATCATTGTCCTTTTGGCATTAGTGTCCTTTTAGCATCAGTGTCCTTTTGGCACTTATCATTGTCCTTTTGGCATTAGTGTCCTTTTAGCATCAGTGTCCTTTTGGCACTTATCATTGTCCTTTTGGCATTAGTTTCCTTTTAGCATCAGTGTCCTTTTGGCACTTATCATTGTCCTTTTGGCATTAGTGTCCTTTTAGCATCAGTGTCCTTTTGGCACTTATCATTGTCCTTTTGGCATTAGTGTCCTTTTAGCATCAGTGTCCTTTTGGCACTTATCATTGTCCTTTTGGCATTAGTGTCCTTTTGGCATCAGTGTCCTTTTGGCATCAATGTCCTTTTGGCATCAGTGTCCTTTTAGCATCAGTGTCCTTTTGGCACTTATCATTGTCCTTTTGGCATTAGTGTCCTTTTAGCATCAGTGTCCTATTGGCACTTATCATTGTCCTTTTGGCATTAGTGTCCTTTTAGCATCAGTGTCCTTTTGGCACTTATCATTGTCCTTTTGGCATTAGTGTCCTTTTAGCATCAGTGTCCTTTTGGCACTTATCATTGTCCTTTTGGCATTAGTGTCCTTTTGGCATTAGTGTCCTTTTAGCATCAGTGTCCTTTTGGCACTTATCATTGTCCTTTTGGCATTAGTGTCCTTTTAGCATCAGTGTCCTTTTGGCACTTATCATTGTCCTTTTGGCATTAGTGTCCTTTTAGCATCAGTGTCCTTTTGGCACTTATCATTGTCCTTTCGGCATTAGTGTCCTTTTAGCATCAGTGTCCTTTTGGCATCAATGTCCTTTTGGCATCAGTGTCCTTTTAGCACCAGTGTCCTTTTGGCACTTATCATTGTCCTTTTGGCATCAGTGTCCTTTTAGCATCAGTGTCCTTTTGGCAAATTATCATTGTCCTTTTGGCATTAGTGTCCTTTTAGCATCAGTGTCCTTTTGGCACTTATCATTGTCCTTTTGGCATTAGTGTCCTTTTAGCATCAGTGTCCTTTTGGCACTTATCATTGTCCTTTTGGCATTAGTGTCCTTTTAGCATCAGTGTCCTTTTGGCACTTATCATTGTCCTTTTGGCATTAGTGTCCTTTTAGCATCAGTGTCCTTTTGGCACTTATCATTGTCCTTTTGGCATTAGTGTCCTTTTAGCATCAGTGTCCTTTTGGCACTTATCATTGTCCTTTTGGCATTAGTGTCCTTTTAGCATCAGTGTCCTTTTGGCACTTATCATTGTCCTTTTGGCATTAGTGTCCTTTTAGCATCAGTGTCCTTTTGGCACTTATCATTGTCCTTTTGGCATTAGTGTCCTTTTGGCATCAGTGTCCTTTTGGCATCAATGTCCTTTTGGCATCAGTGTCCTTTTAGCATCAGTGTCCTTTTGGCACTTATCATTGTCCTTTTGGCATTAGTGTCCTTTTAGCATCAGTGTCCTATTGGCACTTATCATTGTCCTTTTGGCATTAGTGTCCTTTTAGCATCAGTGTCCTTTTGGCACTTATCATTGTCCTTTTGGCATTAGTGTCCTTTTAGCATCAGTGTCCTTTTGGCACTTATCATTGTCCTTTTGGCATTAGTGTCCTTTTGGCATTAGTGTCCTTTTAGCATCAGTGTCCTTTTGGCACTTATCATTGTCCTTTTGGCATTAGTGTCCTTTTAGCATCAGTGTCCTTTTGGCACTTATCATTGTCCTTTTGGCATTAGTGTCCTTTTAGCATCAGTGTCCTTTTGGCACTTATCATTGTCCTTTCGGCATTAGTGTCCTTTTAGCATCAGTGTCCTTTTGGCATCAATGTCCTTTTGGCATCAGTGTCCTTTTAGCACCAGTGTCCTTTTGGCACTTATCATTGTCCTTTTGGCATCAGTGTCCTTTTAGCATCAGTGTCCTTTTGGCAAATTATCATTGTCCTTTTGGCATTAGTGTCCTTTTAGCATCAGTGTCCTTTTGGCACTTATCATTGTCCTTTTGGCATTAGTGTCCTTTTAGCATCAGTGTCCTTTTGGCACTTATCATTGTCCTTTTGGCATTAGTGTCCTTTTAGCATCAGTGTCCTTTTGGCACTTATCATTGTCCTTTTGGCATTAGTGTCCTTTTAGCATCAGTGTCCTTTTGGCACTTATCATTGTCCTTTTGGCATTAGTGTCCTTTTAGCATCAGTGTCCTTTTGGCACTTATCATTGTCCTTTTGGCATTAGTGTCCTTTTAGCATCAGTGTCCTTTTGGCACTTATCATTGTCCTTTTGGCATTAGTGTCCTTTTAGCATCAGTGTCCTTTTGGCACTTATCATTGTCCTTTTGGCATTAGTGTCCTTTTAGCATCAGTGTCCTTTTGGCACTTATCATTGTCCTTTTGGCATTAGTGTCCTTTTAGCATCAGTGTCCTTTTGGCACTTATCATTGTCCTTTTGGCATTAGTGTCCTTTTAGCATCAGTGTCCTTTTGGCACTTATCATTGTCCTTTTGGCATTAGTGTCCTTTTAGCATTAGTGTCCTTTTAGCATCAGTGTCCTTTTGGCACTTATCATTGTCCTTTTGGCATTAATGTCCTTTTAGCATCAGTGTCCTTTTGGCACTTATCATTGTCCTTTTGGCATTAGTGTCCTTTTAGCATCAGTGTCCTTTTGGCACTTATCATTGTCCTTTTGGCATTAGTGTCCTTTTAGCATCAGTGTCCTTTTGGCACTTATCATTGTCCTTTTGGCATTAGTGTCCTTTTAGCATCAGTGTCCTTTTGGCACTTATCATTGTCCTTTTGGCATTAGTGTCCTTTTAGCATCAGTGTCCTTTTGGCACTTATCATTGTCCTTTTGGCATTAGTGTCCTTTTAGCATCAGTGTCCTTTTGGCACTTATCATTGTCCTTTTGGCATTAGTGTCCTTTTAGCATCAGTGTCCTTTTGGCACTTATCATTGTCCTTTTGGCATTAGTGTCCTTTTGGCATCAGTGTCCTTTTGGCACTTATAGGTTACAAACATAATCCCAGTTATCATTGGCCTTTTGGCATTAGTGTCCTTTTGGCATCAGTGTCCTTTTGGCATCAATGTCCTTTTGGCATCAGTGTCCTTTTAGCATCAGTGTCCTTTTGGCACTTATCATTGTCCTTTTGGCATTAGTGTCCTTTTAGCATCAGTGTCCTTTTGGCACTTATCATTGTCCTTTTGGCATTAGTGTCCTTTTAGCATCAGTGTCCTTTTGGCACTTATCATTGTCCTTTTGGCATTAGTGTCCTTTTGGCATCAGTGTCCTTTTGGCACTTATAGGTTACAAACATAACCCCAGTTATCATTGGCCTTTTGGCATTAGTGTCCTTTTGGCATCAGTGTCCTTTTGGCATCAATGTCCTTTTGGCATCAGTGTCCTTTTAGCATCAGTGTCCTTTTGGCACTTATCATTGTCCTTTTGGCATTAGTGTCCTTTTAGCATCAGTGTCCTTTTGGCACTTATCATTGTCCTTTTGGCATTAGTGTCCTTTTGGCATCAGTGTCCTTTTGGCACTTATAGGTTACAAACATAACCCCAGTTATCATTGGCCTTTTGGCATTAGTGTCCTTTTGGCATCAGTGTCCTTTTGGCATCAATGTCCTTTTGGCATCAGTGTCCTTTTAGCATCAGTGTCCTTTTGGCACTTATCATTGTCCTTTTGGCATTAGTGTCCTTTTAGCATCAGTGTCCTTTTGGCACTTATCATTGTCCTTTTGGCATTAGTGTCCTTTTAGCATCAGTGTCCTTTTGGCACTTATCATTGTCCTTTTGGCATTAGTGTCCTTTTAGCATCAGTGTCCTTTTGGCACTTATCATTGTCCTTTTGGCATTAGTGTCCTTTTAGCATCAGTGTCCTTTTGGCACTTATCATTGTCCTTTTGGCATTAGTGTCCTTTTAGCATCAGTGTCCTTTTGGCACTTATCATTGTCCTTTTGGCATTAGTGTCCTTTTAGCATTAGTGTCCTTTTAGCATCAGTGTCCTTTTGGCACTTATCATTGTCCTTTTGGCATTAATGTCCTTTTAGCATCAGTGTCCTTTTGGCACTTATCATTGTCCTTTTGGCATTAGTGTCCTTTTAGCATCAGTGTCCTTTTGGCACTTATCATTGTCCTTTTGGCATTAGTGTCCTTTTAGCATCAGTGTCCTTTTGGCACTTATCATTGTCCTTTTGGCATTAGTGTCCTTTTAGCATCAGTGTCCTTTTGGCACTTATCATTGTCCTTTTGGCATTAGTGTCCTTTTGGCATCAGTGTCCTTTTGGCACTTATAGGTTACAAACATAACCCCAGTTATCATTGGCCTTTTGGCATTAGTGTCCTTTTGGCATCAGTGTCCTTTTGGCATCAATGTCCTTTTGGCATCAGTGTCCTTTTAGCATCAGTGTCCTTTTGGCACTTATCATTGTCCTTTTGGCATTAGTGTCCTTTTAGCATCAGTGTCCTTTTGGCACTTATCATTGTCCTTTTGGCATTAGTGTCCTTTTAGCATCAGTGTCCTTTTGGCATCAATGTCCTTTTGGCATCAGTGTCCTTTTAGCATCAGTGTCCTTTTGGCACTTATCATTGTCCTTTTGGCATTAGTGTCCTTTTAGCATCAGTGTCCTTTTGGCACTTATCATTGTCCTTTTGGCATTAGTGTCCTTTTAGCATCAGTGTCCTTTTGGCACTTATCATTGTCCTTTTGGCATTAGTGTCCTTTTAGCATCAGTGTCCTTTTGGCACTTATCATTGTCCTTTTGGCATTAGTTTCCTTTTAGCATCAGTGTCCTTTTGGCACTTATCATTGTCCTTTTGGCATTAGTGTCCTTTTAGCATCAGTGTCCTTTTGGCACTTATCATTGTCCTTTTGGCATTAGTGTCCTTTTAGCATCAGTGTCCTTTTGGCACTTATCATTGTCCTTTTGGCATTAGTGTCCTTTTGGCATCAGTGTCCTTTTGGCATCAATGTCCTTTTGGCATCAGTGTCCTTTTAGCATCAGTGTCCTTTTGGCACTTATCATTGTCCTTTTGGCATTAGTGTCCTTTTAGCATCAGTGTCCTATTGGCACTTATCATTGTCCTTTTGGCATTAGTGTCCTTTTAGCATCAGTGTCCTTTTGGCACTTATCATTGTCCTTTTGGCATTAGTGTCCTTTTAGCATCAGTGTCCTTTTGGCACTTATCATTGTCCTTTTGGCATTAGTGTCCTTTTGGCATTAGTGTCCTTTTAGCATCAGTGTCCTTTTGGCACTTATCATTGTCCTTTTGGCATTAGTGTCCTTTTAGCATCAGTGTCCTTTTGGCACTTATCATTGTCCTTTTGGCATTAGTGTCCTTTTAGCATCAGTGTCCTTTTGGCACTTATCATTGTCCTTTCGGCATTAGTGTCCTTTTAGCATCAGTGTCCTTTTGGCATCAATGTCCTTTTGGCATCAGTGTCCTTTTAGCACCAGTGTCCTTTTGGCACTTATCATTGTCCTTTTGGCATCAGTGTCCTTTTAGCATCAGTGTCCTTTTGGCAAATTATCATTGTCCTTTTGGCATTAGTGTCCTTTTAGCATCAGTGTCCTTTTGGCACTTATCATTGTCCTTTTGGCATTAGTGTCCTTTTAGCATCAGTGTCCTTTTGGCACTTATCATTGTCCTTTTGGCATTAGTGTCCTTTTAGCATCAGTGTCCTTTTGGCACTTATCATTGTCCTTTTGGCATTAGTGTCCTTTTAGCATCAGTGTCCTTTTGGCACTTATCATTGTCCTTTTGGCATTAGTGTCCTTTTAGCATCAGTGTCCTTTTGGCACTTATCATTGTCCTTTTGGCATTAGTGTCCTTTTAGCATCAGTGTCCTTTTGGCACTTATCATTGTCCTTTTGGCATTAGTGTCCTTTTAGCATCAGTGTCCTTTTGGCACTTATCATTGTCCTTTTGGCATTAGTGTCCTTTTGGCATCAGTGTCCTTTTGGCATCAATGTCCTTTTGGCATCAGTGTCCTTTTAGCATCAGTGTCCTTTTGGCACTTATCATTGTCCTTTTGGCATTAGTGTCCTTTTAGCATCAGTGTCCTATTGGCACTTATCATTGTCCTTTTGGCATTAGTGTCCTTTTAGCATCAGTGTCCTTTTGGCACTTATCATTGTCCTTTTGGCATTAGTGTCCTTTTAGCATCAGTGTCCTTTTGGCACTTATCATTGTCCTTTTGGCATTAGTGTCCTTTTGGCATTAGTGTCCTTTTAGCATCAGTGTCCTTTTGGCACTTATCATTGTCCTTTTGGCATTAGTGTCCTTTTAGCATCAGTGTCCTTTTGGCACTTATCATTGTCCTTTCGGCATTAGTGTCCTTTTAGCATCAGTGTCCTTTTGGCATCAATGTCCTTTTGGCATCAGTGTCCTTTTAGCACCAGTGTCCTTTTGGCACTTATCATTGTCCTTTTGGCATCAGTGTCCTTTTAGCATCAGTGTCCTTTTGGCAAATTATCATTGTCCTTTTGGCATTAGTGTCCTTTTAGCATCAGTGTCCTTTTGGCACTTATCATTGTCCTTTTGGCATTAGTGTCCTTTTAGCATCAGTGTCCTTTTGGCACTTATCATTGTCCTTTTGGCATTAGTGTCCTTTTAGCATCAGTGTCCTTTTGGCACTTATCATTGTCCTTTTGGCATTAGTGTCCTTTTAGCATCAGTGTCCTTTTGGCACTTATCATTGTCCTTTTGGCATTAGTGTCCTTTTAGCATCAGTGTCCTTTTGGCACTTATCATTGTCCTTTTGGCATTAGTGTCCTTTTAGCATCAGTGTCCTTTTGGCACTTATCATTGTCCTTTTGGCATTAGTGTCCTTTTAGCATCAGTGTCCTTTTGGCACTTATCATTGTCCTTTTGGCATTAGTGTCCTTTTGGCATCAGTGTCCTTTTGGCATCAATGTCCTTTTGGCATCAGTGTCCTTTTAGCATCAGTGTCCTTTTGGCACTTATCATTGTCCTTTTGGCATTAGTGTCCTTTTAGCATCAGTGTCCTATTGGCACTTATCATTGTCCTTTTGGCATTAGTGTCCTTTTAGCATCAGTGTCCTTTTGGCACTTATCATTGTCCTTTTGGCATTAGTGTCCTTTTAGCATCAGTGTCCTTTTGGCACTTATCATTGTCCTTTTGGCATTAGTGTCCTTTTGGCATTAGTGTCCTTTTAGCATCAGTGTCCTTTTGGCACTTATCATTGTCCTTTTGGCATTAGTGTCCTTTTAGCATCAGTGTCCTTTTGGCACTTATCATTGTCCTTTTGGCATTAGTGTCCTTTTAGCATCAGTGTCCTTTTGGCACTTATCATTGTCCTTTCGGCATTAGTGTCCTTTTAGCATCAGTGTCCTTTTGGCATCAATGTCCTTTTGGCATCAGTGTCCTTTTAGCACCAGTGTCCTTTTGGCACTTATCATTGTCCTTTTGGCATCAGTGTCCTTTTAGCATCAGTGTCCTTTTGGCAAATTATCATTGTCCTTTTGGCATTAGTGTCCTTTTAGCATCAGTGTCCTTTTGGCACTTATCATTGTCCTTTTGGCATTAGTGTCCTTTTAGCATCAGTGTCCTTTTGGCACTTATCATTGTCCTTTTGGCATTAGTGTCCTTTTAGCATCAGTGTCCTTTTGGCACTTATCATTGTCCTTTTGGCATTAGTGTCCTTTTAGCATCAGTGTCCTTTTGGCACTTATCATTGTCCTTTTGGCATTAGTGTCCTTTTAGCATCAGTGTCCTTTTGGCACTTATCATTGTCCTTTTGGCATTAGTGTCCTTTTAGCATCAGTGTCCTTTTGGCACTTATCATTGTCCTTTTGGCATTAGTGTCCTTTTAGCATCAGTGTCCTTTTGGCACTTATCATTGTCCTTTTGGCATTAGTGTCCTTTTAGCATCAGTGTCCTTTTGGCACTTATCATTGTCCTTTTGGCATTAGTGTCCTTTTAGCATCAGTGTCCTTTTGGCACTTATCATTGTCCTTTTGGCATTAGTGTCCTTTTAGCATCAGTGTCCTTTTGGCACTTATCATTGTCCTTTTGGCATTAGTGTCCTTTTAGCATTAGTGTCCTTTTAGCATCAGTGTCCTTTTGGCACTTATCATTGTCCTTTTGGCATTAATGTCCTTTTAGCATCAGTGTCCTTTTGGCACTTATCATTGTCCTTTTGGCATTAGTGTCCTTTTAGCATCAGTGTCCTTTTGGCACTTATCATTGTCCTTTTGGCATTAGTGTCCTTTTAGCATCAGTGTCCTTTTGGCACTTATCATTGTCCTTTTGGCATTAGTGTCCTTTTAGCATCAGTGTCCTTTTGGCACTTATCATTGTCCTTTTGGCATTAGTGTCCTTTTAGCATCAGTGTCCTTTTGGCACTTATCATTGTCCTTTTGGCATTAGTGTCCTTTTAGCATCAGTGTCCTTTTGGCACTTATCATTGTCCTTTTGGCATTAGTGTCCTTTTAGCATCAGTGTCCTTTTGGCACTTATCATTGTCCTTTTGGCATTAGTGTCCTTTTGGCATCAGTGTCCTTTTGGCACTTATAGGTTACAAACATAATCCCAGTTATCATTGGCCTTTTGGCATTAGTGTCCTTTTGGCATCAGTGTCCTTTTGGCATCAATGTCCTTTTGGCATCAGTGTCCTTTTAGCATCAGTGTCCTTTTGGCACTTATCATTGTCCTTTTGGCATTAGTGTCCTTTTAGCATCAGTGTCCTTTTGGCACTTATCATTGTCCTTTTGGCATTAGTGTCCTTTTAGCATCAGTGTCCTTTTGGCACTTATCATTGTCCTTTTGGCATTAGTGTCCTTTTGGCATCAGTGTCCTTTTGGCACTTATAGGTTACAAACATAACCCCAGTTATCATTGGCCTTTTGGCATTAGTGTCCTTTTGGCATCAGTGTCCTTTTGGCATCAATGTCCTTTTGGCATCAGTGTCCTTTTAGCATCAGTGTCCTTTTGGCACTTATCATTGTCCTTTTGGCATTAGTGTCCTTTTAGCATCAGTGTCCTTTTGGCACTTATCATTGTCCTTTTGGCATTAGTGTCCTTTTGGCATCAGTGTCCTTTTGGCACTTATAGGTTACAAACATAACCCCAGTTATCATTGGCCTTTTGGCATTAGTGTCCTTTTGGCATCAGTGTCCTTTTGGCATCAATGTCCTTTTGGCATCAGTGTCCTTTTAGCATCAGTGTCCTTTTGGCACTTATCATTGTCCTTTTGGCATTAGTGTCCTTTTAGCATCAGTGTCCTTTTGGCACTTATCATTGTCCTTTTGGCATTAGTGTCCTTTTAGCATCAGTGTCCTTTTGGCACTTATCATTGTCCTTTTGGCATTAGTGTCCTTTTAGCATCAGTGTCCTTTTGGCACTTATCATTGTCCTTTTGGCATTAGTGTCCTTTTAGCATCAGTGTCCTTTTGGCACTTATCATTGTCCTTTTGGCATTAGTGTCCTTTTAGCATCAGTGTCCTTTTGGCACTTATCATTGTCCTTTTGGCATTAGTGTCCTTTTAGCATTAGTGTCCTTTTAGCATCAGTGTCCTTTTGGCACTTATCATTGTCCTTTTGGCATTAATGTCCTTTTAGCATCAGTGTCCTTTTGGCACTTATCATTGTCCTTTTGGCATTAGTGTCCTTTTAGCATCAGTGTCCTTTTGGCACTTATCATTGTCCTTTTGGCATTAGTGTCCTTTTAGCATCAGTGTCCTTTTGGCACTTATCATTGTCCTTTTGGCATTAGTGTCCTTTTAGCATCAGTGTCCTTTTGGCACTTATCATTGTCCTTTTGGCATTAGTGTCCTTTTGGCATCAGTGTCCTTTTGGCACTTATAGGTTACAAACATAA
Source organism: Gymnoscopelus braueri (assembly GCF_963280865.1). Taxonomy (NCBI): domain Eukaryota; kingdom Metazoa; phylum Chordata; class Actinopteri; order Myctophiformes; family Myctophidae; genus Gymnoscopelus; species Gymnoscopelus braueri. Next base: position 328,796 of record NW_027660865.1, read on the forward strand.
CCCCAGTTATCATTGGCCTTTTGGCATTAGTGTCCTTTTGGCATCAGTGTCCTTTTGGCATCAATGTCCTTTTGGCATCAGTGTCCTTTTAGCATCAGTGTCCTTTTGGCACTTATCATTGTCCTTTTGGCATTAGTGTCCTTTTAGCATCAGTGTCCTTTTGGCACTTATCATTGTCCTTTTGGCATTAGTGTCCTTTTGGCATCAGTGTCCTTTTGGCATCAATGTCCTTTTGGCATCAGTGTCCTTTTAGCATCAGTGTCATTTTGGCACTTATCATTGTCCTTTTGGCATTAGTGTCCTTTTAGCATCAGTGTCCTTTTGGCACTTATCATTGTCCTTTTGGCATTAGTGTCCTTTTAGCATCAGTGTCCTTTTGGCACTTATCATTGTCCTTTTGGCATTAGTGTCCTTTTAGCATCAGTGTCCTTTTGGCACTTATCATTGTCCTTTTGGCATTAGTGTCCTTTTAGCATCAGTGTCCTTTTGGCACTTATCATTGTCCTTTTGGCATTAGTGTCCTTTTAGCATCAGTGTCCTTTTGGCACTTATCATTGTCCTTTTGGCATTAGTGTCCTTTTGGCATCAGTGTCCTTTTGGCACTTATCATTGTCCTTTTGGCATTAGTGTCCTTTTGGCATCAGTGTCCTTTTGGCACTTATAGGTTACAAACATAACCCCAGTTATCATTGGCCTTTTGGCATTAGTGTCCTTTTGGCATCAGTGTCCTTTTGGCATCAATGTCCTTTTGGCATCAGTGTCCTTTTAGCATCAGTGTCCTTTTGGCACTTATCATTGTCCTTTTGGCATTAGTGTCCTTTTAGCATCAGTGTCCTTTTGGCACTTATCATTGTCCTTTTGGCATTAGTGTCCTTTTGGCATCAGTGTCCTTTTGGCATCAATGTCCTTTTGGCATCAGTGTCCTTTTAGCATCAGTGTCCTTTTGGCACTTATCATTGTCCTTTTGGCATTAGTGTCCTTTTAGCATCAGTGTCCTTTTGGCACTTATCATTGTCCTTTTGGCATTAGTGTCCTTTTAGCATCAGTGTCCTTTTGGCACTTATCATTGTCCTTTTGGCATTAGTGTCCTTTTAGCATCAGTGTCCTTTTGGCACTTATCATTGTCCTTTTGGCATTAGTGTCCTTTTAGCATCAGTGTCCTTTTGGCACTTATCATTGTCCTTTTGGCATTAGTGTCCTTTTAGCATCAGTGTCCTTTTGGCACTTATCATTGTCCTTTTGGCATTAGTGTCCTTTTAGCATCAGTGTCCTTTTGGCACTTATCATTGTCCTTTTGGCATTAGTGTCCTTTTAGCATCAGTGTCCTTTTGGCACTTATCATTGTCCTTTTGGCATTAGTGTCCTTTTAGCATCAGTGTCCTTTTGGCACTTATCATTGTCCTTTTGGCATTAGTGTCCTTTTAGCATCAGTGTCCTTTTGGCACTTATCATTGTCCTTTTGGCATTAGTGTCCTTTTAGCATCAGTGTCCTTTTGGCACTTATCATTGTCCTTTTGGCATTAGTGTCCTTTTGGCATCAGTGTCCTTTTGGCACTTATAGGTTACAAACATAACCCCAGTTATCATTGGCCTTTTGGCATTAGTGTCCTTTTGGCATCAGTGTCCTTTTGGCATCAATGTCCTTTTGGCATCAGTGTCCTTTTAGCATCAGTGTCCTTTTGGCACTTATCATTGTCCTTTTGGCATTAGTGTCCTTTTAGCATCAGTGTCCTTTTGGCACTTATCATTGTCCTTTTGGCATTAGTGTCCTTTTAGCATCAGTGTCCTTTTGGCACTTATCATTGTCCTTTTGGCATTAGTGTCCTTTTGGCATCAGTGTCCTTTTGGCACTTATAGGTTACAAACATAACCCCAGTTATCATTGGCCTTTTGGCATTAGTGTCCTTTTGGCATCAGTGTCCTTTTGGCATCAATGTCCTTTTGGCATCAGTGTCCTTTTAGCATCAGTGTCCTTTTGGCACTTATCATTGTCCTTTTGGCATTAGTGTCCTTTTAGCATCAGTGTCCTTTTGGCACTTATCATTGTCCTTTTGGCATTAGTGTCCTTTTGGCATTAGTGTCCTTTTAGCATCAGTGTCCTTTTGGCACTTATCATTGTCCTTTTGGCATTAGTGTCCTTTTAGCATCAGTGTCCTTTTGGCACTTATCATTGTCCTTTTGGCATTAGTGTCCTTTTAGCATCAGTGTCCTTTTGGCTCTTATCATTGTCCTTTTGGCATTAGTGTCCTTTTAGCATCAGTGTCCTTTTGGCACTTATCATTGTCCTTTTGGCATTAGTGTCCTTTTAGCATCAGTGTCCTTTTGGCACTTATCATTGTCCTTTTGGCATTAGTGTCCTTTTAGCATCAGTGTCCTTTTGGCACTTATCATTGTCCTTTTGGCATTAGTGTCCTTTTAGCATCAGTGTCCTTTTGGCACTTATCATTGTCCTTTTGGCATTAGTGTCCTTTTAGCATCAGTGTCCTTTTGGCACTTATCATTGTCCTTTTGGCATTAGTGTCCTTTTAGCATCAGTGTCCTTTTGGCACTTATCATTGTCCTTTTGGCATTAGTGTCCTTTTGGCATCAGTGTCCTTTTGGCACTTATCATTGTCCTTTTGGCATTAGTGTCCTTTTGGCATCAGTGTCCTTTTGGCATCAATGTCCTTTTGGCATCAGTGTCCTTTTAGCATCAGTGTCCTTTTGGCACTTATCATTGTCCTTTTGGCATTAGTTTCCTTTTAGCATCAGTGTCCTTTTGGCACTTATCATTGTCCTTTTGGCATTAGTGTCCTTTTAGCATCAGTGTCCTTTTGGCACTTATCATTGTCCTTTTGGCATTAGTGTCCTTTTAGCATCAGTGTCCTTTTGGCACTTATCATTGTCCTTTTGGCATTAGTGTCCTTTTGGCATCAGTGTCCTTTTGGCATCAATGTCCTTTTGGCATCAGTGTCCTTTTAGCATCAGTGTCCTTTTGGCACTTATCATTGTCCTTTTGGCATTAGTGTCCTTTTAGCATCAGTGTCCTATTGGCACTTATCATTGTCCTTTTGGCATTAGTGTCCTTTTAGCATCAGTGTCCTTTTGGCACTTATCATTGTCCTTTTGGCATTAGTGTCCTTTTAGCATCAGTGTCCTTTTGGCACTTATCATTGTCCTTTTGGCATTAGTGTCCTTTTGGCATTAGTGTCCTTTTAGCATCAGTGTCCTTTTGGCACTTATCATTGTCCTTTTGGCATTAGTGTCCTTTTAGCATCAGTGTCCTTTTGGCACTTATCATTGTCCTTTTGGCATTAGTGTCCTTTTAGCATCAGTGTCCTTTTGGCACTTATCATTGTCCTTTCGGCATTAGTGTCCTTTTAGCATCAGTGTCCTTTTGGCATCAATGTCCTTTTGGCATCAGTGTCCTTTTAGCACCAGTGTCCTTTTGGCACTTATCATTGTCCTTTTGGCATCAGTGTCCTTTTAGCATCAGTGTCCTTTTGGCAAATTATCATTGTCCTTTTGGCATTAGTGTCCTTTTAGCATCAGTGTCCTTTTGGCACTTATCATTGTCCTTTTGGCATTAGTGTCCTTTTAGCATCAGTGTCCTTTTGGCACTTATCATTGTCCTTTTGGCATTAGTGTCCTTTTAGCATCAGTGTCCTTTTGGCACTTATCATTGTCCTTTTGGCATTAGTGTCCTTTTAGCATCAGTGTCCTTTTGGCACTTATCATTGTCCTTTTGGCATTAGTGTCCTTTTAGCATTAGTGTCCTTTTAGCATCAGTGTCCTTTTGGCACTTATCATTGTCCTTTTGGCATTAATGTCCTTTTAGCATCAGTGTCCTTTTGGCACTTATCATTGTCCTTTTGGCATTAGTGTCCTTTTAGCATCAGTGTCCTTTTGGCACTTATCATTGTCCTTTTGGCATTAGTGTCCTTTTAGCATCAGTGTCCTTTTGGCACTTATCATTGTCCTTTTGGCATTAGTGTCCTTTTAGCATCAGTGTCCTTTTGGCACTTATCATTGTCCTTTTGGCATTAGTGTCCTTTTGGCATCAGTGTCCTTTTGGCACTTATAGGTTACAAACATAACCCCAGTTATCATTGGCCTTTTGGCATTAGTGTCCTTTTGGCATCAGTGTCCTTTTGGCATCAATGTCCTTTTGGCATCAGTGTCCTTTTAGCATCAGTGTCCTTTTGGCACTTATCATTGTCCTTTTGGCATTAGTGTCCTTTTAGCATCAGTGTCCTTTTGGCACTTATCATTGTCCTTTTGGCATTAGTGTCCTTTTGGCATCAGTGTCCTTTTGGCATCAATGTCCTTTTGGCATCAGTTTCCTTTTAGCATCAGTGTCATTTTGGCACTTATCATTGTCCTTTTGGCATTAGTGTCCTTTTAGCATCAGTGTCCTTTTGGCACTTATCATTGTCCTTTTGGCATTAGTGTCCTTTTAGCATCAGTGTCCTTTTGGCACTTATCATTGTCCTTTTGGCATTAGTGTCCTTTTAGCATCAGTGTCCTTTTGGCACTTATCATTGTCCTTTTGGCATTAGTGTCCTTTTAGCATCAGTGTCCTTTTGGCACTTATCATTGTCCTTTTGGCATTAGTGTCCTTTTAGCATCAGTGTCCTTTTGGCACTTATCATTGTCCTTTTGGCATTAGTGTCCTTTTAGCATCAGTGTCCTTTTGGCACTTATCATTGTCCTTTTGGCATTAGTGTCCTTTTAGCATTAGTGTCCTTTTAGCATCAGTGTCCTTTTGGCACTTATCATTGTCCTTTTGGCATTAATGTCCTTTTAGCATCAGTGTCCTTTTGGCACTTATCATTGTCCTTTTGGCATTAGTGTCCTTTTAGCATCAGTGTCCTTTTGGCACTTATCATTGTCCTTTTGGCATTAGTGTCCTTTTAGCATCAGTGTCCTTTTGGCACTTATCATTGTCCTTTTGGCATTAGTGTCCTTTTAGCATCAGTGTCCTTTTGGCACTTATCATTGTCCTTTTGGCATTAGTGTCCTTTTGGCATCAGTGTCCTTTTGGCACTTATCATTGTCCTTTTGGCATTAGTGTCCTTTTAGCATCAGTGTCCTTTTGGCACTTATCATTGTCCTTTTGGCATTAGTGTCCTTTTAGCATCAGTGTCCTTTTGGCACTTATCATTGTCCTTTTGGCATTAGTGTCCTTTTAGCATCAGTGTCCTTTTGGCACTTATCATTGTCCTTTTGGCATTAGTGTCCTTTTAGCATCAGTGTCCTTTTGGCACTTATCATTGTCCTTTTGGCATTAGTGTCCTTTTAGCATCAGTGTCCTTTTGGCACTTATCATTGTCCTTTTGGCATTAGTGTCCTTTTAGCATCAGTGTCCTTTTGGCACTTATCATTGTCCTTTTGGCATTAGTGTCCTTTTAGCATCAGTGTCCTTTTGGCACTTATCATTGTCCTTTTGGCATTAGTGTCCTTTTGGCATCAGTGTCCTTTTGGCACTTATCATTGTCCTTTTGGCATTAGTGTCCTTTTGGCATCAGTGTCCTTTTGGCACTTATAGGTTACAAACATAACCCCAGTTATCATTGGCCTTTTGGCATTAGTGTCCTTTTGGCATCAGTGTCCTTTTGGCATCAATGTCCTTTTGGCATCAGTGTCCTTTTAGCATCAGTGTCCTTTTGGCACTTATCATTGTCCTTTTGGCATTAGTGTCCTTTTAGCATCAGTGTCCTTTTGGCACTTATCATTGTCCTTTTGGCATTAGTGTCCTTTTGGCATCAGTGTCCTTTTGGCATCAATGTCCTTTTGGCATCAGTGTCCTTTTAGCATCAGTGTCCTTTTGGCACTTATCATTGTCCTTTTGGCATTAGTGTCCTTTTAGCATCAGTGTCCTTTTGGCACTTATCATTGTCCTTTTGGCATTAGTGTCCTTTTAGCATCAGTGTCCTTTTGGCACTTATCATTGTCCTTTTGGCATTAGTGTCCTTTTAGCATCAGTGTCCTTTTGGCACTTATCATTGTCCTTTTGGCATTAGTGTCCTTTTAGCATCAGTGTCCTTTTGGCACTTATCATTGTCCTTTTGGCATTAGTGTCCTTTTAGCATCAGTGTCCTTTTGGCACTTATCATTGTCCTTTTGGCATTAGTGTCCTTTTAGCATCAGTGTCCTTTTGGCACTTATCATTGTCCTTTTGGCATTAGTGTCCTTTTAGCATCAGTGTCCTTTTGGCACTTATCATTGTCCTTTTGGCATTAGTGTCCTTTTAGCATCAGTGTCCTTTTGGCACTTATCATTGTCCTTTTGGCATTAGTGTCCTTTTAGCATCAGTGTCCTTTTGGCACTTATCATTGTCCTTTTGGCATTAGTGTCCTTTTGGCATCAGTGTCCTTTTGGCACTTATCATTGTCCTTTTGGCATTAGTGTCCTTTTGGCATCAGTGTCCTTTTGGCACTTATAGGTTACAAACATAACCCCAGTTATCATTGGCCTTTTGGCATTAGTGTCCTTTTGGCATCAGTGTCCTTTTGGCATCAATGTCCTTTTGGCATCAGTGTCCTTTTAGCATCAGTGTCCTTTTGGCACTTATCATTGTCCTTTTGGCATTAGTGTCCTTTTAGCATCAGTGTCCTTTTGGCACTTATCATTGTCCTTTTGGCATTAGTGTCCTTTTGGCATCAGTGTCCTTTTGGCATCAATGTCCTTTTGGCATCAGTGTCCTTTTAGCATCAGTGTCCTTTTGGCACTTATCATTGTCCTTTTGGCATTAGTGTCCTTTTAGCATCAGTGTCCTTTTGGCACTTATCATTGTCCTTTTGGCATTAGTGTCCTTTTGGCATCAGTGTCCTTTTAGCATCAGTGTCATTTTGGCACTTATCATTGTCCTTTTGGCATTAGTGTCCTTTTAGCATCAGTGTCCTTTTGGCACTTATCATTGTCCTTTTGGCATTAGTGTCCTTTTAGCATCAGTGTCCTTTTGGCACTTATCATTGTCCTTTTGGCATTAGTGTCCTTTTAGCATCAGTGTCCTTTTGGCACTTATCATTGTCCTTTTGGCATTAGTGTCCTTTTAGCATCAGTGTCCTTTTGGCACTTATCATTGTCCTTTTGGCATTAGTGTCCTTTTAGCATCAGTGTCCTTTTGGCACTTATCATTGTCCTTTTGGCATTAGTGTCCTTTTAGCATCAGTGTCATTTTGGCACTTATCATTGTCCTTTTGGCATTAGTGTCCTTTTAGCATCAGTGTCCTTTTGGCACTTATCATTGTCCTTTTGGCATTAGTGTCCTTTTAGCATCAGTGTCCTTTTGGCACTTATCATTGTCCTTTTGGCATTAGTGTCCTTTTAGCATCAGTGTCCTTTTGGCACTTATCATTGTCCTTTTGGCATTAGTGTCCTTTTAGCATCAGTGTCCTTTTGGCACTTATCATTGTCCTTTTGGCATTAGTGTCCTTTTAGCATCAGTGTCCTTTTGGCACTTATCATTGTCCTTTTGGCATTAGTGTCCTTTTAGCATCAGTGTCCTTTTGGCACTTATCATTGTCCTTTTGGCATTAGTGTCCTTTTAGCATCAGTGTCCTTTTGGCACTTATCATTGTCCTTTTGGCATTAGTGTCCTTTTAGCATCAGTGTCCTTTTGGCACTTATCATTGTCCTTTTGGCATTAGTGTCCTTTTGGCATCAGTGTCCTTTTGGCACTTATCATTGTCCTTTTGGCATTAGTGTCCTTTTGGCATCAGTGTCCTTTTGGCACTTATAGGTTACAAACATAACCCCAGTTATCATTGGCCTTTTGGCATTAGTGTCCTTTTGGCATCAGTGTCCTTTTGGCATCAATGTCCTTTTGGCATCAGTGTCCTTTTAGCATCAGTGTCCTTTTGGCACTTATCATTGTCCTTTTGGCATTAGTGTCCTTTTAGCATCAGTGTCCTTTTGGCACTTATCATTGTCCTTTTGGCATTAGTGTCCTTTTGGCATCAGTGTCCTTTTGGCATCAATGTCCTTTTGGCATCAGTGTCCTTTTAGCATCAGTGTCCTTTTGGCACTTATCATTGTCCTTTTGGCATTAGTGTCCTTTTAGCATCAGTGTCCTTTTGGCACTTATCATTGTCCTTTTGGCATTAGTGTCCTTTTGGCATCAGTGTCCTTTTGGCATCAATGTCCTTTTGGCATCAGTGTCCTTTTAGCATCAGTGTCATTTTGGCACTTATCATTGTCCTTTTGGCATTAGTGTCCTTTTAGCATCAGTGTCCTTTTGGCACTTATCATTGTCCTTTTGGCATTAGTGTCCTTTTAGCATCAGTGTCCTTTTGGCACTTATCATTGTCCTTTTGGCATTAGTGTCCTTTTAGCATCAGTGTCCTTTTGGCACTTATCATTGTCCTTTTGGCATTAGTGTCCTTTTGGCATCAGTGTCCTTTTGGCACTTATCATTGTCCTTTTGGCATTAGTGTCCTTTTGGCATCAGTGTCCTTTTGGCACTTATAGGTTACAAACATAACCCCAGTTATCATTGGCCTTTTGGCATTAGTGTCCTTTTGGCATCAGTGTCCTTTTGGCATCAATGTCCTTTTGGCATCAGTGTCCTTTTAGCATCAGTGTCCTTTTGGCACTTATCATTGTCCTTTTGGCATTAGTGTCCTTTTAGCATCAGTGTCCTTTTGGCACTTATCATTGTCCTTTTGGCATTAGTGTCCTTTTAGCATCAGTGTCCTTTTGGCACTTATCATTGTCCTTTTGGCATTAGTGTCCTTTTAGCATCAGTGTCCTTTTGGCACTTATCATTGTCCTTTTGGCATTAGTGTCCTTTTAGCATCAGTGTCCTTTTGGCACTTATCATTGTCCTTTTGGCATTAGTGTCCTTTTAGCATCAGTGTCCTTTTGGCACTTATCATTGTCCTTTTGGCATTAGTGTCCTTTTAGCATCAGTGTCCTTTTGGCACTTATCATTGTCCTTTTGGCATTAGTGTCCTTTTAGCATCAGTGTCCTTTTGGCACTTATCATTGTCCTTTTGGCATTAGTGTCCTTTTGGCATCAGTGTCCTTTTGGCACTTATCATTGTCCTTTTGGCATTAGTGTCCTTTTGGCATCAGTGTCCTTTTGGCACTTATAGGTTACAAACATAACCCCAGTTATCATTGGCCTTTTGGCATTAGTGTCCTTTTGGCATCAGTGTCCTTTTGGCATCAATGTCCTTTTGGCATCAGTGTCCTTTTAGCATCAGTGTCCTTTTGGCACTTATCATTGTCCTTTTGGCATTAGTGTCCTTTTAGCATCAGTGTCCTTTTGGCACTTATCATTGTCCTTTTGGCATTAGTGTCCTTTTGGCATCAGTGTCCTTTTGGCATCAATGTCCTTTTGGCATCAGTGTCCTTTTAGCATCAGTGTCCTTTTGGCACTTATCATTGTCCTTTTGGCATTAGTGTCCTTTTAGCATCAGTGTCCTTTTGGCACTTATCATTGTCCTTTTGGCATTAGTGTCCTTTTAGCATCAGTGTCCTTTAGGCACTTATCATTGTCCTTTTGGCATTAGTGTCCTTTTAGCATCAGTGTCCTTTTGGCACTTATCATTGTCCTTTTGGCATTAGTGTCCTTTTAGCATCAGTGTCCTTTTGGCACTTATCATTGTCCTTTTGGCATTAGTGTCCTTTTAGCATCAGTGTCCTTTTGGCACTTATCATTGTCCTTTTGGCATTAGTGTCCTTTTAGCATCAGTGTCCTTTTGGCACTTATCATTGTCCTTTTGGCATTAGTGTCCTTTTAGCATCAGTGTCCTTTTGGCACTTATCATTGTCCTTTTGGCATTAGTGTCCTTTTAGCATCAGTGTCCTTTTGGCACTTATCATTGTCCTTTTGGCATTAGTGTCCTTTTAGCATCAGTGTCCTTTTGGCACTTATCATTGTCCTTTTGGCATTAGTGTCCTTTTAGCATCAGTGTCCTTTTGGCACTTATCATTGTCCTTTTGGCATTAGTGTCCTTTTAGCATCAGTGTCCTTTTGGCACTTATCATTGTCCTTTTGGCATTAGTGTCCTTTTGGCATCAGTGTCCTTTTGGCACTTATAGGTTACAAACATAACCCCAGTTATCATTGGCCTTTTGGCATTAGTGTCCTTTTGGCATCGCATCAGTGTCCTTTTGGCACTTATCATTGTCCTTTTGGCATTAGTGTCCTTTTAGCATCAGTGTCCTTTTGGCACTTATCATTGTCCTTTTGGCATTAGTGTCCTTTTAGCATCAGTGTCCTTTTGGCACTTATCATTGTCCTTTTGGCATTAGTGTCCTTTTAGCATCAGTGTCCTTTTGGCACTTATCATTGTCCTTTTGGCATTAGTGTCCTTTTAGCATCAGTGTCCTTTTGGCACTTATCATTGTCCTTTTGGCATTAGTGTCCTTTTAGCATCAGTGTCCTTTTGGCACTTATCATTGTCCTTTTGGCATTAGTGTCCTTTTGGCATCAGTGTCCTTTTGGCACTTATAGGTTACAAACATAACCCCAGTTATCATTGGCCTTTTGGCATTAGTGTCCTTTTGGCATCAGTGTCCTTTTGGCATCAATGTCCTTTTGGCATCAGTGTCCTTTTAGCATCAGTGTCCTTTTGGCACTTATCATTGTCCTTTTGGCATTAGTGTCCTTTTAGCATCAGTGTCCTTTTGGCACTTATCATTGTCCTTTTGGCATTAGTGTCCTTTTAGCATCAGTGTCCTTTTGGCACTTATCATTGTCCTTTTGGCATTAGTGTCCTTTTGGCATCAGTGTCCTTTTGGCACTTATAGGTTACAAACATAACCCCAGTTATCATTGGCCTTTTGGCATTAGTGTCCTTTTGGCATCGCATCAGTGTCCTTTTGGCACTTATCATTGTCCTTTTGGCATTAGTGTCCTTTTAGCATCAGTGTCCTTTTGGCACTTATCATTGTCCTTTTGGCATTAGTGTCCTTTTAGCATCAGTGTCCTTTTGGCACTTATCATTGTCCTTTTGGCATTAGTGTCCTTTTAGCATCAGTGTCCTTTTGGCACTTATCATTGTCCTTTTGGCATTAGTGTCCTTTTAGCATCAGTGTCCTTTTGGCACTTATCATTGTCCTTTTGGCATTAGTGTCCTTTTAGCATCAGTGTCCTTTTGGCACTTATCATTGTCCTTTTGGCATTAGTGTCCTTTTGGCATCAGTGTCCTTTTGGCACTTATAGGTTACAAACATAACCCCAGTTATCATTGGCGTTTTGGCATTAGTGTCCTTTTGGCATCAGTGTCCTTTTGGCATCAATGTCCTTTTGGCATCAGTGTCCTTTTAGCATCAGTGTCCTTTTGGCACTTATCATTGTCCTTTTGGCATTAGTGTCCTTTTAGCATCAGTGTCCTTTTGGCACTTATCATTGTCCTTTTGGCATTAGTGTCCTTTTAGCATCAGTGTCCTTTTGGCACTTATCATTGTCCTTTTGGCATTAGTGTCCTTTTGGCATCAGTGTCCTTTTGGCACTTATAGGTTACAAACATAACCCCAGTTATCATTGGCCTTTTGGCATTAGTGTCCTTTTGGCATCAGTGTCCTTTTGGCATCAATGTCCTTTTGGCATCAGTGTCCTTTTAGCATCAGTGTCCTTTTGGCACTTATCATTGTCCTTTTGGCATTAGTGTCCTTTTAGCATCTGTGTCCTTTTGGCACTTATCATTGTCCTTTTGGCATTAGTGTCCTTTTGGCATCAGTGTCCTTTTGGCATCAATGTCCTTTTGGCATCAGTGTCCTTTTAGCATCAGTGTCCTTTTGGCACTTATCATTGTCCTTTTGGCATTAGTGTCCTTTTGGCATCAGTGTCCTTTTGGCATCAATGTCCTTTTGGCATCAGTGTCCTTTTAGCATCAGTGTCATTTTGGCACTTATCATTGTCCTTTTGGCATTAGTGTCCTTTTAGCATCAGTGTCCTTTTGGCACTTATCATTGTCCTTTTGGCATTAGTGTCCTTTTAGCATCAGTGTCCTTTTGGCACTTATCATTGTCCTTTTGGCATTAGTGTCCTTTTAGCATCAGTGTCCTTTTGGCACTTATCATTGTCCTTTTGGCATTAGTGTCCTTTTAGCATCAGTGTCCTTTTGGCACTTATCATTGTCCTTTTGGCATTAGTGTCCTTTTAGCATCAGTGTCCTTTTGGCACTTATCATTGTCCTTTTGGCATTAGTGTCCTTTTAGCATCAGTGTCCTTTTGGCACTTATCATTGTCCTTTTGGCATTAGTGTCCTTTTAGCATCAGTGTCCTTTTGGCACTTATCATTGTCCTTTTGGCATTAGTGTCCTTTTAGCATCAGTGTCCTTTTGGCACTTATCATTGTCCTTTTGGCATTAGTGTCCTTTTGGCATCAGTGTCCTTTTGGCACTTATCATTGTCCTTTTGGCATTAGTGTCCTTTTGGCATCAGTGTCCTTTTGGCACTTATAGGTTACAAACATAACCCCAGTTATCATTGGCCTTTTGGCATTAGTGTCCTTTTGGCATCAGTGTCCTTTTGGCATCAATGTCCTTTTGGCATCAGTGTCCTTTTAGCATCAGTGTCCTTTTGGCACTTATCATTGTCCTTTTGGCATTAGTGTCCTTTTAGCATCAGTGTCCTTTTGGCACTTATCATTGTCCTTTTGGCATTAGTGTCCTTTTAGCATCAGTGTCCTTTTGGCACTTATCATTGTCCTTTCGGCATTAGTGTCCTTTTAGCATCAGTGTCCTTTTGGCATCAATGTCCTTTTGGCATCAGTGTCCTTTTAGCATCAGTGTCCTTTTGGCACTTATCATTGTCCTTTTGGCATCAGTGTCCTTTTAGCATCAGTGTCCTTTTGGCAATTATCATTGTCCTTTTGGCATTAGTGTCCTTTTAGCATCAGTGTCCTTTTGGCACTTATCATTGTCCTTTTGGCATTAGTGTCCTTTTAGCATCAGTGTCCTTTTGGCACTTATCATTGTCCTTTTGGCATTAGTGTCCTTTTAGCATCAGTGTCCTTTTGGCACTTATCATTGTCCTTTTGGCATTAGTGTCCTTTTAGCATCAGTGTCCTTTTGGCACTTATCATTGTCCTTTTGGCATTAGTGTCCTTTTAGCATTAGTGTCCTTTTAGCATCAGTGTCCTTTTGGCACTTATCATTGTCCTTTTGGCATTAATGTCCTTTTAGCATCAGTGTCCTTTTGGCACTTATCATTGTCCTTTTGGCATTAGTGTCCTTTTAGCATCAGTGTCCTTTTGGCACTTATCATTGTCCTTTTGGCATTAGTGTCCTTTTAGCATCAGTGTCCTTTTGGCACTTATCATTGTCCTTTTGGCATTAGTGTCCTTTTAGCATCAGTGTCCTTTTGGCACTTATCATTGTCCTTTTGGCATTAGTGTCCTTTTGGCATCAGTGTCCTTTTGGCACTTATAGGTTACAAACATAACCCCAGTTATCATTGGCCTTTTGGCATTAGTGTCCTTTTGGCATCAGTGTCCTTTTGGCATCAATGTCCTTTTGGCATCAGTGTCCTTTTAGCATCAGTGTCCTTTTGGCACTTATCATTGTCCTTTTGGCATTAGTGTCCTTTTAGCATCAGTGTCCTTTTGGCACTTATCATTGTCCTTTTGGCATTAGTGTCCTTTTGGCATCAGTGTCCTTTTGGCATCAATGTCCTTTTGGCATCAGTTTCCTTTTAGCATCAGTGTCATTTTGGCACTTATCATTGTCCTTTTGGCATTAGTGTCCTTTTAGCATCAGTGTCCTTTTGGCACTTATCATTGTCCTTTTGGCATTAGTGTCCTTTTAGCATCAGTGTCCTTTTGGCACTTATCATTGTCCTTTTGGCATTAGTGTCCTTTTAGCATCAGTGTCCTTTTGGCACTTATCATTGTCCTTTTGGCATTAGTGTCCTTTTAGCATCAGTGTCCTTTTGGCACTTATCATTGTCCTTTTGGCATTAGTGTCCTTTTAGCATCAGTGTCCTTTTGGCACTTATCATTGTCCTTTTGGCATTAGTGTCCTTTTAGCATCAGTGTCCTTTTGGCACTTATCATTGTCCTTTTGGCATTAGTGTCCTTTTAGCATTAGTGTCCTTTTAGCATCAGTGTCCTTTTGGCACTTATCATTGTCCTTTTGGCATTAATGTCCTTTTAGCATCAGTGTCCTTTTGGCACTTATCATTGTCCTTTTGGCATTAGTGTCCTTTTAGCATCAGTGTCCTTTTGGCACTTATCATTGTCCTTTTGGCATTAGTGTCCTTTTAGCATCAGTGTCCTTTTGGCACTTATCATTGTCCTTTTGGCATTAGTGTCCTTTTAGCATCAGTGTCCTTTTGGCACTTATCATTGTCCTTTTGGCATTAGTGTCCTTTTGGCATCAGTGTCCTTTTGGCACTTATAGGTTACAAACATAACCCCAGTTATCATTGGCCTTTTGGCATTAGTGTCCTTTTGGCATCAGTGTCCTTTTGGCATCAATGTCCTTTTGGCATCAGTGTCCTTTTAGCATCAGTGTCCTTTTGGCACTTATCATTGTCCTTTTGGCATTAGTGTCCTTTTAGCATCAGTGTCCTTTTGGCACTTATCATTGTCCTTTTGGCATTAGTGTCCTTTTGGCATCAGTGTCCTTTTGGCATCAATGTCCTTTTGGCATCAGTGTCCTTTTAGCATCAGTGTCATTTTGGCACTTATCATTGTCCTTTTGGCATTAGTGTCCTTTTAGCATCAGTGTCCTTTTGGCACTTATCATTGTCCTTTTGGCATTAGTGTCCTTTTAGCATCAGTGTCCTTTTGGCACTTATCATTGTCCTTTTGGCATTAGTGTCCTTTTGGCATTAGTGTCCTTTTAGCATCAGTGTCCTTTTGGCACTTATCATTGTCCTTTTGGCATTAGTGTCCTTTTAGCATCAGTGTCCTTTTGGCACTTATCATTGTCCTTTTGGCATTAGTGTCCTTTTAGCATCAGTGTCCTTTTGGCACTTATCATTGTCCTTTTGGCATTAGTGTCCTTTTAGCATCAGTGTCCTTTTGGCACTTATCATTGTCCTTTTGGCATTAGTGTCCTTTTAGCATCAGTGTCCTTTTGGCACTTATCATTGTCCTTTTGGCATTAGTGTCCTTTTAGCATCAGTGTCCTTTTGGCACTTATCATTGTCCTTTTGGCATTAGTGTCCTTTTGGCATCAGTGTCCTTTTGGCACTTATCATTGTCCTTTTGGCATTAGTGTCCTTTTGGCATCAGTGTCCTTTTGGCACTTATAGGTTACAAACATAACCCCAGTTATCATTGGCCTTTTGGCATTAGTGTCCTTTTGGCATCAGTGTCCTTTTGGCATCAATGTCCTTTTGGCATCAGTGTCCTTTTAGCATCAGTGTCCTTTTGGCACTTATCATTGTCCTTTTGGCATTAGTGTCCTTTTAGCATCAGTGTCCTTTTGGCACTTATCATTGTCCTTTTGGCATTAGTGTCCTTTTAGCATCAGTGTCCTTTTGGCACTTATCATTGTCCTTTTGGCATTAGTGTCCTTTTAGCATCAGTGTCCTTTTGGCACTTATCATTGTCCTTTTGGCATTAGTGTCCTTTTAGCATCAGTGTCCTTTTGGCACTTATCATTGTCCTTTTGGCATTAGTGTCCTTTTGGCATCAGTGTCCTTTTGGCACTTATAGGTTACAAACATAACCCCAGTTATCATTGGCGTTTTGGCATTAGTGTCCTTTTGGCATCAGTGTCCTTTTGGCATCAATGTCCTTTTGGCATCAGTGTCCTTTTAGCATCAGTGTCCTTTTGGCACTTATCATTGTCCTTTTGGCATTAGTGTCCTTTTAGCATCAGTGTCCTTTTGGCACTTATCATTGTCCTTTTGGCATTAGTGTCCTTTTAGCATCAGTGTCCTTTTGGCACTTATCATTGTCCTTTTGGCATTAGTGTCCTTTTGGCATCAGTGTCCTTTTGGCACTTATAGGTTACAAACATAACCCCAGTTATCATTGGCCTTTTGGCATTAGTGTCCTTTTGGCATCAGTGTCCTTTTGGCATCAATGTCCTTTTGGCATCAGTGTCCTTTTAGCATCAGTGTCCTTTTGGCACTTATCATTGTCCTTTTGGCATTAGTGTCCTTTTAGCATCAGTGTCCTTTTGGCACTTATCATTGTCCTTTTGGCATTAGTGTCCTTTTGGCATCAGTGTCCTTTTGGCATCAATGTCCTTTTGGCATCAGTGTCCTTTTAGCATCAGTGTCCTTTTGGCACTTATCATTGTCCTTTTGGCATTAGTGTCCTTTTGGCATCAGTGTCCTTTTGGCATCAATGTCCTTTTGGCATCAGTGTCCTTTTAGCATCAGTGTCATTTTGGCACTTATCATTGTCCTTTTGGCATTAGTGTCCTTTTAGCATCAGTGTCCTTTTGGCACTTATCATTGTCCTTTTGGCATTAGTGTCCTTTTAGCATCAGTGTCCTTTTGGCACTTATCATTGTCCTTTTGGCATTAGTGTCCTTTTAGCATCAGTGTCCTTTTGGCACTTATCATTGTCCTTTTGGCATTAGTGTCCTTTTAGCATCAGTGTCCTTTTGGCACTTATCATTGTCCTTTTGGCATTAGTGTCCTTTTAGCATCAGTGTCCTTTTGGCACTTATCATTGTCCTTTTGGCATTAGTGTCCTTTTAGCATCAGTGTCCTTTTGGCACTTATCATTGTCCTTTTGGCATTAGTGTCCTTTTAGCATCAGTGTCCTTTTGGCACTTATCATTGTCCTTTTGGCATTAGTGTCCTTTTAGCATCAGTGTCCTTTTGGCACTTATCATTGTCCTTTTGGCATTAGTGTCCTTTTGGCATCAGTGTCCTTTTGGCACTTATCATTGTCCTTTTGGCATTAGTGTCCTTTTGGCATCAGTGTCCTTTTGGCACTTATAGGTTACAAACATAACCCCAGTTATCATTGGCCTTTTGGCATTAGTGTCCTTTTGGCATCAGTGTCCTTTTGGCATCAATGTCCTTTTGGCATCAGTGTCCTTTTAGCATCAGTGTCCTTTTGGCACTTATCATTGTCCTTTTGGCATTAGTGTCCTTTTAGCATCAGTGTCCTTTTGGCACTTATCATTGTCCTTTTGGCATTAGTGTCCTTTTGGCATCAGTGTCCTTTTGGCATCAATGTCCTTTTGGCATCAGTGTCCTTTTAGCATCAGTGTCCTTTTGGCACTTATCATTGTCCTTTTGGCATTAGTGTCCTTTTAGCATCAGTGTCCTTTTGGCACTTATCATTGTCCTTTTGGCATTAGTGTCCTTTTAGCATCAGTGTCCTTTTGGCACTTATCATTGTCCTTTTGGCATTAGTGTCCTTTTAGCATCAGTGTCCTTTTGGCACTTATCATTGTCCTTTTGGCATTAGTGTCCTTTTAGCATCAGTGTCCTTTTGGCACTTATCATTGTCCTTTTGGCATTAGTGTCCTTTTAGCATCAGTGTCCTTTTGGCACTTATCATTGTCCTTTTGGCATTAGTGTCCTTTTAGCATCAGTGTCCTTTTGGCACTTATCATTGTCCTTTTGGCATTAGTGTCCTTTTAGCATCAGTGTCCTTCTGGCACTTATCATTGTCCTTTTGGCATTAGTGTCCTTTTAGCATCAGTGTCCTTTTGGCACTTATCATTGTCCTTTTGGCATTAGTGTCCTTTTAGCATCAGTGTCCTTTTGGCACTTATCATTGTCCTTTTGGCATTAGTGTCCTTTTGGCATCAGTGTCCTTTTGGCACTTATAGGTTACAAACATAACCCCAGTTATCATTGGCCTTTTGGCATTAGTGTCCTTTTGGCATCAGTGTCCTTTTGGCATCAGTGTCCTTTTAGCATCAGTGTCCTTTTGGCACTTATCATTGTCCTTTTGGCATTAGTGTCCTTTTAGCATCAGTGTCCTTTTGGCACTTATCATTGTCCTTTTGGCATTAGTGTCCTTTTAGCATCAGTGTCCTTTTGGCACTTATCATTGTCCTTTTGGCATTAGTGTCCTTTTAGCATCAGTGTCCTTTTGGCACTTATCATTGTCCTTTTGGCATTAGTGTCCTTTTAGCATCAGTGTCCTTTTGGCACTTATCATTGTCCTTTTGGCATTAGTGTCCTTTTAGCATCAGTGTCCTTTTGGCACTTATCATTGTCCTTTTGGCATTAGTGTCCTTTTAGCATCAGTGTCCTTTTGGCACTTATCATTGTCCTTTTGGCATTAGTGTCCTTTTAGCATCAGTGTCCTTCTGGCACTTATCATTGTCCTTTTGGCATTAGTGTCCTTTTAGCATCAGTGTCCTTTTGGCACTTATCATTGTCCTTTTGGCATTAGTGTCCTTTTAGCATCAGTGTCCTTTTGGCACTTATCATTGTCCTTTTGGCATTAGTGTCCTTTTGGCATCAGTGTCCTTTTGGCACTTATAGGTTACAAACATAACCCCAGTTATCATTGGCCTTTTGGCATTAGTGTCCTTTTGGCATCAGTGTCCTTTTGGCATCAATGTCCTTTTGGCATCAGTGTCCTTTTAGCATCAGTGTCCTTTTGGCACTTATCATTGTCCTTTTGGCATTAGTGTCCTTTTAGCATCAGTGTCCTTTTGGCACTTATCATTGTCCTTTTGGCATTAGTGTCCTTTTAGCATCAGTGTCCTTTTGGCACTTATCATTGTCCTTTTGGCATTAGTGTCCTTTTGGCATCAGTGTCCTTTTGGCACTTATAGGTTACAAACATAACCCCAGTTATCATTGGCCTTTTGGCATTAGTGTCCTTTTGGCATCAGTGTCCTTTTGGCATCAATGTCCTTTTGGCATCAGTGTCCTTTTAGCATCAGTGTCCTTTTGGCACTTATCATTGTCCTTTTGGCATTAGTGTCCTTTTAGCATCAGTGTCCTTTTGGCACTTATCATTGTCCTTTTGGCATTAGTGTCCTTTTGGCATTAGTGTCCTTTTAGCATCAGTGTCCTTTTGGCACTTATCATTGTCCTTTTGGCATTAGTGTCCTTTTAGCATCAGTGTCCTTTTGGCACTTATCATTGTCCTTTTGGCATTAGTGTCCTTTTAGCATCAGTGTCCTTTTGGCACTTATCATTGTCCTTTTGGCATTAGTGTCCTTTTAGCATCAGTGTCCTTTTGGCACTTATCATTGTCCTTTTGGCATTAGTGTCCTTTTAGCATCAGTGTCCTTTTGGCACTTATCATTGTCCTTTTGGCATTAGTGTCCTTTTAGCATCAGTGTCCTTTTGGCACTTATCATTGTCCTTTTGGCATTAGTGTCCTTTTAGCATCAGTGTCCTTTTGGCACTTATCATTGTCCTTTTGGCATTAGTGTCCTTTTAGCATCAGTGTCCTTTTGGCACTTATCATTGTCCTTTTGGCATTAGTGTCCTTTTGGCATCAGTGTCCTTTTGGCACTTATCATTGTCCTTTTGGCATTAGTGTCCTTTTGGCATCAGTGTCCTTTTGGCATCAATGTCCTTTTGGCATCAGTGTCCTTTTAGCATCAGTGTCATTTTGGCACTTATCATTGTCCTTTTGGCATTAGTGTCCTTTTAGCATCAGTGTCCTTTTGGCACTTATCATTGTCCTTTTGGCATTAGTGTCCTTTTAGCATCAGTGTCCTTTTGGCACTTATCATTGTCCTTTTGGCATTAGTGTCCTTTTGGCATTAGTGTCCTTTTAGCATCAGTGTCCTTTTGGCACTTATCATTGTCCTTTTGGCATTAGTGTCCTTTTAGCATCAGTGTCCTTTTGGCACTTATCATTGTCCTTTTGGCATTAGTGTCCTTTTAGCATCAGTGTCCTTTTGGCACTTATCATTGTCCTTTTGGCATTAGTGTCCTTTTAGCATCAGTGTCCTTTTGGCACTTATCATTGTCCTTTTGGCATTAGTGTCCTTTTAGCATCAGTGTCCTTTTGGCACTTATCATTGTCCTTTTGGCATTAGTGTCCTTTTAGCATCAGTGTCCTTTTGGCACTTATCATTGTCCTTTTGGCATTAGTGTCCTTTTGGCATCAGTGTCCTTTTGGCACTTATCATTGTCCTTTTGGCATTAGTGTCCTTTTGGCATCAGTGTCCTTTTGGCACTTATAGGTTACAAACATAACCCCAGTTATCATTGGCCTTTTGGCATTAGTGTCCTTTTGGCATCAGTGTCCTTTTGGCATCAATGTCCTTTTGGCATCAGTGTCCTTTTAGCATCAGTGTCCTTTTGGCACTTATCATTGTCCTTTTGGCATTAGTGTCCTTTTAGCATCAGTGTCCTTTTGGCACTTATCATTGTCCTTTTGGCATTAGTGTCCTTTTGGCATCAGTGTCCTTTTGGCATCAATGTCCTTTTGGCATCAGTGTCCTTTTAGCATCAGTGTCCTTTTGGCACTTATCATTGTCCTTTTGGCATTAGTGTCCTTTTAGCATCAGTGTCCTTTTGGCACTTATCATTGTCCTTTTGGCATTAGTGTCCTTTTAGCATCAGTGTCCTTTTGGCACTTATCATTGTCCTTTTGGCATTAGTGTCCTTTTAGCATCAGTGTCCTTTTGGCACTTATCATTGTCCTTTTGGCATTAGTGTCCTTTTAGCATCAGTGTCCTTTTGGCACTTATCATTGTCCTTTTGGCATTAGTGTCCTTTTAGCATCAGTGTCCTTTTGGCACTTATCATTGTCCTTTTGGCATTAGTGTCCTTTTAGCATCAGTGTCCTTTTGGCACTTATCATTGTCCTTTTGGCATTAGTGTCCTTTTAGCATCAGTGTCCTTTTGGCACTTATCATTGTCCTTTTGGCATTAGTGTCCTTTTAGCATCAGTGTCCTTTTGGCACTTATCATTGTCCTTTTGGCATTAGTGTCCTTTTAGCATCAGTGTCCTTTTGGCACTTATCATTGTCCTTTTGGCATTAGTGTCCTTTTAGCATCAGTGTCCTTTTGGCACTTATCATTGTCCTTTTGGCATTAGTGTCCTTTTAGCATCAGTGTCCTTTTGGCACTTATCATTGTCCTTTTGGCATTAGTGTCCTTTTGGCATCAGTGTCCTTTTGGCACTTATCATTGTCCTTTTGGCATTAGTGTCCTTTTGGCATCAGTGTCCTTTTGGCACTTATAGGTTACAAACATAACCCCAGTTATCATTGGCCTTTTGGCATTAGTGTCCTTTTGGCATCAGTGTCCTTTTGGCATCAATGTCCTTTTGGCATCAGTGTCCTTTTAGCATCAGTGTCCTTTTGGCACTTATCATTGTCCTTTTGGCATTAGTGTCCTTTTAGCATCAGTGTCCTTTTGGCACTTATCATTGTCCTTTTGGCATTAGTGTCCTTTTAGCATCAGTGTCCTTTTGGCACTTATCATTGTCCTTTTGGCATTAGTGTCCTTTTAGCATCAGTGTCCTTTTGGCACTTATCATTGTCCTTTTGGCATTAGTGTCCTTTTAGCATCAGTGTCCTTTTGGCACTTATCATTGTCCTTTTGGCATTAGTGTCCTTTTAGCATCAGTGTCCTTTTGGCATCAATGTCCTTTTGGCATTAGTGTCCTTTTAGCATCAGTGTCCTTTTGGCACTTATCATTGTCCTTTTGGCATTAGTGTCCTTTTAGCATCAGTGTCCTTCTGGCACTTATCATTGTCCTTTTGGCATTAGTGTCCTTTTAGCATCAGTGTCCTTTTGGCACTTATCATTGTCCTTTTGGCATTAGTGTCCTTTTAGCATCAGTGTCCTTTTGGCACTTATCATTGTCCTTTTGGCATTAGTGTCCTTTTGGCATCAGTGTCCTTTTGGCACTTATAGGTTACAAACATAACCCCAGTTATCATTGGCCTTTTGGCATTAGTGTCCTTTTGGCATCAGTGTCCTTTTGGCATCAATGTCCTTTTGGCATCAGTGTCCTTTTAGCATCAGTGTCCTTTTGGCACTTATCATTGTCCTTTTGGCATTAGTGTCCTTTTAGCATCAGTGTCCTTTTGGCACTTATCATTGTCCTTTTGGCATTAGTGTCCTTTTAGCATCAGTGTCCTTTTGGCACTTATCATTGTCCTTTTGGCATTAGTGTCCTTTTGGCATTAGTGTCCTTTTAGCATCAGTGTCCTTTTGGCACTTATCATTGTCCTTTTGGCATTAGTGTCCTTTTAGCATCAGTGTCCTTTTGGCACTTATCATTGTCCTTTTGGCATTAGTGTCCTTTTAGCATCAGTGTCCTTTTGGCACTTATCATTGTCCTTTTGGCATTAGTGTCCTTTTAGCATCAGTGTCCTTTTGGCACTTATCATTGTCCTTTTGGCATTAGTGTCCTTTTAGCATCAGTGTCCTTTTGGCACTTATCATTGTCCTTTTGGCATTAGTGTCCTTTTAGCATCAGTGTCCTTTTGGCACTTATCATTGTCCTTTTGGCATTAGTGTCCTTTTGGCATCAGTGTCCTTTTGGCACTTATCATTGTCCTTTTGGCATTAGTGTCCTTTTGGCATCAGTGTCCTTTTGGCACTTATAGGTTACAAACATAACCCCAGTTATCATTGGCCTTTTGGCATTAGTGTCCTTTTGGCATCAGTGTCCTTTTGGCATCAATGTCCTTTTGGCATCAGTGTCCTTTTAGCATCAGTGTCCTTTTGGCACTTATCACTGTCCTTTTGGCATTAGTGTCCTTTTAGCATCAGTGTCCTTTTGGCACTTATCATTGTCCTTTTGGCATTAGTGTCCTTTTGGCATCAGTGTCCTTTTGGCATCAATGTCCTTTTGGCATCAGTGTCCTTTTAGCATCAGTGTCCTTTTGGCACTTATCATTGTCCTTTTGGCATTAGTGTCCTTTTAGCATCAGTGTCCTTTTGGCACTTATCATTGTCCTTTTGGCATTAGTGTCCTTTTAGCATCAGTGTCCTTTTGGCACTTATCATTGTCCTTTTGGCATTAGTGTCCTTTTAGCATCAGTGTCCTTTTGGCACTTATCATTGTCCTTTTGGCATTAGTGTCCTTTTAGCATCAGTGTCCTTTTGGCACTTATCATTGTCCTTTTGGCATTAGTGTCCTTTTGGCATCAGTGTCCTTTTGGCACTTATAGGTTACAAACATAACCCCAGTTATCATTGGCGTTTTGGCATTAGTGTCCTTTTGGCATCAGTGTCCTTTTGGCATCAATGTCCTTTTGGCATCAGTGTCCTTTTAGCATCAGTGTCCTTTTGGCACTTATCATTGTCCTTTTGGCATTAGTGTCCTTTTAGCATCAGTGTCCTTTTGGCACTTATCATTGTCCTTTTGGCATTAGTGTCCTTTTAGCATCAGTGTCCTTTTGGCACTTATCATTGTCCTTTTGGCATTAGTGTCCTTTTGGCATCAGTGTCCTTTTGGCACTTATAGGTTACAAACATAACCCCAGTTATCATTGGCCTTTTGGCATTAGTGTCCTTTTGGCATCAGTGTCCTTTTGGCATCAATGTCCTTTTGGCATCAGTGTCCTTTTAGCATCAGTGTCCTTTTGGCACTTATCATTGTCCTTTTGGCATTAGTGTCCTTTTAGCATCAGTGTCCTTTTGGCACTTATCATTGTCCTTTTGGCATTAGTGTCCTTTTGGCATCAGTGTCCTTTTGGCATCAATGTCCTTTTGGCATCAGTGTCCTTTTAGCATCAGTGTCCTTTTGGCACTTATCATTGTCCTTTTGGCATTAGTGTCCTTTTGGCATCAGTGTCCTTTTGGCATCAATGTCCTTTTGGCATCAGTGTCCTTTTAGCATCAGTGTCATTTTGGCACTTATCATTGTCCTTTTGGCATTAGTGTCCTTTTAGCATCAGTGTCCTTTTGGCACTTATCATTGTCCTTTTGGCATTAGTGTCCTTTTAGCATCAGTGTCCTTTTGGCACTTATCATTGTCCTTTTGGCATTAGTGTCCTTTTAGCATCAGTGTCCTTTTGGCACTTATCATTGTCCTTTTGGCATTAGTGTCCTTTTAGCATCAGTGTCCTTTTGGCACTTATCATTGTCCTTTTGGCATTAGTGTCCTTTTAGCATCAGTGTCCTTTTGGCACTTATCATTGTCCTTTTGGCATTAGTGTCCTTTTAGCATCAGTGTCCTTTTGGCACTTATCATTGTCCTTTTGGCATTAGTGTCCTTTTAGCATCAGTGTCCTTTTGGCACTTATCATTGTCCTTTTGGCATTAGTGTCCTTTTAGCATCAGTGTCCTTTTGGCACTTATCATTGTCCTTTTGGCATTAGTGTCCTTTTGGCATCAGTGTCCTTTTGGCACTTATCATTGTCCTTTTGG